>NC_140165.1:175257782-175356858 GCF_963971535.1 Notolepis coatsorum | reverse complement strand
TATGCAGGGCCGCCTCAGGGGGTGTGCGAGCAGTGCGGTCGCACAGGGCCTCGCGGGAAGGGGGGCCTCGCAAAAAAAAAAAAATTATTATTTTTATTTATTTATTTTTTTATTTTTTTGCGAGGCCCCCCTTCCCGCGAGGCCCTTTTTCATCACAGACCTAAAATCTAGTTTTTCTTATATGCTTATATATTTCACATTAGACACGTTTGTAGAATGTGTCTGACTTGTTCCTGGGTCTGCAGTCCTGCAGCTGCAGACATACTCACTATTGGAGCTCAGCCTCTGGGGTTCTGCAGCAGCATTGGTTTCAACGAAGGAGTGGTTTTACTTACATCATGTGTAGACAGTGTAGTACGCCGGCGTGGCAGCGTGAGTCGGCTGCGTTTGACATTTTCGCGCGTGCAGCTTTTTGACTATGCTTAGTTATGCCAGCCAAGACGAAGAAAGAGGTCGGTCATTATCAGTCGGTCGGTCACCAAGGAACGTTGACGAAAGGCCTCTCGCTAGCGGGACAAATGGCCGGAGCCTTTCATGGTATAGCCATGATGTCGGCTAGTAGCTAGCTTAGCTAAATGCTAACTAGCGTTAGCTAACCTATTCAGAGGAGCGAGGCGAGGCGAGTGGATGTCTTTTCAAAAGAAGGAGAAGAGAACTTGTGAGCAGATAAATCTGTTAGGCAGCAATACGCCGAAAGGTGTCCAGTCTGCCGGAAAGTACTCGAAGAAGAAGAAGAAGAAGAAATTACACCGTGGGGCCAAGAAAGTCTCCTTCCACGTTGATACTGCGTTATGGTGAGTCAACCTATGATTATATACTCGCCGTGGACCTGAGTCACCTGACCCTATCTCTCTTTCTCTCTCTGGAGCCAAACTGGTCGACTAGCTAATACTACTAGTAGCTAACTGTGTGAGCTAACTGTTAGCCAGTTAGCTGTTTAGCGTCAGCTGGGAACGTTCGTTTGATGCTATCAGTTAGCCTTGAGAATAGCAGGCCCTTTGACAGAAGATGTAGTCGGGCCTGCACCATGACAAGGCTCTGGCCATAGCTTCTTTTTGTCCCGCCAGCGAGAGGCCTTTCGTCAACGTGGAGACCTGTGTTGCGGCCTTTCGCCCTGCGTTCCTCGTGCAGGTAACTTGGATTAATGAAAATGTCATGACATTACCCCACTCTTCCTTCCTTCCCCTCCCGAATGTTTTGTTAATAACGATGTTTTTTTCCAGGCAAAACATATGCTACTTCACAACATTTGGAGATACGACATGTGCTGTGTGTGAATGGTCGTTTGTGTAGCTTGGGTAGCGTTGGGCCATTGGCCAAAGCTGTGTGTGGCCTGGTGTCACAGTACCTGGCTAGCCTATTTAGCTGATGTCGGCCATTGGCTCCTTGCTGCTTTGGTTTCTCTGGTATACCCTCTTCTTGTTGGATTTAAGTGTTGATCTTTGTCCTTTTGAATCTGTCATACATGCTCTAGTCTCTCTCTAACACACACACACATGACAAACACACATGTTCTCTCTCTCTCTCTCTCTCTCTCTCTCTCTTTCTAACACACACAGTCTGCCTATGGCGGCCTTTCTCGATGGCTAGGCTGTGCTCAAGGATCTTCAGTCACAGTGCTCAGGTATTCTGCCACGGTGTACTCTCTGTTTAGGGCCAAATAGCATTTCAATTTCTTTCCAATGTGTCTCTCTCTCTCTCTCTCTCTCTCTCTCTCTCTCTCTCTCTCTCTCTCTTGGATTTAAGTGTTGATCTTTGTCCTTTTGAATCTGTCATACATGCTCTAGTCTCTCTCTAACACACACACACATGACAAACACACATGTTCTCTCTCTCTCTCTCTCTTTCTAACACACACAGTCTGCCTATGGCGGCCTTTCTCGATGGCTAGGCTGTGCTCAAGGATCTTCAGTCACAGTGCTCAGGTATTCTGCCACTGTGTACTCTCTGTTTAGGGCCAAATAGCATTTCAATTTCTTTCCAATGTGTCTCTCTCTCTCTCTCTCTCTCTCTGTACACTGTATATTGACTGTAGAACGGGAGCTCTCTCTCGCTCTCTCTTTTGCTATATGTTGACTGTATCATGCCCCGCCTCGGGCAGCGCTATTATTTAAGAATATGTTGACTGTATAAAAAAAAAAAAATATATATATATATATATATATATATATATATATATATATATATATATATATTTTTTTTTTTTTTTTTTTTCCTTTGGGGGGGCCTCGCGTTAAATCTCGCACAGGGCCTCGCATTTCTCCCAGGCGGCCCTGTATGTATGTATGTATGTATGTATGTATGTATGTATGTATGTATGTATGTATGTATGTATGTATGTATGTATGTATGTATGTATGTATGTATGTATGTATGTATGTATGTATGTATGTATGTATGTATGTATGTATGTATGTATGTATGTATGTAAGTATGTATGTAAGTATGTGTGAGTGAATGTGAGGCATACGTTATAAAGTGCTTTGGATAAAAGTTCTATATAAACCTGTAGTTTCCTGTAATATTCAACCTGTAGTTTCCTGTAATATTCAACCTGTAGTTTCCTGTAATATTTAACCTGTAGTTTCCTGTAATATTCAACCTGTTTCCTGTAATATTCAACCTGTAGTTTCCTGTAATATTCAACCTGTTTCCTGTAATATTCAACCTGTAGTTTCCTGTAATATTCAACCTGTAGTTTCCTGTAATATTCAACCTGTAGTTTCCTGTAATATTCAACCTGTAGTTTACTGTAATATTCAACCTGTAGTTTCCTGTAATATTCAACCTGTAGTTTACTGTAATATTCAACCTGTAGTTTCCTGTAATATTCAACCTGTAGTTTCCTGTAATATTCAACATGTAGTTTCCTGTAATATTCAACCTGTAGTTTACTGTAATATTCAACCTCTAGTTTCCTGTAATATTCAACATGTAGTTTACTGTAATATTCAACCTGTAGTTTACTGTAATATTCAACCTGTAGTTTCCTGTAATATTCAACCTGCAGTTTCCTGTAATATTCAACCTGTAGTTTACTGTAATATTCAACCTGTAGTTTACTGTAATATTCAACCTGTTTACTGTAATATTCAACCTGTTTCCTGTCATATTCAACCTGTAGTTTACTGTAATATTCAACCTGTAGTTTCTTGTAATATTCAACCTGCAGTTTACTGTAATATTCAACCTGTAGTTTACTGTAATATTTAACCTGTAGTTTCCTGTAATATTCAACCTGTAGTTTACTGTAATATTCAACCTGCAGTTTACTGTAATATTCAACCTGCAGTTTACTGTAATATTCAACCTGTAGTTTCCTGTAATATTCAACCTGCAGTTTACTGTAATATTCAACCTGTTTACTGTAATATTCAACCTGTAGTTTCCTGTAATATTCAACCTGCAGTTTCCTGTAATATTCAACCTGCAGTTTACTGTAATATTCAACCTGTAGTTTCCTGTAATATTCAACCTGCAGTTTACTGTAATATTCAACCTGTAGTTTACTGTAATATTCAACCTGCAGTTTACTGTAATATTCAACCTGTAGTTTCCTGTAATATTCAACCTGTAGTTTACTGTAATATTCAACCTGCTCTGTTAAGGCGCTCCCATAGTCCAGCAGACTGTACACAGAGCAGACTCCGCGGAGGTCCGCGCGGACTCTTGAGCTTTGATCTCAGCGGACAGCAGACCCACAGGTGGGAAGCTCCTATTTTCTGACGCGCGGACATCCGCGCCGCTGACTTGGTGTCACACAAAACGCTGCTCGGCGTTTTGGTTGACATCGAACTGCATTTAATGTGACGCCGATCTGCATTTTACTCTGAACACTCGCTCTGTGCCAAGAGAGATGTTTGAATGGCTTTTCTAAATGAAGTGTGTAAAATTGCCAGTTTTATTTCGAAATATTGGAAACGGAGATAACATAGAATGTTCCAATATTTTGAAATAAAACTGGTGCTTTTATTTCATGCAATGCGTGTCTTTTCAGCACCACGCGCTGTCCACCTCAAGCCTATACGGTACATTGCATCTCGCTGCCTATATACCTGTTAATCAAGTGCGTAAAACTGCCCGTTTTATTATCGAAATATTGGAAACGGAGATAACATAGTCTTTATTTTGACATCGGATGACGACGACATGACAGAAGTTGAACAGCGTGGGGACAATTGTGTAAACTGCCGCGTGACATGTAGGAAATTGGTCCGCGGAGGTCCGCTCGACTATGAAGGCTCAAAGAGTCCGCGCGGACCTCCGCGGGGTCTGCTCTGTGTACAGTCTGCTGGACTATGGGAGCGCCTTTAATCTTCCAGGTCCTTGTCTCCGGGCACGCGGGCGGGACATACAGCCTCCCACATTCCATGTCCTGCTCACTGATAATATATCAGTTATGATGACAGACAAGAGAGTTCCATGTTCTTAAATCACTCACTTCACTACAGAGAAGACCTTTGACCTTTGAACCCTGTTCAAGCTTGGTTTCCTGGAATATTCTGTTTCCTTGTCACTGAGTTGGAACAGGAAGTGTAGCCCACCCCCATCCCGGCCAAAATCACAGACATGGAATGGAATGCAATTCAATAACAATGTATTCAATAAGAAAATACAGTAGGTGGTGTGATGGAATCTTTAGTTTACTAATTACAGACGTGGCAGACGTGACCTCACCATGTGTAGCAATCCAATTGTGTGCACAGCCAATCGACTTCAAGTGTGTTGATTTGAAAGTGAAGGCCCCGTCCATCCATTCGTGCGGTAGCCTTTACCAACACCGCCATCTAGTGGATGAAATAGATCAAGATGTAAGAGTGCATCCCTGATCTTCGGGTTAGAAGTATGGAGGGATGTATGGATGGATGGATGTGTGATTGATTGATTGAAAACTTTATTAACAGATTGCAGAATGGGTACAATACAGTACAGCTCAATACACACAATTGTTAAGGGGATGCAGACCAGAGAAAGACTTTCGTCTTGTTTCCACCAGGGTCCCCCATTTTCAATTCATCAGGACATATATGACATACATGACATACAGATAGTCAGTACTGCTACATCTATACATTTATGACATACCAGATTTGCAAATACAGTACTGTTTGTGATACAGAAGGAGTCAAAAAAGGGAGTATATACATTTGACGTAGAAACTGTACATTGGAGGAGGTTGGGTGGGGGGGGTTGGGTACACTGGGATATTGACAACCGTACTGGGTAATTTACATTGGAGGTGGTTGGGGGGGGGGGGGGGGGGCACACTGTATAGACAAGCAAAACTGTACATTGAGGGGGGGGAGATCCATCCAGACATGTATGTATGGATGGATGGATGGATGGATGGATGGATGGATGGATGGATGGATGGATGGATGGATGGATGGATGGATGGATGGATGGATGGATGGATGGATGGAAAATGCAGAGGAAACAGATAGATAGATAGATAGATAGATAGATAGATAGATAGATAGATAGATAGATAGATAGATAGATAGATAGATAGATAGATAGATAGATAGATAGATAGATAGATAGATAGATAGATAGATAGATAGATAGATAGATAGATAGATAGATAGATAGATAGATAGATAGATAGATAGATAGATAGATAGATAGATAGATAGATAGATAGATAGATAGATAGATAGATAGATAGATAGATAGATAGATAGATAGATAGATAGATAGATAGATAGATAGATAGATAGATAGATAGATAGATAGATAGATAGATAGATAGATAGATAGATAGATAGATAGATAGATAGATAGATAGATAGATAGATAGATAGATAGATAGATAGATAGATAGATAGATAGATAGATAGATAGATAGATAGATAGATAGATAGATAGATAGATAGATAGATAGATAGATAGATAGATAGATAGATAGATAGATAGATAGATAGATAGATAGATAGATAGATAGATAGATAGATAGATAGATAGATAGATAGATAGATAGATAGATAGATAGATAGATAGATAGATAGATAGATAGATAGATAGATAGATAGATAGATAGATAGATAGATAGATAGATAGATAGATAGATAGATAGATAGATAGATAGATAGATAGATAGATAGATAGATAGATAGATAGATAGATAGATAGATAGATAGATAGATAGATAGATAGATAGATAGATAGATAGATAGATAGATAGATAGATAGATAGATAGATAGATAGATAGATAGATAGATAGATAGATAGATAGATAGATAGATAGATAGATAGATAGATAGATAGATAGATAGATAGATAGATAGATAGATAGATAGATAGATAGATAGATAGATAGATAGATAGATAGATAGATAGATAGATAGATAGATAGATAGATAGATAGATAGATAGATAGATAGATAGATAGATAGATAGATAGATAGATAGATAGATAGATAGATAGATAGATAGATTGAAAAGTGTATTAACAGATTGCAGAATGGGTACAGTACAGTACAGCTCAATACATACAATTGTTAAGAGGATGCAGACCAGAGAAAGACTTTCGTCTTGTTTCCATCAAGGTCCCCCATTTTCAATTCATCATATAAAGATAGATAGATAGATACTTTATTGCCATTTCAACTCATGGTTGATTGGGATTTGTCTCTGTGCAATGCTCATTTCAGCATAAAACTGTGGAAAAAGACATACAGTATAAAAGAAATACAATATAAAAACATACAAGAATACATGCAATGCAATCCCTGAAGTAGAAGAAGTATTTAAAAAAAAAATTTTTAAAGAGCTCAGTGCTCCATTTAAAGTGCATATTGCCTTAAAGTGCCTGTCGGCTAGTGTTAGTGTGTGGCAGACATTATATAGAGGCCACAGAAGGAAGATCACAGCCAATGATTTTTGACGCGGTGCGTACCAAATCTCTCTAGCTGTCCCCTATCATGGAGGGTGGTGTTACAGTACAGTTCTCTCTAGCTGTCCCCTATCATGGAGGGTGGTGTTTCAGTACAGTTCTCTCTAGCTGTCCCCTATCATGGAGGGTGGTGTTTCAGTACAGTTCTCTCTAGCTGTCCCCTATCATGGAGGGTGGTGTTCCAGTACAGTTCTCTCTAGCTGTCCCCTATCATGGAGGGTGGTGTTCCAGTACAGTTCTCTCTAGCTGTCCCCTATCATGGAGGGTGGTGTTTCAGTACAGTTCTCTCTAGCTGTCCCCTATCATGGAGGGTGGTGTTCCAGTACAGTTCTCTCTAGCTGTCCCCTATCATGGAGGGTGGTGTTCCAGTACAGTTCTCTCTAGCTGTCCCCTATCATGGAGGGTGGTTTTTCCGTACAGTTCTCTCTAGCTGTCCCCTATCATGGAGGGTGGTGTTCCAGTACAGTTCGCTCTAGCTGTCCCCTATCATGGAGGGTGGTGTTACCGTACAGTTCTCTCTAGCTGTCCCCTATCATGGAGGGTGGTGTTTCAGTACAGTTCTCTCTAGCTGTCCCCTATCATGGAGGGTGGTGTTCCAGTACAGTTCTCTCTAGCTGTCCCCTATCATGGAGGGTGGTGTTCCAGTACAGTTCTCTCTAGCTGTCCCCTATCATGGACGGTGGTGTTCCAGTACAGTTCTCTCTAGCTGTCCCCTATCATGGAGGGTGGTGTTTCAGTACAGTTCTCTCTAGCTGTCCCCTATCATGGAGGGTGGTGTTACAGTACAGTTCGCTCTAGCTGTCCCCTATCATGGAGGGTGGTGTTACCGGAAAACGATTATTAATATTTGATATTTTAACGTTATATTGTGCATTGGAAACACAAACATACTTAAAATGAGTAAATATTATTCATTTTAAACATGTTTATATTATTTATAGGCCGCTGTGTTGACGCTAGGCTGCTGTGTTTCCTGGTTGTCGCGCCGCGGTAGTCAGTTCGTTCTGTGTTCCGTGTTGCAATAAACGTTCAACGATGTCAACAAAACGGTATCTTATTACGGCTTTCCTCCCGACGACAAAGAGAAGAGAAGGTGGCTGAAGCCTGAAGTTGATACAGTAAGTTTGATCGCGGTCTCGTGACCAGAATACAAAACATTACCTGTTGTTATTGTTAAGTCGCTATCTTGTGATAGTAACATGGTCGTTCTTAATGTAGCCTACTGTATATATCCACATGTGTTTGTACATATAACTGCATATAATCCTTTTACATATCTGTAGATACTACGCTATCTATATCTGTACTGTATATCCCTTACCTACTCTTACTAGTTACGCTGCTGGCCAGTATGACTACCATAGTGTCTTTATACCTGCTGCATCAATGTACATAATAATACTACAACTCTGTACATACATATGATCTGATTAGCATTATTACTCAGTAGTACTGATTTATATATTTTAAACAATATAATGAATTAAGGTTTTGTTTTATTTGTCACATAAGGTACGCGTACATTACAGTGAAACACTCGCCTACCCCGAAGAGGAATGGCCAAAGAAATCAGCCTCAGAGGTATCTACTTACTGCGAGAGACGCAGTAAGTAGGCTTCAAAGACAGGCCTTCACAGTTGCAGTTCAAAGACTGCAAGAAAGCCCTACACGAACGTCAGGTCAAATTTGCTTTACAGCGCCCTGCCACGCTCAGAATTGACACCGGCGAGGGATCCAGGCGCTTTGACAACCCGAAGAAGGCCATGGATTTCATCCGAAGTTCGCTGAGCTAGCTGGCTGGCTAGCTCACCAGCTTGTCGGATGGCTGCTAGCCTGTTCAAGGTCCAGCTGAGTGCAGCTGTATGAAAGGGAATCATCCTAGCCGGTAAGGTGTAGTATTAGTGACTGTGAGCCAACTGAGGACTAGCCTACAAGACTATTGAATAACGCAGTCACTTTGTTATTTGCTATTTCTACATTTGCGGTATGACTTGTTCTATATTCGCTCGTTATGGACGAACAGGGTTGATATTATATTTTATTTTTATTTCTTCTCCTTTCCTTTTACTAGCCTACCGGCTGTCCTTCAACATTCCGTTAGCGTTAACGAGCTGGACTCTCTCTAATTCATTGAAAATGAATGATGTCACTTTATGACAAACGTGCTCAAACTTTTGCCAAAACAATGCCGCGAGTGGGCGGCGCTCAGAGCGAACCACTCTACCGACGGGTCATGGACCAGAATCGTATCTGTCTGCGTTTTTGTTTTAGTTTTTTTGTTTTGTTTTTTTCATCACGCTATGTTTTGTTTGCAGCGTGTCATGGTGGTTTTTATTGTTTTTTGTCAAGAGCCCTGTGTTTGTCGACATGGTTAAAAATATTTCACTTACTTGTCAGGATATCATCGGTCATTATTACTATTCTGCATGTCCATGTCTGCTCAGAATAATAATAAACTGTGCCTCGCCACATGGAATGTAAATGGTCGGGGCAATGTAATCAAGAGGAACAAGGTACTTTATAAATTGAAATCCTCCAGGTATGATATAATGTTTTTGCAGGAATGTCATTGGAAAAATCAAAGCGTTTATGTAAGGTATGGGTGGGTCACATGTTCTGCAGTGCCGGTATCAGTCAAAGTAGGGGAGTCATTATACTAGTGAACAAACAGCTGCAATTTAAATGTCTGAGAGAACTCAAAAATTAAGAAGGGAGGATTGTTATTATTTTGGCTGAGATTCAGGGGAAAGTATTTATTCTAGCCAATACATATGCTCCTAATGGGGATGTCCCAATGTTTTTTACTGACCTGGAATGTAAATTAAATTACATGGGTGACTATCCAATCATATGGGCTGGGGACATGAATATTACTATGGATGCTGTTCTGGATAGGAGTACACCAACCACTGCTAGACCCCCCAGATCAATCTCCACAGTGGGAGGAATGTGTTCTGCCCTGGGGCTTGTGGATGCTTGGCATACTCTAAATCCTAAGGGGAGGGACTATACCTTTTTTTCTTCGGTTCACGGTGTATTCTCAAGGCTTGATTATTTTTTTATCTCTAAAGATCTGCTCCCATCTACATTGGCCTGTTCAATTGGCAACATTATAGTGTCAGATCATGCAAGGGTGACCCTTGAGCTGCTCCCCATTGACCGTGCAAAGAGGTCCTCTAGATGAAGATTTAACTCGGCTCTACTGCAGGATATAGAGTTTAAAGCCATGCTGAAAAATCTGATTGATATGTATATAGAGACAAATGTTCCTTCCGCGCCATCCGCAGGGGTTGCTTGGGAAGCTCTGAAGGCCTTTGTGAGGGGTCACGTAATTCAATATGCATCATATAATAAAAAGCAGAACGCCAAAAAAATGGGCGATTTAGAAAAAAGGCTGCTGGTAGCGGAGGGACAGCTCAAACAAAAAATATCACCAAATAACCTAAGGCTTGTAACTCAATTAAAGTATGAGTATAATTGTATCCTTTCACAGAAGGTCGAGTTTGGATTGTTTAGGGCCAGGCAGAATTACTTTCAATCGGGGGACAAAGCCGGGAAGTTGCTGGCCAGGTATATTAAATACAAGGAGTCATCATCCACTATTTCGGCTATACAGGTACAGGGGGGAGCCGTCGTGACTAAGGCTAGTGATATTAACAATGCTTTCAAAGAATACTACATGGGTCTTTACACTTCCTCCTCCAAGGCGACACAGCAGGAAATTCCTTTATTTTTTAGCGGGCTGGATCTCCCTACATTAGACCCGGGTCAATGTGAGTATCTAGACGCCCCAATAACAGAGGATGAAATAGCAGAGGTTATTAGGAAATTGCCGTCCGGTAAAGCGCCGGGGCCTGATGGTCTTACAGCCGAGTTCTTTAAATGCTTCTCAACAGAGTTGACACCTCTACTGCAGAGTATGTATACTGAAGCTTTGGATAGAGGCTATTTACCCCCGACCCTATCACAGGCCTTAATATCTCTAATATTGAAAAAAGATAAGAAACCCTCCGAGTGCAAGAACTATCATCCAATTTCCCTGATTTCCCAAGATGTAAAAGTGCTTTCCAAAATACTTGCAAACCGTCTGGATGGAGTAATATCCTCTCTGGTGCATCCTGACCAAGTTGGGTTTATTCGCAAAAGAAATTCAGCTGATAACGTCAGACGCCTTATCAATGTAATGTGGGCAGTCAGTAACGATAATGAACCAACAGCAGCCATCTCACTGGACGCTGAAAAGGCGGTTGACAGCGTAGAATGGGAGTACTTATTTTCAACCCTGGAGGCGTTTGGTTTCGGTCAGACCTTTATAAAATGGGTGAAGTTGTTGTATAACCAACCGGAGGCAGCGGTGCAAACAAATGGGATAATCTCCTCATATTTCAAGCTAGGCCGCGGGACACGCCAAGGTTCGCCCCTTTCTCCTTTGCCTTTCTGTTTAGCGCTTGAACCCCTGGCAGCAGCTATACCTAAGGACCCAAGTTTCCCTGGAGTTACAGTGGGGGGCACGGCCCAAAAACGTATGCTTTATGCAGATGATATTTCGCTTTTTGTTACAGACCCAGGATGAATGAATGGATGAATGAATGAATGAATGAATGAATGAATGAATGAATGAATGAATGAATGAATGAATGAATGAATGAATGAATGAATGAATGAATGAAAACTTTATTTAACAGATTGCAGAATGGGTACAATACAGTACGGCTCAATACACACAATTGTTAAGGGGATGCAGACCTGAGAAAGACGTTTGTCTTGTTTCCATCAGGGTCCCCCATTTTCAATTCATATAGACATTTCTGACATACACAACATACATGACATTTATGGCATAGGGACATATGGGTATTTAGTACTGATACATTTGTGACATAAACGGTATTCAAATATACAGTACTGTTACCCCTAGATCCTGACAGAGTATATACATATGATGGGGAGGGAACTGTACATTAGGAGGGGGTGGGTGGGTGGGAGAGATATATACATACGGCGGGGAGGGATGCTGTACCAGCACTACTCAAGACAATAGATACGTTCTCAAGATTTTCAGGTTATAAGGTTAATTGGTCGAAGTCGGAGGCTCTTCCCCTAACGTCCTACTGCCCCAAATCATTATTTAAAGATGGCTCCTTTCAGTGGCCTGAAAAGGGTATTCGGTATCTAGGGATTATTTTCCCCAAGCAAGTAAACGACATTGTTAGTGTCAACTTTGACCCACTACTAGGCAAAATTTCAGCGGATGTGGAGAGATGGGCTCCCCTTTTCTTGTCACTATGGGGCAAGGTCAATGTTCTTAAGATGAACTGCATTCCCAGAGTAAACTACCTCCTCCAGTCACTGCCGATAGCAATACCTAGCAAGTATTTTAAACAATTTGACAGAATATGCAACACATTCCTGTGGAACGGTAAAAGACCCAGGATGCGTATTGGTAAACTACAACAGCCTGTGGACAGAGGTGGCCTGGGTCTCCCCAAATGATCACTATATCATTATGCTTACAGTTTTAGACATATGACACAGTGGGCCCTGCCCCCTGAGAGAGCGCCTCCATGGTACATAATGGAGCAGTCGGTATATCACAGCTAAATTACCACCAACTGCCCGAACTCACCCTATTATCTCTCACTTACAGGCCGTATGGAAGAAGGTGTCTCGCATCTTTCATATCAACCCACATTTAAGCCTGTCAGCAGGTTTATGGGCCAACCCAAAACTGTGTATAGGCAGATCCCCCTTTATGTGGAAGGAATGGATAGACAAAGGCATCCTCACCCTGGGGGACCTCTATGAAGACGATGCATTAAAATCATTTGAAAAACTGATTCAACAATATCATCTGGCCAACAATCAATTTTGGAGATATTTACAATTGAGACATCTTCTCATAAGCACATTTGGCTCTATGTTTTAATGTAGATTTATTTTTTCGTTTTGTGTTGTTTCTTTTGGTTTGTTATTACTTTCCATTCTATTTTCTGTTTTTTTTTTTTTTTTTTTTAGAATTTTTCGTTTGTTTATTTTTACTTATTCTTATTCTTATTTATTTTCTGTCTTCCCCCCCATATGGCGGTTATCAGTGTAACCTAGACGTTAGGGGTCTAGGTGTCTGTGTTGTCCTTCAGGACTGACCCATGTTGATGCAAAATATATGTCATTCATTGTATTGTCCTGAAGTACTGTGTGCAAAAAGAAAATATACTCAATAAAGTATAAGTCATAAAAAAAAAAACACGCCTCCGTGACACAGTGGGTGGGTGAGTCATGGCTGAAAGGTGACCGACTGACTGATGAGTGAAGCTAGAGAAGTTAGAGGAACAAAATATACAAACTGAGGACAATAGATCAGCAACACATCAGCAATACATCTGATGTGTGGAGCTGGGTGGGTGTACTATAGAGTATGACTCCTGATTGTTGTAACAGCGACTCCTACTGGTCGGTCTGGGCGTATGTTCAGCAGGGAGGGGATCTGGGGGAGATGGTGTGAACCGCCTCACCGTCAGGTGAAGAGAAGAGACTGGAAACGTCATCAAGGAGACAGTAGGGTAGTCTACAGACTGACAGTAAGGTAGTCTACACCCTATCCAGACTGACAGTAAGGTAGTCTACACCCTCCCCAGACAGTAAGGTAGTCTACACCCTCCCCAGACTGACGGTAGGGTAGTCTACACCCTCCCCAGACTGACAGTAGGGTAGTCTACACCCTCCCCAGACTGACAGTAAGGTAGTCTACACCCTCCAGACTGACAGTAAGGTAGTCTACACCCTCCAGACTGACAGTAGGGTAGTCTACACCCTCCAGACTGACAGTAAGGTAGTCTACACCCTCCCCAGACTGACAGTAGGGTAGTCTACACCCTCCCCAGACTGACAGTAAGGTAGTCTACACCCTCCAGACTGACAGTAGGGTAGTCTACACCCTCCCCAGACTGACAGTAGGGTAGTCTACACCCTCCCCAGACTGACAGTAAGGTAGTCTACACCCTCCAGACTGACAGTAGGGTAGTCTACACCCTCCCCAGACTGACAGTAAGGTAGTCTACACCCTCCAGACTGACAGTAAGGTAGTCTACACCCTCCAGACTGACAGTAGGGTAGTCTACACCCTCCAGACTGACAGTAAGGTAGTCTACACCCTCCCCAGACTGACAGTAGGGTAGTCTACACCCTCCCCAGACTGACAGTAAGGTAGTCTACACCCTCCAGACTGACAGTAGGGTAGTCTACACCCTCCCCAGACTGACAGTAGGGTAGTCTACACCCTCCCCAGACTGACAGTAATGTAGTCTACACCCTCCAGACTGACAGTAGGGTAATCTACACCCTCCCCAGACTGACAGTAAGGTAGTCTACACCCTCCAGACTGACAGTAAGGTAGACTACACCCTCCAGACTGACAGTAAGGTAGTCTACACCCTCCCCAGACTGACAGTAGGGTAGTCTACACCCTCCCCAGACTGACAGTAGGGTAGTCTACACCCTCCCCAGACTGACAGTAGGGTAATCTACACCCTCCCCAGACTGACAGTAAGGTAGTCTACACCCTCCCCAGACTGACAGTAGGGTAGTCTACACCCTCCCCAGACTGACAGTAGGGTAATCTACACCCTCCCCAGACTGACAGTAAGGTAGTCTACACCCTCCAGACTGACAGTAAGGTAGTCTACACCCTGCAGACTGACAGTAAGGTAGTCTACACCCTCCAGACTGACAGTAAGGTAGTCTACACCCTCCCCAGACTGACAGTAGGGTAGTCTACACCCTCCAGACTGACAGTAGGGTAGTCTACACCCTCCAGACTGACAGTAGGGTAGTCTACACCCTCCCCAGACTGACAGTAGGGTAGTCTACACCCTCCAGACTGACAGTAGGGTAGTCTACACCCTCCCCAGACTGACAGTAAGGTAGTCTACACCCTCCAGACTGACAGTAGGGTAGTCTACACCCTCCCCAGACTGACAGTAGGGTAGTCTACACCCTCCAGACTGACAGTAGGGTAGTCTACACCCTCCCCAGACTGACAGTAGGGTAGTCTACACCCTCCAGACTGACAGTAAGGTAGTCTACACCCTCCCCAGACTGACAGTAAGGTAGTCTACACCCTCCCCAGACTGACAGTAAGGTAGTCTACACCCTCCAGACTGACAGTAGGGTAGTCTACACCCTCCAGACTGACAGTAGGGTAGTCTACACCCTCCCCAGACTGACAGTAGGGTAGTCTACACCCTCCAGACTGACAGTAAGGTAGTCTACACCCTCCCTAGACTGACAGTAAGGTAGTCTACACCCTCCAGACTGACAGTAGGGTAGTATACACCCTCCAGACTGACAGTAGGGTAGTCTACACCCTCCCCAGACTGACAGTAAGGTAGTCTACACCCTCCCCAGACTGACAGAAGGGTAGTCTACACCCTCCCCAGACTGACAGTAAGGTAGTCTACACCCTCCAGACTGACAGTAAGGTAGTCTACACCCTCCAGACTGACAGTAGGGTAGTCTACACCCTCCCCAGACTGACAGTAAGGTAGTCTACACCCTCCCCAGACTGACAGTAAGGTAGTCTACACCCTCCCCAGACTGACAGTAGGGTAGTCTACACCCTCCAGACTGACAGTAGGGTAGTCTACACCCTCCAGACTGACAGTAGGGTAGTCTACACCCTCCAGACTGACAGTAAGGTAGTCTACACCCTCCCCAGACTGACAGCAAGGTAGTCTACACCCTCCAGACTGACAGTAAGGTAGTCTACACCCTCCCCAGACTCCCCAGACTGACAGTAAGGTAGTCTACACCCTCCCCAGACTGACAGTAAGGTAGTCTACACCCTCCAGACTGACAGTAAGGTAGTCTACACCCTCCAAACTGACAGTAATGTAGTCTACACCCTCCCCAGACTGACAGTAAGGTAGTCTACACCCTCCCCAGACTGACAGTAAGGTAGTCTACACCCTCCAAACTGACAGTAAGGTAGTCTACACCCTCCCCAGACTGACAGTAAGGTAGTCTACACCCTCCCCAGACTGACAGTAAGGTAGTCTACACCCTCCCCAAACTGACAGTAGGGTAGTCTACACCCTCCAGACTGACAGTAGGGTAGTCTACACCCTCCCCAGACTGACAGTAAGGTAGTCTACACCCTCCAGACTGACAGTAGGGTAGTCTACACCCTCCAGACTGACAGTAGGGTAGTCTACACCCTCCCCAGGCTGACAGTAGGGTAGTCTACACCCTCCAGACTGACAGTAAGGTAGTCTACACCCTCCCCAGACTGACAGTAAGGTAGTCTACACCCTCCAGACTGACAGTAGGGTAGTCTACACCCTCCAGACTGACAGTAGGGTAGTCTACACCCTCCCCAGACTGACAGTAAGGTAGTCTACACCATCCAGACTGACAGTAAGGTAGTCTACACCATCCAGACAGACAGTAAGGTAGTCTACACCCTCCCCAGACTGACAGTAAGGTAGTCTACACCCTCCCCAGACTGACAGTAAGGTAGTCTACACCCTCCAGACTGACAGTAAGGTAGTCTACACCCTCCCCAGACTGACAGTAAGGTAGTCTACACCCTCCAGACTGACAGTAGGGTAGTCTACACCCTCCAGACTGACAGTAAGGTAGTCTACACCCTCCCCAGACTGACAGTAGGGTAGTCTACACCCTCCAGACTGACAGTAGGGTAGTCTACACCCTCCAGACTGACAGTAGGGTAGTCTACACCCTCCCCAGACTGACAGTAAGGTAGTCTACACCCTCCAGACTGACAGTAAGGTAGTCTACACCCTCCAGACTGACAGTAAGGTAGTCTACACCCTCCCCAGACTCCCCAGACTGACAGTAAGGTAGTCTACACCCTCCCCAGACTGACAGTAAGGTAGTCTACACCCTCCAGACTGACAGTAAGGTAGTCTACACCCTCCAAACTGACAGTAAGGTAGTCTACACCCTCCCCAGACTGACAGTAAGGTAGTCTACACCCTCCCCAGACTGACAGTAAGGTAGTCTACACCCTCCAAACTGACAGTAATGTAGTCTACACCCTCCCCAGACTGACAGTAAGGTAGTCTACACCCTCCCCAGACTGACAGTAAGGTAGTCTACACCCTCCCCAAACTGACAGTAGGGTAGTCTACACCCTCCAGACTGACAGTAGGGTAGTCTACACCCTCCCCAGACTGACAGTAAGGTAGTCTACACCCTCCAGACTGACAGTAGGGTAGTCTACACCCTCCAGACTGACAGTAGGGTAGTCTACACCCTCCCCAGACTGACAGTAGGGTAGTCTACACCCTCCAGACTGACAGTAAGGTAGTCTACACCCTCCCCAGACTGACAGTAAGGTAGTCTACACCCTCCAGACTGACAGTAGGGTAGTCTACACCCTCCAGACTGACAGTAGGGTAGTCTACACCCTCCCCAGACTGACAGTAAGGTAGTCTACACCATCCAGACTGACAGTAAGGTAGTCTACACCATCCAGACAGACAGTAAGGTAGTCTACACCCTCCCCAGACTGACAGTAAGGTAGTCTACACCCTCCCCAGACTGACAGTAAGGTAGTCTACACCCTCCAGACTGACAGTAAGGTAGTCTACACCCTCCCCAGACTGACAGTAAGGTAGTCTACACCCTCCAGACTGACAGTAGGGTAGTCTACACCCTCCAGACTGACAGTAAGGTAGTCTACACCCTCCCCAGACTGACAGTAGGGTAGTCTACACCCTCCAGACTGACAGTAGGGTAGTCTACACCCTCCAGACTGACAGTAGGGTAGTCTACACCCTCCCCAGACTGACACTAAGGTAGTCTACACCCTCCAGACTGACAGTAGGGTAGTCTACACCCTCCAGACTGACAGTAGGGTAGTCTACACCCTCCCCAGACTGACAGTAAGGTAGTCTACACCATCCAGACTGACAGTAAGGTAGTCTACACCATCCAGACAGACAGTAGGGTAGTTTACACCCTCCCCAGACTGACAGTAAGGTAGTCTACACCCTCCCCAGACTGACAGTAGGGTAGTCTACACCCTCCAGACTGACAGTAGGGTAGTCTACACCCTCCCCAGACTGACAGTAAGGTAGTCTACACCCTCCAGACTGACAGTAAGGTAGTCTACACCCTCCCCAGACTGACAGTAGGGTAGTCTACACCTTCCCCAGACTGACAGTAAGGTAGTCTACACCCCCCAGACTGACAGTAGGGTAGTCTACACCCTCCCCAGACTGACAGTAGGGTAGTCTACACCCTCCAGACTGACAGTAGGGTAGTCTACACCCTCCCCAGACTGACAGTAGGGTAGTCTACACCCTCCAGACTGACAGTAGGGTAGTCTACACCCTCCAGACTGACAGTAGGGTAGTCTACACCCTCCAGACTGACAGTAAGGTAGTCTACACCCTCCCCAGACTGACAGTAAGGTAGTCTACACCCTCCAGACTGACAGTAAGGTAGTCTACACCCTCCCCAGACTCCCCAGACTGACAGTAAGGTAGTCTACACCCTCCCCAGACTAACAGTAAGGTAGTCTACACCCTCCAGACTGACAGTAAGGTAGTCTACACCCTCCAAACCTGCAGTAGGGTAGTCTACACCCTCCCCAGACTGACAGTAAGGTAGTCTACACCCTCCAGACTGACAGTAGGGTAGTCTACACCCTCCCCAGACTGACAGTAAGGTAGTCTACACCCTCCAGACTGACAGTAGGGTAGTCTACACCCTCCAGACTGACAGTAAGGTAGTCTACACCCTCCCCAGACTGACAGTAAGGTAGTCTACACCCTCCCCAGACTGACAGTAGGGTAGTCTACACCCTCCAGACTGACAGTAAGGTAGTCTACACCCTCCAGACTGACAGTAAGGTAGTCTACACCCTCCAGACTGACAGTAAAGTAGTCTACACCCTCCAAACTGACAGTAGGGTAGTCTACACCCTCCCCAGACTGACAGTAAGGTAGTCTACACCCTCCAGACTGACAGTAGGGTAGTCTACACCCTCCCCAGACTGACAGTAAGGTAGTCTACACCCTCCAGACTGACAGTAAGGTAGTCTACACCCTCCCCAGACTGACAGTAAGGTAGTCTACACCCTCCCCAGACTGACAGTAAGGTAGTCTACACCCTCCCCAGACTGACAGTAAGGTAGTCTACACCCTCCCCAAACTGACAGTAGGGTAGTCTACACCCTCCAGACTGACAGTAGGGTAGTCTACACCCTCCAGACTGACAGTAGGGTAGTCTACACCCTCCAGACTGACAGTAAGGTAGTCTACACTCTCCAGACTGACAGTAGGGTAGTCTACACCCTCCAGACTGACAGTAAGGTAGTCTACACCCTCCCCAGACCGACAGTAAGGTAGTCTACACCCTCCCCAGACTGACAGTAGGGTAGTCTACACCCTCCAGACTGACAGTAAGGTAGTCAACACCCTCCAGACTGACAGGAAGGAAGTCTACACCCTCCAGACAGACAGTAGGGTAGTCTACACCCTCCAGACTGACAGTAGGGTAGTCTACACCCTCCAGACTGACAGTAGGGTAGTCTACACCCTCCCCAGACTGACAGTAAGGTAGTCTACACCCTCCCCAGACTGACAGTAAGGTAGTCTACACCCTCCCCAGACTGACAGTAGGGTAGTCTACACCCTCCAGACTGACAGTAAGGTAGTCTACACCCTCCCCAGACTGACAGTAAGGTAGTCTACACCCTCCAGACTGACAGTAAGGTAGTCTACACCCTCCCCAGACTCCCCAGACTGACAGTAAGGTAGTCTACACCCTCCCCAGACTGACAGTAAGGTAGTCTACACCCTCCAGACTGACAGTAAGGTAGTCTACACCCTCCAAACTGACAGTAGTGTAGTCTACACCCTCCCCAGACTGACAGTAAGGTAGTCTACACCCTCCAGACTGACAGTAGGGTAGTCTACACCCTCCCCAGACTGACAGTAAGGTAGTCTACACCCTCCAGACTGACAGTAGGGTAGTCTACACCCTCCAGACTGACAGTAAGGTAGTCTACACCCTCCCCAGACTGACAGTAAGGTAGTCTACACCCTCCCCAGACTGACAGTAGGGTAGTCTACACCCTCCAGACTGACAGTAAGGTAGTCTACACCCTCCAGACTGACAGTAAGGTAGTCTACACCCTCCAGACTGACAGTAAGGTAGTCTACACCCTCCAAACTGACAGTAGGGTAGTCTACACCCTCCCCAGACTGACAGTAAGGTAGTCTACACCCTCCAGACTGACAGTAGGGTAGTCTACACCCTCCCCAGACTGACAGTAAGGTAGTCTACACCCTCCAGACTGACAGTAAGGTAGTCTACACCCTCCCCAGACTGACAGTAAGGTAGTCTACACCCTCCCCAGACTGACAGTAAGGTAGTCTACACCCTCCCCAGACTGACAGTAAGGTAGTCTACACCCTCCCCAAACTGACAGTAGGGTAGTCTACACCCTCCAGACTGACAGTAGGGTAGTCTACACCCTCCAGACTGACAGTAGGGTAGTCTACACCCTCCAGACTGACAGTAAGGTAGTCTACACTCTCCAGACTGACAGTGGGGTAGTCTACACCCTCCAGACTGACAGTAAGGTAGTCTACACCCTCCCCAGACCGACAGTAAGGTAGTCTACACCCTCCCCAGACTGACAGTAGGGTAGTCTACACCCTCCCCAGACTGACAGTAGGGTAGTCTACACCCTCCAGACTGACAGTAAGGTAGTCAACACCCTCCAGACTGACAGGAAGGAAGTCTACACCCTCCAGACAGACAGTAGGGTAGTCTACACCCTCCCCAGACCGACAGTAAGGTAGTCTACACCCTCCCCAGACTGACAGTAGGGTAGTCTACACCCTCCCCAGACTGACAGTAGGGTAGTCTACACCCTCCAGACTGACAGTAAGGTAGTCAACACCCTCCAGACTGACAGGAAGGAAGTCTACACCCTCCAGACAGACAGTAAGGTAGTCAACACCCTCCAGACTGACAGGAAGGAAGTCTACACCCTCCAGACAGACAGTAGGGTAGTCTACACCCTCCAGACTGACAGTAGGGTAGTCTACACCCTCCAGACTGACAGTAGGGTAGTCTACACCCTCCCCAGACTGACAGTAAGGTAGTCTACACCCTCCCCAGACTGACAGTAAGGTAGTCTACACCCTCCCCAGACTGACAGTAGGGTAGTCTACACCCTCCAGACTGACAGTAAGGTAGTCTACACCATCCCCAGACTGACAGTAGGGTAGTCTACACCCTCCAGACTGACAGTAAGGTAGTCTACACCCTCCCCAGACTGACAGTAGGGTAGTCTACACCCTCTCCAGACTGACAGTAGGGTAGTCTACACCCTCCCCAGACAGTAGGGTAGTCTACACCCTCCCCAGACTGACAGTAGGGTAGTCTACACCCTCTCCAGACTGACAGTAAGGTAGTCTACACCCTCCAGACTGACAGTAAGGTAGTCTACACCCTCCCCAGACTGACAGTAAGGTAGTCTACACCCTCCCCAGACTGACAGTAAGGTAGTCTACACCCTCCCCAGACTGACAGTAGGGTAGTCTACACCCTCCAGACTGACAGTAAGGTAGTCTACACCATCCCCAGACTGACAGTAGGGTAGTCTACACCCTCCACACTGACAGTAAGGTAGTCTACACCATCCCCAGACTGACAGTAAGGTAGTCTACACCCTCCAGACTGACAGTAAGGTAGTCTACACCCTCCCCAGACAGTAGGGTAGTCTACACCCTCCCCAGACTGACAGTAAGGTAGTCTACACCCTCCCCAGACTGACAGTAAGGTAGTCTACACCCTCCCCAGACTGACAGTAAGGTAGTCTACACCCTCCCCAGACTGACAGTAAGGTAGTCTACACCCTCCCCAGACTGACAGTAGGGTAGTCTACACCCTCCCCAGACTGACAGTAGGGTAGTCTACACCCCCCCCAGACTGACAGTAAGGTAGTCTACACCCTCCCCAGACTGACAGTAAGGTAGTCTACACCCTCCCCAGACTGACAGTAAGGTAGTCTACACCCTCCCCAGACTGACAGTAAGGTAGTCTACACCCTCCCCAGACTGACAGTAAGGTAGTCTACACCCTCCCCAGACTGACAGTAGGGTAGTCTACACCCCCCACAGACTGACAGTAGGGTAGTCTACACCCTCCCCAGACTGACAGTAGGGTAGTCTACACCCTCCAGACTGACAGTAGGGTAGTCTACACCCTCCCCAGACTGACAGTAAGGTAGTCTACACCCTCCCCAGACTGACAGTAAGGTAGTCTATACCCTCCAGACTGACAGTAGGGTAGTCTACACCCTCCCCAGACTGACAGTAAGGTAGTCTACACCCTCCCCAGACTGACAGCAGGGTAGTCTACACCCTCCAGACTGACAGTAGGGTAGTCTACACCCTCCCCAGACTGACAGTAGGGTAGTCTACACCCTCCCCAGACTGACAGTAGGGCAATGACCAGGAAGGAAATTGGCATAATGACAAAAATTGTGGAGACGGGAACAAAGTAAAAAGGCAGAAAATAAATGAAAATGTCGCCCGTTTGTTTCCTCACTGTGATCGGCACCAGTTCGCTCCGGCGGGCCCCCCAGCTGAAGAGCAGGTTCCCTCACCTGCAGTTCAAAGACATCGTATCTTTCCTGCTGTTCTCATCCTCCCACCGTTTCCCCGCGACTCTGTCAAACAAACACTACTTTCAAAACAGAATATCAATCGTTAACTCATTCGCTGCCAACAGTGATTTAATACGTGTTTGTCCGCCAATCGAATAACGCCAACCACGTGTATATATATACGTTCTTTGATCGTTATTTCTTTTATTCCCTATTTCCAATCGTTATCCATCCGGGAGCCTGTGTGACCATATGGAATGGGTCTGAGATTGCAAAAGTCCAATGCCGCCGCCTGGTGGTATGCGGCCGATGTTGCACTCCCTTTGAGTCTCTGTGTATGTGGCTGTGCGTCATTGAAATTCATCCGGTGGAGTTTTCGAGTAGCCTGGACCGAGGGCTCTCCCCGATCGCATTGAATAGTTTTCGGGACCACGATTCATTATGCTGTGGGGGGGTTATGTCATGGCCCAAATGGACATACGATCTAACAGATGGCAATCAAATAATTGGAATATTCTTTTTGGAATCTCATCGGCCACAGGTAAGAGCAATTTAACGTTAATTTCAGCTAGATTGTGCCTTGTTTTAATCAAAATGTTAGCCGGTACGATGCATCAAATCTTTTGCCAAATGATCCGAATTTAAACGTCGGATGAAACGGTTACAGTTTGTAGTTGATATAGTTTGACTTCGGTGTTTGAGGTGTTGTTCCTTAACGCCGGCCTGCAGCGCGGGAACCTCAACACGCGGCTGAAGAAGCTGGACGAGAAGGACGACTTCGCTGCCATCATCCTGGCCGCTGCCGGCCTCAAGAGAATGGGCTGGGAGGACCGCGTCAGCCAGGTACTGGTCCCACAGAGAACCGCGTCAGCCAGGTACTGGTCCCACAGAGAACCACATCAGCCAGGTACTGGTCCCACAGAGAACCACATCAGCCAGGTACTGGTCCCACAGAGAACCACATCAGCCAGGTACTGGTCCCACAGAGAACCACATCAGCCAGATACTGGTCCCACAGAGAACCGCGTCAGCCAGGTACTGGTCCCACAGAGAACCACATCAGCCAGGTACTGGTCCCACAGAGAACCACATCAGCCAGGTACTGGTCCCACAGAGAACCACATCAGCCAGGTACTGGTCCCACAGATAACCACATCAACCAGGTACTGGTCCCACAGAGAACCACATCAGCCAGGTACTGGTCCCACAGAGAACCACATCAGCCAGGTACTGGTCCCACAGAGAACCACATCAGCCAGGTACTGGTCCCACAGAACTCAAGGTAACTGTTGTTTCTCTCCTCTCTAGATCCTGGGACCTGAGGACTGCATGGTGTGTTCAGGTCTTTACTGCATGTACGCTGTTGGACAGGTGTGTTCAGGTCTTTACTGCATGTACGCTGTTGGACAGGTGTGTTCAGGTCTTTACTGCATGTACGCTGTTGGACAGGTGTGTTCAGGTCTTTACTGCATGTACGCTGTTGGACAGGTGTGTTCAGGTCTTTACTGCATGTACTCTGTTGGACAGGTGTGTTCAGGTCTTTACTGCATGTACTCTGTTGGACAGGTGTGTTCAGGTCTTTACTGCATGTACTCTGTTGGACAGGTGTGTTCAGGTCTTTACTGCATGTACTCTGTTGGACAGGTGTGTTCAGGTCTTTACTGCATGTACTCTGTTGGACAGGTGTGTTCAGGTCTTTACTGCATGTACTCTGTTGGACAGGTGTGTTCAGGTCTTTACTGCATGTACTCTGTTGGACAGGTGTGTTCAGGTCTTTACTGCATGTACTCTGTTGGACAGGTGTGTTCAGGTCTTTACTGCATGTACTCTGTTGGACAGGTGTGTTCAGGTCTTTACTGCATGTACTCTGTTGGACAGGTGTGTTCAGGTCTTTACTGCATGTACGCTGTTGGACAGGTGTGTTCAGGTCTTTACTGCATGTACTCTGTTGGACAGGTGTGTTCAGGTCTTTACTGCATGTACTCTGTTGGACAGGTGTGTTCAGGTCTTTACTGCATGTACGCTGTTGGACAGGTGTGTTCAGGTCTTTACTGCATGTACTCTGTTGGACAGGTGTGTTCAGGTCTTTACTGCATGTACTCTGTTGGACAGGTGTGTTCAGGTCTTTACTGCATGTACTCTGTTGGACAGGTGTGTTCAGGTCTTTACTGCATGTACTCTGTTGGACAGGTGTGTTCAGGTCTTTACTGCATGTACTCTGTTGGACAGGTGTGTTCAGGTCTTTACTGCATGTACGCTGTTGGACAGGTGTGTTCAGGTCTTTACTGCATGTACTCTGTTGGACAGGTGTGTTCAGGTCTTTACTGCATGTACTCTGTTGGACAGGTGTGTTCAGGTCTTTACTGCATGTACTCTGTTGGACAGGTGTGTTCAGGTCTTTACTGCATGTACTCTGTTGGACAGGTGTGTTCAGGTCTTTACTGCATGTACTCTGTTGGACAGGTGTGTTCAGGTCTTTACTGCATGTACTCTGTTGGACAGGTGTGTTGCTCAGGTCTTTACTGCATGTACTCTGTTGGACAGGTGTGTTCAGGTCTTTACTGCATGTACTCTGTTGGACAGGTGTGTTCAGGTCTTTACTGCATGTACTCTGTTGGACAGGTGTGTTCAGGTCTTTACTGCATGTACTCTGTTGGACAGGTGTGTTCAGGTCTTTACTGCATGTACTCTGTTGCTCTGTGCTTACTTTTGTTAATATTTATTGTTGTGAAGGATCAGATTAAACCGAATATATATATTTATTTATGGATATATATTTAATAGTATTTGTATATCGTTTGATATCCCTTGTATATTCTTTGTACATATACACTGAATATCCCTTTAGTCTACTACAGCCCATAATAGTTTATTCTCTCATTGGACAAGAACCTGGCGCCAGCAGACAAGCCCCTTGAGTCAAGTTCAATAGTGCCGACGAACATGTCCCAACTAGCCCCGGTTCCGCGTAGGAATACGGCTACCGAAATACGAATGGTACTATTTGTTCACCGTGCATATAAATATGGCGCAAGTAAAGTAGAACTTTCTTTTAGTCCATTAGTCCTTTACCCTCCAACCTAGTAACAGACGTGAAGCCTCACCCACGACCCACGTGTGGTGCAGTATGGCCTATTTGGCCCCAGAATATGCATTGAGACCTCGTGTAAATTCATAGCTGAATTGTCATAGTTTGGCACTGTACCGTCGAGTGGGACGTATTTCTATTAAGTTAATAATAGTCTATTATGTATGGTGCATCGTTCGGTTAGAGTTCTAAAGTGAGCAGCACTCCCATCGTTTCCTCGCGTTATCTAGAGTCTTAACCAGGCTGGGCAGACCACGCGTGGTGCTTTCATCCGAGGAGTTCTGGGCGAGGACGAGTGGACCTGCACATTGGATTACCTACCCGGACGACTGCTGAGCCTATACGGCATGGAATATCTATTTGCTTTGGGTGCTTTGATTTGTGGAGCGGATAACAGCCAACGCCGGTGAGTGTTGGAATTACCCCCGAGAGGAGCCCAGGTGAGACGGCGCTCAACCCAGACCGAGGCCGCCTCGCTTCTCCTTCGTTGTGGACCTACAGCCTACAGCTACCGTCTACAAGAGGGCCCAAGTGTATTCATCTGTGGATCAAGATCCTGCGGGCACTGTGTTCTGTACCTGAATTCTCCCCAGGAATCGTTGGCCAGATGGGATGCAGCTGACGGCTCTCCAAACCCCCCCCCCTACTGACTTACAACCAGCAGGACCCATTTAGTATCCCGCTATAATCTTTAAGTACCATCGCTATAGTTCCCTAAAGAACCAGGTTGTATACTTGCTTCCTGCGTAACCAGAGATTGGACATTCAGTGTTGATTTGCCTACGAATACTCATTTGCCTTACAAGTGCATTCAAATCATAAATGTAATTAAGTGAATGTTGTATATACCTTTTGCTATATTAAACTTTCGACTGTTATATTTGTGTGGACCTGATTTCATATGTGGGAAAGTGTTCATCATACTTAGATATCGTGTACTGTATGGCCAGAAGTTAAAGTACATCAAGCGGTAGTGGTTTAATGATACCATACTTATCAATACAGTCAGGGAATTGTACCCCTCAGTTACAATTGGTCCTTCGAGCCGGAGGGTAACTAGTGTAATATTAATATAGTGTTATTAATATTGAAATGGCCTATGATGAACACTCCACGAAACGGTCCTCCTAACGTAGAACGCCCGCGGCGCAGACGACAGACACCTCAGTACTTAGAGGATTACGCTGTCAGTCAACTACCTAGCCTTCTACAGACGGTAAACGCGGTAAAAGTAGAAAGTAAAATTATGTCTGACCTTAACGACCAGGTTACCCCGACCACAGAGGCCCTAGTGGGTTCTAATGTAACTGACCAAGCTCACGGTGGGAACCAGGAGGGAACAGACATGCCTTTACCCCCCGCCAATACCGAAGAAGTAGTCCCCGACCAGCTCCGGGAGGAAGACAACCCTCCAGAGGTGGAACCCTGCACGGAACAAGATGAGGAGAGCGCCGAGGAGATAGAGCTCCAGGACTCCCCAACGAGTACAGCCAGGAGCGGCTCACCTCTACAAGCGTCTTCCCCCAGCGAGGCGGAGAGGATGCTGTCACAGGCGTTCCTCATCAGCCTGACAGCCTCTACCGAACGCGATCGACTCCAGGGTGAAGGCGATCGACTTCAGGGTGAACGCGATCGACTCCAAACACAGCAACGGAGCGAAGAAGAGCACATACGCCTGGAGATGAGACGCCTTCAGACGGAAGAGAATGTGGCAAGAGACCGGTCCAACACCCAGCGCGCCGCTGACGGTGCCCAAAGAGAAGCAGAGCGCGACATCGCTCTCATCCAGCGCGAAGCCGAGCGCGACAGACTACAGGGCGAGCGCGACAGACTACAAGCGCAGCTAATGGAGCAGCTGATCACCAAGGCAACACCCTCTCCCTCCGCCAGGGGTTCAAGGGCCTCGTCGAGACAACAGTCAAGGGCAGCATCCCCTAACCGACCAAGCGACCCTGAACTTGACCACCAGAGAGAGCCTATACCCCCCGCAGACCCCCTTCCCCGACCGGTCCAAGCGAGACCCAGCTACAAGGAAGGAGCAGCATACACTGCGGAGAGGCTAAATAAACGACTACAGGATCTAGAGGACCTGACAGAAGAAGAAGAGGGAGAGGAGGAGAACCAAGCCCGACGACAGCACAGTACTCCACCGGACCAGGAGGTCCAGTACAGCCCAGGCTATACCCCCGCGGCGCTGCGCTACAGACCCCCGACTCTATTCACGGGTGAGCATGACGCACGACCAGCCCCGAGGAACAGCACCTGGACCAGCGGGCCATGGTACCCTGCCGGTACCAGCCCACAGAGAGGCGCAAGAGGAGACTCGCCTAGGAGGCCTCTCTCCCAACGCTCACCGATGTGCCAGCCATCCACGGCGTCATACATTGGCACACCGACGTTTCCAGACTTCACCCATGAGAATCGAGCACAGTACACGGAGCTCCGGATGTGCTTAGAGACAATGATGGTGGATGTCGTTGACGAACGCCACAAGTATGCAATATTACTGAAGCACCTGAAAGTACCCCGAGCGCACAATATAGCGCTAGCCTATGCCACCTCTACGACCCCATACACCGCGGCTCTAGCAGCGCTGGACCAGAGATATGGACGTATATGGGATTACGTAATCCAAGAGATAAGGCATATTGACCGCCTACCCCCAGCAACAGACAATCGCTCACTAGACGACCTGTCTATAAAAGTGCAGTCCCTGGTAGGGATGCTGGGAGCGCAACGAGAAAAGGGTATGCACGAGCTATACGCCAACTCTAACGTCGAGAGGATTTTAGAGAAGCTGCCGCCCGCCAGACAAGAGCGCTTTAGGCGGCAAAGAGACCACCGTGATCCTAACGGTCCCGAACCATCCCTCCTCGATTTAGCCGACTTCCTGACGAGAGAAGTCAGCAGCCTACGCTTGGATACATTCGTGCGGAGCACACCAAGCTCCAGAGAGGGACCTAGGAGAGTAAACGATGGAAGAAGATCAGTGACTGTCATGCACCAATCAGAATCAGTACCGAGCAGTAAGAACCACAGTACCCCCTCGAGAAAAGAGAAGTGGAAGATGGTGTGCCCGTACTGCGAGAAGGAACACTGGCTGTCACAATGTGACCTGTTCAAGAAGATGAATGCAGAAGAAGTGAGTCAATGGATAAAGTCCAACAGGCGCTGTTACCGATGTGCGCGCAGTCACATGGCAGCCGAGTGCCGCCTAAAGAAGAGGTGCAGTCGGTGTGACGGAGCCCACCTAGATGTCCTACACGACAGTAACAGAAGAAAGCCTGCACCTGCACCATCGAGCAGCACAAAGGCAAGTGTCATGTACATTGACCCCGCCAGCAGCAGCGGCGCCCAGGTGCTCTTAAAGGTAGTCCGTGTAACATTGAGCCACCAAGATAAAGTCATGGACACTTACGCCGTCCTTGATGACGGGTCAGAGAAGACCCTTCTCCTCGCATCCGCTGCGGCCCAGCTGGGACTGCGGGGGAGCGAGAACCAGATGACGATTCGGACAATAAGAAGAGATTTAAAGACGATAAAAGGCGAGAATGTCTCCTTCACTATCGCAGCAAGCGGGCAGCCAGAGAGACGGTATAGGATTACAAATGCTTTCACCAGCCAAGAAATAGGACTATCACAGTACACCTACCCCATCGCCAAACTGATGGATAAATATGTGCACCTGCGTCAACTACCTATCCCGCTCATAGACGGCGCCACACCGACCCTGCTGATAGGCTCCGACCATGCAGACCTCATAGTCCCGATAGACCGGGTCCATACAGGACCCAGAGGCTGTCCTGCAGCAGTCGAGACCCGCCTAGGATGGACACTACAAGGCCCCCTCGCTAAATCTCTCAACCGAACAGCAGCCACTAGCTGCCTCCACTCCAGAGTGACAGAAGAAGACACCACTCTCCTGCAGCATGTCGAGAGGCTATGGACACTAGAGACAATGCCCTTTAAGAACGAAAAGAAAGACATTCGTTCTAAAGAAGACATTTACACCATAAACCTCCTCGAGCAAGGGACAAAGAGAGTCACAGTCGGCGGAGTGATGAGATACGCAACTCCACTCCTGAGGCGAGAGGGAATGCCCACCTTTCACGCCACGAAAGAAGCTACGGAGCGGTATCTATTGAACACAGAGCGGCGCCTAGCCAAAGACCCCGCTCAAGAGAGTGTGTACCGCGCTGAGATTGAGAAGCTAATCACAGCGAGACACAGTGTGAAGAACAGTTTCTACGTGGACAACTGTTTACAAAGCGTTTCGACTCAAGAAGAAGCCGAGGCTCTCCTACTCAAGCTACGCGCCTCCCTGATCAAAGGCGGCTTTGATCTCAGGCAGTGGGCCAGCAGCGACCCGCAAGTACTGCGCAGCCTCTCCCCCGCGGACAAGGCCGCCAGTAGCGAGACCTGGATGGCAACCATCCCAGGAGAAGCCCAAGAAATGACACTAGGACTAGTCTGGCGCTTCAAAACAGACTCGCTCCACTATAGACACAAACCCCTGACCACGGAGCAGGGAAGGTCGACGGCGATACCGACCACCAGACGGAGTGTGTACAGAACACTCGCCAGACAATATGACCCGTTGGGATGTATTCTACCTTACACCACCAGGGCAAAGATGATTGTACGAGCACTATGGGACAAGGACCAGGGCTGGGACGACCCAATACCCGCACACCTTGCCTCCACATGGAGAGAGTGGGAGACGGAACTCCGCTCACTCCCAGGCGTCAACATACGCCGCAGCTACTTCCCACCCACAGTGAGGCCAGAGACATGCAAGATGGATCTACACGTCTTCAGCGACGCCTCCGAAGTAGCCTATGGATCTGTGGCCTACTTGCGTGCCCAAGAGAAGGGAGGAGAGATACACACCGCTTTCATCCTGGCTCGCTCAAGAATAGCCCCACGAAAGCAACAATCTATCCCGCGTCTAGAGCTCTGCGCAGCCCTAGCAGGAGCGCATCTAGCCACGTTAATCCAACGTGAACTCACCATCCCGGTGCAAAGAACAATCTTGTGGTCAGACTCTACGACAGTACTCACATGGATCAAGTCTGATTCATGCAGATACAAGGTCTTCGTGGGAGTCAGAGTCACAGAGATTCAAGAGTTAACAGAAGCAGCAAGCTGGCGGTATGTGGACACCAAACACAACCCAGCTGACGTCATCACCCGGGGAATGTCCCTAGATGACCTCACCCGTCACAACATCTACAGTGACGGACCAGAGTTCCTCAAGCTCCCGGAAGAAGAGTGGCCTACGCCCACCCCACGGGAGGCGAGTAAAGAGGAGGCTGAAAACAAGAAACCTATGTTCTGTGGATTGAGCACAGTCGCCTCCACAGACCCCAACATAGATGATTGCCTCACCCTACAGAGTGCGCAGCTAAAGACATTCCTGTGGCACCACCCAGAGATTCAGCCCACCACTGACATTTCAGCAGCTGACTACGAAGAAGCAGAACTTCTTCTACTACAACGAGCCCAGAGAGACTCGTTCCCCGATGAGCTAGACTGTCTACAGGGAGGAAAGCCCGTCCCATCAGACAGCAGACTGCTCCACCTGGCACCCGAGAGTGACGCCCATAATCTCATCAGAGTGGGTGGTCGTCTGCGGAGAGCCCCCGACCTACCGGATGACGTTAAGTACCCGATAGTCTTGAACAGCCGACACAAGGTCACAGAGCTGATCATAAAGAAATACGACGAGGATGTGCACCACGCAGGAGCAGAGAGAGTCTTCGCGGAGATCAGACGTCGCTATTGGATACTTCAAGGGAGAGAAGCAGTGCGACGCTTCCAGCGAACCTGTCTAGACTGCCGAAAGTGGCGCGCGCAGCCCAGCATACCCCGGATGGCTGACCTACCTCCCTGTCGCCTCCGACTCGGCGACAAGCCCTTTCACGCCACAGGCATGGACTGTTTTGGCCCGTTGTATATAAAGAAAGGAAGAGGAACCGAGAAGCGGTGGGGTATTGTATTCAAATGCATGACCACCAGAGCGATACATATCGAACACCTTCCAACCATGAGCACAGACTCATTCCTTATGGCCTTCCGAAGATTCACATCGCGGAAAGGAAAACCGTCTACATTGTTGTCTGATCACGGGACAAACTTCAAAGGCGGAGAAAGAGAGCTGAGAGAGAGCTTCCAAGCTATGGGCCCAGAACTTAAGACCCACCTCGCTCCATCCCAGATTGACTTCCAGTTTAATCCCCCGAACGCACCCCACTTCGGTGGAACCTGGGAACGAGAAGTACGTTCTATAAAGACAGCCCTGTACGCCGTGCTTGGGGCCCAGACTGTGGCGGAAGAAGTCCTAATGACAGTCCTCACGGAGATCGAGGGAGTATTGAACTCCAAGCCCCTTGGTTACGTCTCAAGTGATGTAGCAGATGTCGACCCAGTCACCCCCAACACACTCTTGATGGGGCGGCTGGACCCCGCGCTACCCCAGACAATGTACAGGCCTGAAGAAGCGAACGGCCGAAGAATGTGGAGGTACAGTCAAGTACTGGCCGACAAGTTTTGGAATAGCTTCCTACTCCACTATCTACCGTCTATACAGACCCGCCAGAAGTGGACCAAAAAGAGAGAGACAATTTGACAGAAGGAACAGTCGTCATGATTATCGACCAGTCACTACCCAGAGCTATGTGGCCGGCTGGCCGCGTAAGCAAAGTGATCACCGGTGCCGATGGCAAGGTCCGAGCAGCTGAAGTGCTCGTCCAAGGGCGGACTTACACACGACCCGTGGCGAGGCTAATAGAACTGCCAAGACTCCCAGACACTATCGATGACGACCATGACCCCACGACTTTGTGAGTTGACTGACCCTTACAGCGGACCTTGAGTGGTAGACAGTGCGGTTAATCTGTCTCTGCTTAGCTAATTAGGTGGGACTAATTAGGGGGCGGCTGTTGTGAAGGATCAGATTAAACCGAATATATATATTTATTTATGGATATATATTTAATAGTATTTGTATATCGTTTGATATCCCTTGTATATTCTTTGTACATATACACTGAATATCCCTTTAGTCTACTACAGCCCATAATAGTTCATTCTCTCATTGGACAAGAACCTGGCGCCAGCAGACAAGCCCCTTGAGTCAAGTTCAATAGTGCCGACGAACATGTCCCAACTAGCCCCGGTTCCGCGTAGGAATACGGCTACCGAAATACGAATGGTACTATTTGTTCACCGTGCATATAAATATGGCGCAAGTAAAGTAGAACTTTCTTTTAGTCCATTAGTCCTTTACCCTCCAACCTAGTAACAGACGTGAAGCCTCACCCACGACCCACGTGTGGTGCAGTATGGCCTATTTGGCCCCAGAATAGGCATTGAGACCTCGTGTAAATTCATAGCTGAATTGTCATAGTTTGGCACTGTACCGTCGAGTGGGACGTATTTCTATTAAGTTAATAATAGTCTATTATGTATGGTGCATCGTTCGGTTAGAGTTCTAAAGTGAGCAGCACCCCCATCGTTTCCTCGCGTTATCTAGAGTCTTAACCAGGCTGGGCAGACCACGCGTGGTGCTTTCATCCGAGGAGTTCTGGGCGAGGACGAGTGGACCTGCACATTGGATTACCTACCCGGACGACTGCTGAGCCTATACGGCATGGAATATCTATTTGCTTTGGGTGCTTTGATTTGTGGAGCGGATAACAGCCAACGCCGGTGAGTGTTGGAATTACCCCCGAGAGGAGCCCAGGTGAGACGGCGCTCAACCCAGACCGAGGCCGCCTCGCTTCTCCTTCGTTGTGGACCTACAGCCTACAGCTACCGTCTACAAGAGGGCCCAAGTGTATTCATCTGTGGATCAAGATCCTGCGGGCACTGTGTTCTGTACCTGAATTCTCCCCAGGAATCGTTGGCCAGATGGGATGCAGCTGACGGCTCTCCAAACCCCCCCCCCCTACTGACTTACAACCAGCAGGACCCATTTAGTATCCCGCTATAATCTTTAAGTACCATCGCTATAGTTCCCTAAAGAACCAGGTTGTATACTTGCTTCCTGCGTAACCAGAGATTGGACATTCAGTGTTGATTTGCCTACGAATACTCATTTGCCTTACAAGTGCATTCAAATCATAAATGTAATTAAGTGAATGTTGTATATACCTTTTGCTATATTAAACCTTCGACTGTTATATTTGTGTGGACCTGATTTCATATGTGGGAAAGTGTTCATCATACTTAGATATCATGTACTGTATGGCCAGAAGTTAAAGTACATCAAGCGGTAGTGGTTTAATGATACCATACTTATCAATACAGTCAGGGAATTGTACCCCTCAGTTACATTTATAGTTTTAAGAGTTTTGTCTGTACCAAGAGTAGGTGCATTTAATGTGTATGACCGTCAGTCACTTATAGACATCGGATTACGGGAAACTTACCGATTGGATTACTCACTGGACCAGCTTTCCGAACCGCAACAATGGCCTGAGGAGATTCTCCGGAGAATTGGACCAGAGCCTTTGTTCCTTGATCCCAGGAACAGAGGAACCAGACGGCGTGGGAAGAGAGCTGGGATCCGTAACAGGCTGAGATCCAGACGCCACCGAACGCCATTGCCCAGTATATTGCTAGCCAATGTACAATCAATTGACAATAAACTGGACGACATCCGAGCAAGGATTCAATACCAAAGAGACGTTAGGGACTGCAACGTTCTCTGCTTCACCGAAACGTGGCTCACGTCGGACGTTCCAGACCATGCAATCCAACCAGCTGAACACTTCTTTATCCACCGCAAGGATCGTACAGCAGAGTCCGGTAAACAACGTGGAGGAGGTATTGCCTTCATGTTTAACAACAATTGGAGCGATCCAACTAACGTGAAGGAATTATCCAACCACTGCTGCCCAGACCTGGAATATATAACCATCAAGTGTCATCCTTTCTTCCTCCCGAGGGAGTTAACGGCGATCATCCTTGTAGGAGTGTATATTCCACCGCAAGCCAGCAACAACGTCGCGCTCTCCAAACTCCACGACGAGGTAAATAGAATACAAGCGGCGAACGTTAACGCCGCCATTTTGGTGCTGGGTAATTTCAATAGCGCCAATCTGAGAAAGGTATTACCTGACTTCTATCAGCATGTGACTTGCAACACCAGAGGCGGTAACATCCTAGATCACTGTTACACGCAATTTAAAGGTGGCTACAAGGCTCATTCTGATAGTGGCTTTGGTAAATCAGATCACGCGTCCATCTTTCTTTCACCAATGTACAAACAGAGAATCAAAAGTACTCCTGTAGTCTCGCGAGAGGTGCAGAAATGGGATCTGACGTCAGAGGAGACGCTCCAGTCTGCGTTTCACTGCACAGACTGGAATGTGTTCCGCGACACAGATAACATTAATGTCTACACGGAGACAGTGCTGGACTATGTTTGTACTTTGGTGGAAGAAACAATCCCCACTACCAAAATGAGAGTTTGCCCAAATCAAAAACCCTGGGTAGACAAATCCGTCCGTGAAGCTCTGAGAGAGCGCACCAAAGCATACAACGACGGCCTAGTGGCAGGCAACATGAATGACCACAAGGTGGCGCGATACAACGTAAGGAGGACAGTGTCAGAGGCCAAACGGCGCTACAGGGATAAAATTGAACTCCAGTTTGAACAAGCTGACTCTAGAGCTATGTGGCAGGGGCTCAAAACGATGACAGACTACAAAGGCGCCTCCCTCAAACTGAACAGTGACATCTCCTTAGCAAATGACCTCAATACCTTCTATGCGAGGTTTGATGCTGGTAATAACAACACCAGCTCACAAGCCACGGCAATGGGGGGGGGGGGGGGTCGGCTGCTGATGGAGGCGCAGTGTTCAGGGTAACAGAGCATGAGGTGAGGCGGACCTTTAAAAAAGTGAATATCAGGAAGGCAGCAGGTCCGGACGGCATCCCCGGCCGCGTCCTAAAAGTCTGTGCTGACCAACTGGCCCCAGTATTCACTGACATATTTAACCTGTCCTTAGAACAGGCTGTCATCCCCACCTGCCTGAAGAAGTCCACTATTATCCCTGTACCCAAAAAATCCAAGCCTGCTTGCCTCAACGACTACCGCCCTGTAGCTCTCACCTCCATAGCCATGAAGTGCTTTGAGAAGCTAGTAAAGGGCTACATCTGCTCCTCCCTCCCCATCAACATGGACCCCCTGCAATTTGCATACCGCCCCAACAGGTCCACGGAGGACGCCATAGCCCATGTGCTGCACACAGCAGCATCACACCTGGACAAGAGGCAGGGGAACTATGTGAGAATGCTATTCATCGACTACAGCTCGGCATTCAATACCATAGTCCCCTCCATACTCATAGCCAAGCTCAGGGACCTGGGCTTGAACTATGACCTCTGCCAGTGGGTCTTGGACTTCCTGACTGGCAGACCCCAGGTGGTGAGAGCAGGCAACTGCACCTCCTCATCCATCACCCTCAACATAGAAGCCCCCCAGGGCTGTGTTCTGAGTCCCCTCCTCTAGTCCCTGTACACACACGACTGTGTGGCTCAGCGGAGTAGCAATACAATCATCAAATTTGCTGACGACACAGTGGTGGTGGGCCTGATCTCTGCCAACGACGAGAGGGCCTACCTGGAAGAGGTCAAGGTCCTGGCGGGATGGTGCCAGGAAAACAGCCTCTCCCTGAACGTCAGCAAAACAAAGGAGATGATTGTGGACTTCAGGAGGTCGGGGGTCAAGGACTACAGCCCCCTCAGCATCGACGGGGCACCGGTTGAGAGAGTCAACAGCTTTAAGTACCTCGGAGCCTACATATCCGAGGACTTGACATGGACCACACACATTGACAGTGTTGTGAAGAAGGCACGACAACGCCTCTACTTCCTCAGGCGCCTAAGGAAGTTCCAAGTCAGTCAGAAGATCCTTAAGAACTTCTACTCATGTACAATAGAGAGCATCTTGACCGGCAACATCACCTCCTGGTTTGGGAATAGCACTGCACAAGACCGAAGCAGACTACAAAGAGTGACACGTTCAGCCGAACGCACAATTGGAGGGGGGCTCCCCACCCTCCAGAACATTTACAACAAGCGTTGCAAGGGCAAGGCTAAGAGAATCATTAAAGACTCCAGTCACCCGAACAACTGCCTCTTTGAACTGCTGCGGTCAGGCAAGCGATACCGGAGTCTCAAGGCGAGCACAGAAAGACTCAGAAGAAGCTTCTATCCCCAGGCCATCAGGCTGCTAAACGAACAATGAACACTACACAACAACAACAACCACCAAACGCACATAGCACACACATCCACACGCACACACTCACTTTAAACAAACACACTGTAGCACCCACTCCACACACTTTATAGCACACACCCACTTTAAACAAACACACTGTAGCACCCACTCCCCACACTTTATATTTATTGATGAAGGATTGCACTACAACTCGTACACCTTACTGTAAATTGTACCTAAATTGTACCTCATCCCATTTCTGCTTTGCACTATATAGTACTGTACATTAGTACACTGCATAGTATTGTATATTATATGGTAACTCAGAACATTGTACATATGTCTATACCGAACACTGTGACCTCATTTTCTTCTTCTAAATTACATGCTATACTATGTTATTTGATACTATCTTGTCTAGCACAGTCTCTGGAGCGTAACAGTAAGAAGCATTTTGTATGAAAGTATTCTGTACTTCTGTATGACAACTATTAAAGAAACTTGGACAGGTGTGTTCAGGTCTTTACTGCATGTACGCTGTTGGACAGGTGTGTTCAGGTCTTTACTGCATGTACGCTGTTGGACAGGTGTGTTCAGGTCTTTACTGCATGTACGCTGTTGGACAGGTGTGTTCAGGTCTTTACTGCATGTACTCTGTTGGACAGGTGTGTTCAGGTCTTTACTGCATGTACTCTGTTGGACAGGTGTGTTCAGGTCTTTACTGCATGTACGCTGTTGGACAGGTGTGTTCAGGTCTTTACTGCATGTACTCTGTTGGACAGGTGTGTTCAGGTCTTTACTGCATGTACTCTGTTGGACAGGTGTGTTCAGGTCTTTACTGCATGTACGCTGTTGGACAGGTGTGTTCAGGTCTTTACTGCATGTACGCTGTTGGACAGGTGTGTTCAGGTCTTTACTGCATGTACTCTGTTGGACAGGTGTGTTCAGGTCTTTACTGCATGTACTCTGTTGGACAGGTGTGTTCAGGTCTTTACTGCATGTACTCTGTTGGACAGGTGTGTTCAGGTCTTTACTGCATGTACTCTGTTGGACAGGTGTGTTCAGGTCTTTACTGCATGTACGCTGTTGGACAGGTGTGTTCAGGTCTTTACTGCATGTACGCTGTTGGACAGGTGTGTTCAGGTCTTTACTGCATGTACTCTGTTGGGCAGGTGTGTTCAGGTCTTTACTGCATGTACTCTGTTGGACAGGTGTGTTCAGGTCTTTACTGCATGTACGCTGTTGGACAGGTGTGCTCAGGTCTTTACTGCATGTACGCTGTTGGACAGGTGTGCTCAGGTCTTTACTGCATGTACTCTGTTGGACAGGTGTGTTCAGGTCTTTACTGCATGTACTCTGTTGGACAGGTGTTCAGGTCTTTACTGCATGTACGCTGTTGGACAGGTGTGCTCAGGTCTTTACTGCATGTACGCTGTTGGACAGGTGTGCTCAGGTCTTTACTGCATGTACTCTGTTGGACAGGTGTGTTCAGGTCTTTACTGCATGTACTCTGTTGGACAGGTGTGTTGCTCAGGTCTTTACTGCATGTACGCTGTTGGACAGGTGTGTTCAGGTCTTTACTGCATGTACTCTGTTGGACAGGTGTGTTCAGGTCTTTACTGCATGTACGCTGTTGGACAGGTGTGTTCAGGTCTTTACTGCATGTACTCTGTTGGACAGGTGTGTTCAGGTCTTTACTGCATGTACTCTGTTGGACAGGTGTGTTCAGGTCTTTACTGCATGTACGCTGTTGGACAGGTGTGTTCAGGTCTTTACTGCATGTACTCTGTTGGACAGGTGTGTTCAGGTCTTTACTGCATGTACTCTGTTGGACAGGTGTGTTCAGGTCTTTACTGCATGTACTCTGTTGGACAGGTGTGTTCAGGTCTTTACTGCATGTACTCTGTTGGACAGGTGTGCTCAGGTCTTTACTGCATGTACTCTGTTGGACAGGTGTGTTCAGGTCTTTACTGCATGTACTCTGTTGGACAGGTGTGTTCAGGTCTTTACTGCATGTACTCTGTTGGACAGGTGTGTTGCTCAGGTCTTTACTGCATGTACTCTGTTGGACAGGTGTGTTCAGGTCTTTACTGCATGTACTCTGTTGGACAGGTGTGTTCAGGTCTTTACTGCATGTACTCTGTTGGACAGGTGTGTTCAGGTCTTTACTGCATGTACGCTGTTGGACAGGTGTGTTCAGGTCTTTACTGCATGTACTCTGTTGGACAGGTGTGTTCAGGTCTTTACTGCATGTACTCTGTTGGACAGGTGTGTTCAGGTCTTTACTGCATGTACGCTGTTGGACAGGTGTGTTCAGGTCTTTACTGCATGTACTCTGTTGGACAGGTGTGTTCAGGTCTTTACTGCATGTACTCTGTTGGACAGGTGTGTTCAGGTCTTTACTGCATGTACGCTGTTGGACAGGTGTGTTCAGGTCTTTACTGCATGTACTCTGTTGGGCAGGTGTGTTCAGGTCTTTACTGCATGTACTCTGTTGGACAGGTGTGTTCAGGTCTTTACTGCATGTACTCTGTTGGACAGGTGTGCTCAGGTCTTTACTGCATGTACTCTGTTGGACAGGTGTGTTCAGGTCTTTACTGCATGTACTCTGTTGGACAGGTGTGTTCAGGTCTTTACTGCATGTACTCTGTTGGACAGGTGTGTTGCTCAGGTCTTTACTGCATGTACTCTGTTGGACAGGTGTGTTCAGGTCTTTACTGCATGTACTCTGTTGGACAGGTGTGTTCAGGTCTTTACTGCATGTACTCTGTTGGACAGGTGTGTTCAGGTCTTTACTGCATGTACTCTGTTGGACAGGTGTGTTCAGGTCTTTACTGCATGTACGCTGTTGGACAGGTGTGTTGCTCAGGTCTTTACTGCATGTACTCTGTTGGACAGGTGTGTTCAGGTCTTTACTGCATGTACTCTGTTGGACAGGTGTGTTCAGGTCTTTACTGCATGTACTCTGTTGGACAGGTGTGTTCAGGTCTTTACTGCATGTACTCTGTTGGACAGGTGTGTTCAGGTCTTTACTGCATGTACTCTGTTGGACAGGTGTGTTCAGGTCTTTACTGCATGTACTCTGTTGGACAGGTGTGTTCAGGTCTTTACTGCATGTACTCTGTTGGACAGGTGTTCAGGTCTTTACTGCATGTACTCTGTTGGACAGGTGTGTTCAGGTCTTTACTGCATGTACTCTGTTGGACAGGTGTGTTCAGGTCTTTACTGCATGTACTCTGTTGGACAGGTGTGTTCAGGTCTTTACTGCATGTACTCTGTTGGACAGGTGTGTTCAGGTCTTTACTGCATGTACTCTGTTGGACAGGTGTGTTCAGGTCTTTACTGCATGTACTCTGTTGGACATGTGTGTTCAGGTCTTTACTGCATGTACTCTGTTGGACAGGTGTGTTCAGGTCTTTACTGCATGTACTCTGTTGGACAGGTGTGTTCAGGTCTTTACTGCATGTACTCTGTTGGACAGGTGTGTTCAGGTCTTTACTGCATGTACTCTGTTGGACAGGTGTGTTCAGGTCTTTACTGCATGTACTCTGTTGGACAGGTGTTCAGGTCTTTACTGCATGTACTCTGTTGGACAGGTGTGTTCAGGTCTTTACTGCATGTACTCTGTTGGACAGGTGTGTTCAGGTCTTTACTGCATGTACTCTGTTGGACAGGTGTGTTCAGGTCTTTACTGCATGTACTCTGTTGGACAGGTGTGTTCAGGTCTTTACTGCATGTACTCTGTTGGACAGGTGTGTTCAGGTCTTTACTGCATGTACTCTGTTGGACAGGTGTGTTCAGGTCTTTACTGCATGTACTCTGTTGGACAGGTGTGTTCAGGTCTTTACTGCATGTACTCTGTTGGACAGGTGTGTTCAGGTCTTTACTGCATGTACTCTGTTGGACAGGTGTGTTCAGGTCTTTACTGCATGTACTCTGTTGGACAGGTGTGTTCAGGTCTTTACTGCATGTACTCTGTTGGACAGGTGTGTTCAGGTCTTTACTGCATGTACTCTGTTGGACAGGTGTGTTCAGGTCTTTACTGCATGTACTCTGTTGGACAGGTGTGTTCAGGTCTTTACTGCATGTACTCTGTTGGACAGGTGTGTCAGGTCTTTACTGCATGTACTCTGTTGGACAGGTGTGTTCAGGTCTTTACTGCATGTACTCTGTTGGACAGGTGTGTTCAGGTCTTTACTGCATGTACTCTGTTGGACAGGTGTGTTCAGGTCTTTACTGCATGTACTCTGTTGGACAGGTGTGTTCAGGTCTTTACTGCATGTACTCTGTTGGACAGGTGTGTTCAGGTCTTTACTGCATGTACTCTGTTGGACAGGTGTGTTCAGGTCTTTACTGCATGTACTCTGTTGGACAGGTGTGTTCAGGTCTTTACTGCATGTACTCTGTTGGACAGGTGTGTTCAGGTCTTTACTGCATGTACTCTGTTGGACAGTGTGTTCAGGTCTTTACTGCATGTACTCTGTTGGACAGGTGTGTTCAGGTCTTTACTGCATGTACTCTGTTGGACAGGTGTGTTCAGGTCTTTACTGCATGTACGCTGTTGGACAGGTGTGTTCAGGTCTTTACTGCATGTACTCTGTTGGACAGGTGTGTTCAGGTCTTTACTGCATGTACTCTGTGGACAGGTGTGTTCAGGTCTTTACTGCATGTACTCTGTTGGACAGGTGTGTTCAGGTCTTTACTGCATGTACTCTGTTGGACAGGTGTGTTCAGGTCTTTACTGCATGTACTCTGTTGGACAGGTGTGTTGCTCAGGTCTTTACTGCATGTACTCTGTTGGACAGGTGTGTTGCAGGTCTTTACTGCATGTACTCTGTTGGACAGGTGTGTTCAGGTCTTTACTGCATGTACTCTGTTGGACAGGTGTGTTCAGGTCTTTACTGCATGTACTCTGTTGGACAGGTGTGTTCAGGTCTTTACTGCATGTACTCTGTTGGACAGGTGTGTTGCTCAGGTCTTTACTGCATGTACTCTGTTGGACAGGTGTGTGCTCAGGTCTTTACTGCATGTACTCTGTTGGACAGGTGTGTTCAGGTCTTTACTGCATGTACTCTGTTGGACAGGTGTGTTCAGGCCTTTACTGCATGTACTCTGTGGACAGGTGTGTTCAGGTCTTTACTGCATGTACTCTGTTGGACAGGTGTGTTCAGGTCTTTACTGCATGTACTCTGTTGGACAGGTGTGTTCAGGTCTTTACTGCATGTACTCTGTTGGACAGGTGTGTTCAGGTCTTTACTGCATGTACTCTGTTGGACAGGTGTGTTCAAGTCTTTACTGCATGTACTCTGTTGGACAGGTGTGTTCAGGTCTTTACTGCATGTACTCTGTTGGACAGGTGTGTTCAGGTCTTTACTGCATGTACTCTGTTGGACAGGTGTGTTCAGGTCTTTACTGCATGTACTCTGTTGGACAGGTGTGTTCAGGTCTTTACTGCATGTACTCTGTTGGACAGGTGTGTTCAGGTCTTTACTGCATGTACTCTGTTGGACAGGTGTGTTCAGGTCTTTACTGCATGTACTCTGTTGGACAGGTGTGTTCAGGTCTTTACTGCATGTACTCTGTTGGACAGGTGTTGTTCAGGTCTTTACTGCATGTACTCTGTTGGACAGGTGTGTTCAGGTCTTTACTGCATGTACTCTGTTGGACAGGTGTGTTCAGGTCTTTACTGCATGTACTCTGTTGGACAGGTGTGTTCAGGTCTTTACTGCATGTACTCTGTTGGACAGGTGTGTTCAGGTCTTTACTGCATGTACTCTGTTGGACAGGTGTGTTCAGGTCTTTACTGCATGTACTCTGTTGGACAGGTGTGTTCAGGTCTTTACTGCATGTACTCTGTTGGACAGGTGTGTTCAGGTCTTTACTGCATGTACTCTGTTGGACAGGTGTGTTCAGGTCTTTACTGCATGTACTCTGTTGGACAGGTGTGTTCAGGTCTTTACTGCATGTACTCTGTTGGACAGGTGTGTTCAGGTCTTTACTGCATGTACTCTGTTGGACAGGTGTGTTCAGGTCTTTACTGCATGTACTCTGTTGGACAGGTGTGTTCAGGTCTTTACTGCATGTACTATGTTGGACAGGTGTGTTCAGGTCTTTACTGCATGTACTCTGTTGGACAGGTGTGTTCAGGTCTTTACTGCATGTACTCTGTTGGACAGGTGTGTTGCTCAGGTCTTTACTGCATGTACTCTGTTGGACAGGTGTGTTCAGGTCTTTACTGCATGTACTCTGTTGGACAGGTGTGTTCAGGTCTTTACTGCATGTACGCTGTTGGACAGGTGTGTTCAGGTCTTTACTGCATGTACTCTGTTGACAGGTGTGTTCAGGTCTTTACTGCATGTACTCTGTTGGACAGTGTGTTCAGGTCTTTACTGCATGTACTCTGTTGGACAGGTGTGTTGCAGGTCTTTACTGCATGTACTCTGTTGGACAGGTGTGTTCAGGTCTTTACTGCATGTACTCTGTTGGACAGGTGTGTTCGGGTCTTTACTGCATTACTCTGTTGGACAGGTGTGTTCAGGTCTTTACTGCATGTACTCTGTTGGACAGGTGTTCAGGTCTTTACTGCATGTACTCTGTTGGACAGGTGTGTTCAGGTCTTTACTGCATGTACTCTGTTGGACAGGTGTGTTCAGGTCTTTACTGCATGTACTCTGTTGGACAGGTGTGTTCAAGTCTTTACTGCATGTACTCTGTTGGACAGGTGTGTTCAGGTCTTTACTGCATGTACTCTGTTGGACAGGTGTGTTCAGGTCTTTACTGCATGTACTCTGTTGGACAGGTGTGTTCAGGTCTTTACTGCATGTACTCTGTTGGACAGGTGTGTTCAGGTCTTTACTGCATGTACTCTGTTGGACAGGTGTGTTCAGGTCTTTACTGCATGTACTCTGTTGGACAGGTGTGTTCAGGTCTTTACTGCATGTACTCTGTTGGACAGGTGTGTTCAGGTCTTTACTGCATGTACTCTGTTGGACAGGTGTGTTCAGGTCTTTACTGCATGTACTCTGTTGGACAGGTGTGTTCAGGTCTTTACTGCATGTACTCTGTTGGACAGGTGTTGCCAGGTCTTTACTGCATGTACTCTGTTGGACAGGTGTGTTCAGGTCTTTACTGCATGTACTCTGTTGGACAGGTGTGTTCAGGTCTTTACTGCATGTACTCTGTTGGACAGGTGTGTTCAGGTCTTTACTGCATGTACTCTGTTGGACAGGTGTGTTCAGGTCTTTACTGCATGTACTCTGTTGGACAGGTGTGTTCAGGTCTTTACTGCTGTACTCTGTTGGACAGGTGTGTTCAGGTCTTTACTGCATGTACTCTGTTGGACAGGTGTGTTCAGGTCTTTACTGCATGTACTCTGTTGGACAGGTGTGTTCAGGTCTTTACTGCATGTACGCTGTTGGACAGGTGTGTTCAGGTCTTTACTGCATGTACTCTGTTGGACAGGTGTGTTCAGGTCTTTACTGCATGTACTCTGTTGGACAGGTGTGTTCAGGTCTTTACTGCATGTACTCTGTTGGACAGGTGTGTTCAGGTCTTTACTGCATGTACTATGTTGGACAGGTGTGTTCAGGTCTTTACTGCATGTACTCTGTTGGACAGGTGTGTTCAGGTCTTTACTGCATGTACTCTGTTGGACAGGTGTGTTGCTCAGGTCTTTACTGCATGTACTCTGTTGGACAGGTGTGTTCAGGTCTTTACTGCATGTACTCTGTTGGACAGGTGTGTTCAGGTCTTTACTGCATGTACGCTGTTGGACAGGTGTGTTCAGGTCTTTACTGCATGTACTCTGTTGGACAGGTGTGTTCAGGTCTTTACTGCATGTACTCTGTTGGACAGGTGTGTTTCAGGTCTTTACTGCATGTACTCTGTTGGACAGGTGTTGCTCAGGTCTTTACTGCATGTACTCTGTTGGACAGGTGTGTTCAGGTCTTTACTGCATGTACTCTGTTGGACAGGTGTGTTCAGGTCTTTACTGCATGTACTCTGTTGGACAGGTGTGTTCAGGTCTTTACTGCATGTACTCTGTTGGACAGGTGTTCAGGTCTTTACTGCATGTACTCTGTTGGACAGGTGTGTTCAGGTCTTTACTGCATGTACTCTGTTGGACAGGTGTGTTCAGGTCTTTACTGCATGTACTCTGTTGGACAGGTGTGTTCAAGTCTTTACTGCATGTACTCTGTTGGACAGGTGTGTTCAGGTCTTTACTGCATGTACTCTGTTGGACAGGTGTGTTCAGGTCTTTACTGCATGTACTCTGTTGGACAGGTGTGTTCAGGTCTTTACTGCATGTACTCTGTTGGACAGGTGTGTTCAGGTCTTTACTGCATGTACTCTGTTGGACAGGTGTGTTCAGGTCTTTACTGCATGTACTCTGTTGGACAGGTGTGTTCAGGTCTTTACTGCATGTACTCTGTTGGACAGGTGTGTTCAGGTCTTTACTGCATGTACTCTGTTGGACAGGTGTGTTCAGGTCTTTACTGCATGTACTCTGTTGGACAGGTGTTGCTCAGGTCTTTACTGCATGTACTCTGTTGGACAGGTGTGTTCAGTCTTTACTGCATGTACTCTGTTGGACAGGTGTGTTCAGGTCTTTACTGCATGTACTCTGTTGGACAGGTGTGTTCAGGTCTTTACTGCATGTACTCTGTTGGACAGGTGTGTTCAGGTCTTTACTGCATGTACTCTGTTGGACAGGTGTGTTCAGGTCTTTACTGCATGTACTCTGTTGGACAGGTGTGTTCAGGTCTTTACTGCATGTACTCTGTTGGACAGGTGTGTTCAGGTCTTTACTGCATGTACTCTGTTGGGCAGGTGTGTTCAGGTCTTTACTGCATGTACTCTGTTGGACAGGTGTGTTCAGGTCTTTACTGCATGTACTCTGTTGGACAGGTGTGTTCAGGTCTTTACTGCATGTACTCTGTTGGACAGGTGTGTTCAGGTCTTTACTGCATGTACTCTGTTGGACAGGTGTGTTCAGGTCTTTACTGCATGTACTCTGTTGGACAGGTGTGTTCAGGTCTTTACTGCATGTACTCTGTTGGACAGGTGTGTTCAGGTCTTTACTGCATGTACTCTGTTGGACAGGTGTGTCAGGTCTTTACTGCATGTACTCTGTTGGACAGGTGTGTTCAGGTCTTTACTGCATGTACTCTGTTGGACAGGTGTGTTCAGGTCTTTACTGCATGTACTCTGTTGGACAGGTGTGTTCAGGTCTTTACTGCATGTACTCTGTTGGACAGGTGTGTTCAGGTCTTTACTGCATGTACTCTGTTGGACAGGTGTGTTCAGGTCTTTACTGCATTACTCTGTTGGACAGGTGTGTTTCAGGTCTTTACTGCATGTACTCTGTTGGACAGGTGTGTTCAGGTCTTTACTGCATGTACTCTGTTGGACAGGTGTGTTCAGGTCTTTACTGCATGTACTCTGTTGGACAGGTGTGTTCAGGTCTTTACTGCATGTACTCTGTTGGACAGGTGTGTTCAGGTCTTTACTGCATGTACTCTGTTGGACAGGTGTGTTCAGGTCTTTACTGCATGTACTCTGTTGGACAGGTGTGTTCAGGTCTTTACTGCATGTACTCTGTTGGACAGGTGTGTTCAGGTCTTTACTGCATGTACTCTGTTGGACAGGTGTGTTCAGGTCTTTACTGCATGTACTCTGTTGGACAGGTGTGTTCAGGTCTTTACTGCATGTACTCTGTTGGACAGGTGTGTTCAGGTCTTTACTGCATGTACTCTGTTGGACAGGTGTGTTCAGGTCTTTACTGCATGTACTCTGTTGGACAGGTGTGTTCAGGTATTTACTGCATGTACTCTGTTGGACAGGTGTGTTCAGGTCTTTACTGCATGTACTCTGTTGGACAGGTGTGTTCAGGTCTTTACTGCATGTACTCTGTTGGACAGGTGTGTTCAGGTCTTTACTGCATGTACTCTGTTGGACAGGTGTGTTCAGGTCTTTACTGCATGTACGCTGTTGGACAGGTGTGTTCAGGTCTTTACTGCATGTACGTGTTGGACAGGTGTGTTCAGGTCTTTACTGCATGTACTCTGTTGGACAGGTGTGTTCAGGTCTTTACTGCATGTACTCTGTTGGACAGGTGTGTTCAGGTCTTTACTGCATGTACTCTGTTGGACAGGTGTGTTCAGGTCTTTACTGCATGTACTCTGTTGGACAGGTGTGTTCAGGTCTTTACTGCATGTACTCTGTTGGACAGGTGTGTTCAGGTCTTTACTGCATGTACTTGTTGGACAGGTGTGTTCAGGTCTTATACTGCATGTACTCTGTTGGACAGGTGTGTTCAGGTCTTTACTGCATGTACTCTGTTGGACAGGTGTGTTCAGGTCTTTACTGCATGTACTTTGTTGGACAGGTGTGTTCAGGTCTTTACTGCATGTACTCTGTTGGACAGGTGTGTTCAGGTCTTACTGCATGTACGCTGTTGGACAGGTGTGTTCAGGTCTTTACTGCATGTACTCTGTTGGACAGGTGTGTTCAGGTCTTTACTGCATGTACTCTGTTGGACAGGTGTGTTCAGGTCTTTACTGCATGTACTCTGTTGGACAGGTGTGTTCAGGTCTTTACTGCATGTACTCTGTTGGACAGGTGTGTTCAGGTCTTTACTGCATGTACTCTGTTGGACAGGTGTGTTCAGGTCTTTACTGCATGTACTCTGTTGGACAGGTGTGTTCAGGTCTTTACTGCATGTACTCTGTTGGACAGGTGTGTTCAGGTCTTTACTGCATGTACTCTGTTGGACAGGTGTGTTCAGGTCTTTACTGCATGTACGCCGTTGGACAGGTGTTCAGGTCTTTACTGCATGTACGCCGTTGACAGGTGCGTTCAGGTCTTTACTGCATGTACGCTGTTGGACAGGTGTGTTCAGGTCTTTACTGCATGTACTCTGTTGGACAGGTGTGTTCAGGTCTTTACTGCATGTACTCTGTTGGACAGGTGTGTTCAGGTCTTTACTGCATGTACTCTGTTGGACAGGTGTGTTCAGGTCTTTACTGCATGTACTCTGTTGGACAGGTGTGTTCAGGTCTTTACTGCATGTACTCTGTTGGACAGGTGTGTTCAGGTCTTTACTGCATGTACTCTGTTGGACAGGTGTGTTCAGGTCTTTACTGCATGTACTCTGTTGGACAGGTGTGTTCAGGTCTTTACTGCATGTACTCTGTTGGACAGGTGTGTTCAGGTCTTTACTGCATGTACTCTGTTGGACAGGTGTGTTCAGGTCTTTACTGCATGTACTCTGTTGGACAGGTGTGTTCAAGGTCTTTACTGCATGTACTCTGTTGGACAGGTGTGTTCAGGTCTTTACTGCATGTACTCTGTTGGACAGGTGTGTTCAGGTCTTTACTGCATGTACTCTGTTGGACAGGTGTGTTCAAGGTCTTTACTGCATGTACTCTGTTGGACAGGTGTGTTCAGGTCTTTACTGCATGTACTCTGTTGGACAGGTGTGTTCAGGTCTTTACTGCATGTACTCTGTTGGACAGGTGTGTTCAGGTCTTTACTGCATGTACTCTGTTGGACAGGTGTGTTCAGGTCTTTACTGCATGTACTCTGTTGGACAGGTGTGTTCAGGTCTTTACTGCATGTACTCTGTTGGACAGGTGTGTTCAGGTCTTTACTGCATGTACTCTGTTGGACAGGTGTGTTCAGGTCTTTACTGCATGTACTCTGTTGGACAGGTGTGTTCAGGTCTTTACTGCATGTACTCTGTTGGACAGGTGTGTTCAAGTCTTTACTGCATGTACTCTGTTGGACAGGTGTGTTCAAGTCTTTACTGCATGTACTCTGTTGGACAGGTGTGTTCAGGTCTTTACTGCATGTACTCTGTTGGACAGGTGTGTTCAGGTCTTTACTGCATGTACTCTGTTGGACAGGTGTGTTCAGTCTTTACTGCATGTACTCTGTTGGACAGGTGTGTTCAGGTCTTTACTGCATGTACTCTGTTGGACAGGTGTGTTCAGGTCTTTACTGCATGTACTCTGTTGGACAGGTGTGTTCAGGTCTTTACTGCATGTACTCTGTTGGACAGTGTGTTCAGGTCTTTACTGCATGTACTCTGTTGGACAGGTGTGTTCAGGTCTTTACTGCATGTACTCTGTTGGACAGGTGTGTTCAGGTCTTTACTGCATGTACTCTGTTGGACAGGTGTGTTCAGGTCTTTACTGCATGTACTCTGTTGGACAGGTGTGTTCAGGTCTTTACTGCATGTACTCTGTTGGACAGGTGTGTTCAGGTCTTTACTGCATGTACTCTGTTGGACAGGTGTGTTCAGGTCTTTACTGCATGTACTCTGTTGGACAGGTGTGTTCAGGTCTTTACTGCATGTACTCTGTTGGACAGGTGTGTTCAGGTCTTTACTGCATGTACTCTGTTGGACAGGTGTGTTCAGGTCTTTACTGCATGTACTCTGTTGGACAGGTGTGTCTCAGGTCTTTACTGCATGTACTCTGTTGGACAGGTGTGTTCAGGTCTTTACTGCATGTACTCTGTTGGACAGGTGTGTTCAGGTCTTTACTGCATGTACTCTGTTGGACAGGTGTGTTCAGGTCTTTACTGCATGTACTCTGTTGGACAGGTGTGTTCAGGTCTTTACTGCATGTACTCTGTTGGACAGGTGTGTTCAGGTCTTTACTGCATGTACTCTGTTGGACAGGTGTGTTCAGGTCTTTACTGCATGTACTCTGTTGGACAGGTGTGTTCAGGTCTTTACTGCATGTACTCTGTTGGACAGGTGTGTTCAGGTCTTTACTGCATGTACTCTGTTGGACAGGTGTGTTCAGGTCTTTACTGCATGTACTCTGTTGGACAGGTGTGTTCAGGTCTTTACTGCATGTACTCTGTTGGACAGGTGTGTTCAGGTCTTTACTGCATGTACTCTGTTGGACAGGTGTGTTCAGGTCTTTACTGCATGTACTCTGTTGGACAGTGTGTTCAGGTCTTTACTGCATGTACTCTGTTGGACAGGTGTGTTCAGGTCTTTACTGCATGTACTCTGTTGGACAGGTGTGTTCAGGTCTTTACTGCATGTACTCTGTTGGACAGGTGTGTTCAGGTCTTTACTGCATGTACTCTGTTGGACAGGTGTGTTCAGGTCTTTACTGCATGTACTCTGTTGGACAGGTGTGTTCAGGTCTTTACTGCATGTACTCTGTTGGACAGGTGTGTTCAGGTCTTTACTGCATGTACTCTGTTGGACAGGTGTGTTCAGGTCTTTACTGCATGTACTCTGTTGGACAGGTGTGTTCAGGTCTTTACTGCATGTACTCTGTTGGACAGGTGTGTTCAGGTCTTTACTGCATGTACTCTGTTGGACAGGTTGTGTGCTCAGGTCTTTACTGCATGTACTCTGTTGGACAGTGTGTTGCTCAGGTCTTTACTGCATGTACTCTGTTGGACAGGTGTGTGCTCAGGTCTTTACTGCATGTACTCTGTTGGACAGGTGTGTTCAGGTCTTTACTGCATGTACTCTGTTGGACAGGTGTGTTCAGGTCTTTACTGCATGTACTCTGTTGGACAGGTGTGTTCAGGTCTTTACTGCATGTACTCTGTTGGACAGGTGTGTTCAGGTCTTTACTGCATGTACTCTGTTGGACAGGTGTGTTCAGGTCTTTACTGCATGTACTCTGTTGGACAGGTGTGTTCAGGTCTTTACTGCATGTACTCTGTTGGACAGGTGTGTTCAGGTCTTTACTGCATGTACTCTGTTGGACAGGTGTGTTCAGGTCTTTACTGCATGTACTCTGTTGGACAGGTGTGTTCAGGTCTTTACTGCATGTACTCTGTTGGACAGGTGTTGCTCAGGTCTTTACTGCATGTACGCTGTTGGACAGGTGTGTTCAGGTCTTTACTGCATGTACTCTGTTGGACAGGTGTGTTCAGGTCTTTACTGCATGTACTCTGTTGGACAGGTGTGTTCAGGTCTTTACTGCATGTACTCTGTTGGACAGGTGTGTTCAGGTCTTTACTGCATGTACTCTGTTGGACAGGTGTGTTCAGGTCTTTACTGCATGTACTCTGTTGGACAGGTGTGTTCAGGTCTTTACTGCATGTACTCTGTTGGACAGGTGTGTTCAGGTCTTTACTGCATGTACTCTGTTGGACAGGTGTGTTCAGGTCTTTACTGCATGTACTCTGTTGGACAGGTGTGTTCAGGTCTTTACTGCATGTACTCTGTTGGACAGGTGTTCAGGTCTTTACTGCATGTACTCTGTCGGACAGGTGTGCTGAGGTCTTTACTGCATGTACTCTGTCGGACAGTGTGTTCAGGTCTTTACTGCATGTACTCTGTTGGACAGGTGTGTTGCTCAGGTCATGTACTCTGTTGGACAGGTGTGTTCAGGTCTTTACTGCATGTACTCTGTTGGACAGGTGTGTTCAGGTCTTTACTGCATGTACTCTGTTGGACAGGTGTGTTCAGGTCTTTACTGCATGTACTCTGTTGGACAGGTGTGTTCAGGTCTTTACTGCATGTACTCTGTTGGACAGGTGTGTTCAGGTCTTTACTGCATGTACTCTGTTGGACAGGTGTGTTCAGGTCTTTACTGCATGTACTCTGTTGGACAGGTGTGTTCAGGTCTTTACTGCATGTACTCTGTTGGACAGGTGTGTTCAGGTCTTTACTGCATGTACTCTGTTGGACAGGTGTGTTCAGGTCTTTACTGCATGTACTCTGTTGGACAGGTGTGTTCAGGTCTTTACTGCATGTACTCTGTTGGACAGGTGTGTTCAGGTCTTTACTGCATGTACTCTGTTGGACAGGTGTGTTCAGGTCTTTACTGCATGTACTCTGTTGGACAGGTGTGTTCAGGTCTTTACTGCATGTACTCTGTTGGACAGGTGTGTTCAGGTCTTTACTGCATGTACTCTGTTGGACAGGTGTGTTCAGGTCTTTACTGCATGTACTCTGTTGGACAGGTGTGTTCAGGTCTTTACTGCATGTACTCTGTTGGACAGGTGTGTTCAGGTCTTTACTGCATGTACTCTGTTGGACAGGTGTGTTCAGGTCTTTACTGCATGTACTCTGTTGGACAGGTGTGTTCAGGTCTTTACTGCATGTACTCTGTTGGACAGGTGTGTTCAGGTCTTTACTGCATGTACTCTGTTGGACAGGTGTGTTCAGGTCTTTACTGCATGTACTCTGTTGGACAGGTGTGTTCAGGTCTTTACTGCATGTACTCTGTTGGACAGGTGTGTTCAGGTCTTTACTGCATGTACTCTGTTGGACAGGTGTGTTCAGGTCTTTACTGCATGTACTCTGTTGGACAGGTGTGTTCAGGTCTTTACTGCATGTACTCTGTTGGACAGGTGTGTTCAGGTCTTTACTGCATGTACTCTGTTGGACAGGTGTGTTCAGGTCTTTACTGCATGTACTCTGTTGGACAGGTGTGTTCAGGTCTTTACTGCATGTACTCTGTTGGACAGGTGTGTTCCAGGTCTTTACTGCATGTACTCTGTTGGACAGGTGTGTTCAGGTCTTTACTGCATGTACTCTGTTGGACAGGTGTGTTCAGGTCTTTACTGCATGTACTCTGTTGGACAGGTGTGTTCAGGTCTTTACTGCATGTACTCTGTTGGACAGGTGGTTCAGGTCTTTACTGCATGTACTCTGTTGGACAGGTGTGTTCAGGTCTTTACTGCATGTACTCTGTTGGACAGGTGTGTTCAGGTCTTTACTGCATGTACTCTGTTGGACAGGTGTGTTCAGGTCTTTACTGCATGTACTCTGTTGGACAGGTGTGTTCAGGTCTTTACTGCATGTACTCTGTTGGACAGGTGTGTTCAGGTCTTTACTGCATGTACTCTGTTGGACAGGTGTGTTCAGGTCTTTACTGCATGTACTCTGTTGGACAGGTGTGTTCAGGTCTTTACTGCATGTACTCTGTTGGACAGGTGTGTTCAGGTCTTTACTGCATGTACTCTGTTGGACAGGTGTGTTCAGGTCTTTACTGCATGTACTCTGTTGGACAGGTGTGTTCAGGTCTTTACTGCATGTACTCTGTTGGACAGGTGTGTTCAGGTCTTTACTGCATGTACTCTGTTGGACAGGTGTGTTCAGGTCTTTACTGCATGTACTCTGTTGGACAGGTGTGTTCAGGTCTTTACTGCATGTACTCTGTTGGACAGGTGTGTTCAGGTCTTTACTGCATGTACTCTGTTGGACAGGTGTGTTCAGGTCTTTACTGCATGTACTCTGTTGGACAGGTGTGTTCAGGTCTTTACTGCATGTACTCTGTTGGACAGGTGTGTTGCTCAGGTCTTTACTGCATGTACTCTGTTGGACAGGTGTGTTCAGGTCTTTACTGCATGTACTCTGTTGGACAGGTGTGTTCAGGTCTTTACTGCATGTACGCTGTTGGACAGGTGTTCAGGTCTTTACTGCATGTACGCTGTTGGACAGGTGTGTTCAGGTCTTTACTGCATGTATGCTGTTGGACAGGTGTGTTCAGGTCTTTACTGCATGTACTCTGTTGGACAGGTGTGTTGCTCAGGTCTTTACTGCATGTACTCTGTTGGACAGGTGTGTTCAGGTCTTTACTGCATGTACTCTGTTGGACAGGTGTGTTTGGAGGTCCAGAGTAGAACCGTCCACGTTATCCCCGAACGCAATTAGTGAAGACCTGACAATGGACAAGCAGAAGAGAGGTATGTTACATAGACACCAAATACCAACATTCCACACACACCCCTGTGACAGCCAATCAGGAACCACCCCTAAGTGACAGCACTAATTGACAGGGAAATGACAGGTGACAAGCCCAGTGACATATGCCAGGAAAGTGGGTGGTCACCGACCGAGGTCGGTGTCCAGAACGTAACAGTACCCTCCCCCGACGAACGGCACCAGACGTTCACCTAGGAGCCTCGGGATTCAGCCGCCGGAAATCAACGATCAGGCTGGGATCTAAAATATCCCTTTGAGGCACCCAAGAACGCTCTTCTATCCCGTACCCCTCCCAATCCACCAAGAACTGAAACCCCCTACCCCTCCGCCTACAACCCAGTATCCTCTGCACCGTGTAAATGGGTTGACCGCCAATAAACCGGGGCGGAGGAACCACAGGCAGTGGCGGGGCCAAGGGCGATGAGAGGAATGGCTTCAACAGGGACACATGAAACGTCGGATGAACCCTCATAGAGCTCGGAAGTCGTAGCTTGTAAGCCACTGGATTAACCCGATGAATCACTTTAAATGGTCCTATAAAGCGAGGAGCCAGCTTCTTGGATTCCACCCGGAGAGGGAGATCCCGGGTGGAAAGCCAAACCCGCTGCCCTGGACGGTAAACTGGAGCCGGACGACGCTTACGGTTAGCCTGCCGTTGGGTACTAACCGAAACCTTCTGTAGCGCCTTCCGAACCTGTTTCCACGTCCTGCGACAGCGAGCCACATGTGCCTGGGCCGAGGGCACCTCCGCCTCCTGCTCCTGCTCGGGAAACAGAGGAGGTTGAAAACCATACTGGCACTGAAAGGGAGACATACCGGTAGAAGAGGAGAGAAGGGTATTATGCGCGTACTCAGCCCAAGCCAACCTCCTACTCCACGTTGCCGGACTACCGGCAACGTAACATCTCAAGACCCCCTCCAAATCCTGGTTGACCCTCTCCGTCTGCCCGTTCGACTGTGGATGGAACCCAGACGACAGACTGACAGAGGCGCCGAGGCCGGCGGCAAACGCCTTCCAGAACCTGGAGGCGAACTGAGGACCCCGGTCCGACACGATATCTACTGGCAGCCCGTGGACCCGAAAGACATGCTGTATAATTAAATCAGCAGTCTCCCGGGCCGAAGGAAGCTTGGGGAGAGGGACAAAGTGAGCCGCCTTAGAGAACCGATCCACCACCACCAAGATGGTGGTGAATCCGTCCGAAAGGGGAGGACCAGAAATAAAGTCCAGAGATATGTGTGACCAGGGTCGTTTAGGAATAGGAAGTGGTCGGAGGAGACCCGCCGGTGCCCGTCGAGAGGTCTTACTACGTGCGCACACCGGACAGGCCGCCACAAAGGAACGCATATCCCCCTCCACTGTCGGCCACCAGAACCTCCTACGGATAAATTCCAGGGTCCTGGTTGCCCCTGGGTGGCTGGTGAGGGATGACGCATGTGCCCACTGTAGCAAGCGTGAGCGCGCCACCTTGGGAACATACGACCGTCCCGGAGGACCCCCACCAGGATCGGGCTCCCGCGTTAGCGCCGACCTTACCACCTTCTCTATGCCACAAGACACGGGTGCCAAAATCAAGGCCGGTGGAATAATGGGATGGGGCTGCTCCTCCCGACCAGGAAGATCAAACTGACGCGACAACGCGTCAGGTTTGATATTCTTGGAGCCGGGTCTATAGGAGATGGTATATCGAACAACGTCCACCTGGCCTGGCGAGCGTTAAGGCGTTTAGCCCCTTGGATGTAAGCCAAGTTCTTATGATCAGTCCAAATAATGAAAGGATGTGCCGCCCCCTCTAACCAATGTCTCCACTCCTCCAGTGCCAATTTGATCGCCAATAACTCCCGATTACCCACGTCGTAATTACGCTCGGCTGGTGACAGACGGCGAGAAAAAAAAGCACACGGGTGCACTTTCCCATCCTTTAAGCATCTCTGAGAGAGCACCCCCCCCACCGCGACGTCAGAGGCATCCACCTCCACAATGAACGGAACCTCTGCGTCATGGCGGATCAATACAGGAGCGGATGTAAAACGACGTTTAAGATCGCAGAAGGCCGACTCAGCCCTAGGCGACCATTCAAAGCCAGGGAGAGAGGCCTTAGTGAGAGCTGTTAAGGGATTGGCTAAGGCGCTAAAATTGCGAATAAAGCGCCTGTAAAAATTTGCAAAGCCCAAAAACCGTTGTAACCCCTTGAGCGACGAAGGCCGTGGCCAGTCCAAAACTGCACTCACCTTGGCTGGATCCATGCGCAGATCGCCCTTCGTCAACACAAAGCCCAGGAAGGACACGTGTCCGTGTGAAACACACACTTCTCAGCCTTAACGAATAGTTGATGCTTGAGGAGACGGTCTAGCACCTCCCGAACGTGCATTTGGTGTTGCACCATATCGCGATAAAAAATCAGGATATCATCTAAGTAGACAAACACCGACACCCCAATCAAGTCTCGCAGCACGTCGTTAACCAGGGCTTGGAAGACTGCCGGAGCATTAGCCAAACCAAAGGGCATGACCAAATACTCATAGTGCCCATTGGGTGTGTTAAATGCAGTCTTCCACTCGTCTCCCTCTCTAATCCTGACCAGGTTGTATGCATTACGTAAGTCAAGTTTAGAAAAGACCTGTGCCCCCTGTAAGCACTCAAAGGCCGTGTCCATGAGGGGTAAAGGATATCGGTTCTTGATGGAAACGTCATTCAATCCCCTATAATCAATGCATGGGCGCTGATCCCCATCCTTTTTATCAACAAAGAAGAAGCCAGCGCCGGCAGGGGAAGTGGAAGGGCGTATGTGCCCCGCAAGCAATGCCTCCTCTATGTAGGTGTTCATGGCCAAGGTTTCGGGGCGTGAGAGAGAGAACATTCGCCCGCGAGGCGGGGAGGTACCGGGTAGAAGATTAATGGGACAGTCGTATGATCTATGAGGCGGAAGTGCTTTAGCACGCGTCTTGCTAAAAACGTCCGCCAGGTCCCAATAGATCTCAGGCACCCCTATTAAATCGGGATTAGAGGGTAGATCAGAATCTGCCACGCTCCCCACCATCCTGGAGAAAGAGGGAGGAGACAAAAGAGAAGAGGGGGGGGAGACAAGGGTTTGGGCAAACTCCCGCTGACGATCGACTTGACGTCGGCCGCCGTTGAGAGTTCGCCCGTGCTCCAATTAATGACACGAACACATGACGACAACCAGGGATGACCCAACACCATGACAGAATAGGGGGAAAAGATGACAAAAAAAGTAACCCATTCCCACTCCCCACCCTCCACCCGGATGTGTAAGGGAACTGTGCGCTGGGTGACGCTCCCACTGCCCAGAGGCCGACCGTCCAGGGCATAAACTGGTAAGGGAACCCCTAAATCCTCCACTGGGGTTCCCCACTCCTTCACCAATCCCACGTGAATAAAATTGCCCGCCGCCCCTGAGTCAATGAGAGCCTTAGTTCCCCTAATGTCACCCCCACAGTTGATCGCCACCTCAAAAAATGTACGAGAATCCGTGGTTTTGGCAGGAATGAGCCCACCTGCTGGCGCCTTTTCGAAGCCCGACGGCGCACCTTCCATCCCCGATTGGCGCCGAGCCAATACAGCCTGGACCCGACAGCTGCCGAAGCGGTGACCGGTGCGGCCGCACCGGAAGCAGCGTCGCTCTTTGATGAAGCGCTGCCTCTCGTCGTCCGAGAACGACAGCGCTCCAAGCTGCATGGATTCATCACCCAGTGGCCCACTCGTGTAATGCATGGAATTATCAACACCAGGAGAAGAAGGAAAACATACCTGGGGCTGGGTGTTGTTGACATGCTCCTTCTCCCTCTCCCGGTGCCGATTGTCCATCTTGATGGTGGTGTTGATCAGCACTTCCAGCTGCTCGGGGATCTCACGCGCGGAGAGCGCATCTCGCATCCGCGCTGAGAGTCCCCTGACGAACAGAACCACGCAGACGTTCTCCGCCCAAGCTGTCTCCCGAGCCAAGATCCGAAAATTTATAGCATAAGCTGCGACCGTGCGGAGGCCCTGCCGGCAGTCGAGAAGACGACCACCAGCCTCGAAGATCGAGAGTACCCGGGAAGTATCGAATACTCTTCTCAATTCCCGGGTAAAGGCGTCCAGACTGTCGCAGATTATCGCCCCTGCCTCTAATTCCGCCGTAGCCCAGGAGAGAGCTTGACCGGTGAGCAGTGTGATAATATACGCTACCTGCGCTGTCTCCGATGGAAATGATCGTGGTTGCAGCCGGAAAACGAGTAGACACTGGGTGATGAATTCCCGACAACCATCCGGTGATCCGTCATAGCGAGCGGGCGCCTGCAGATGTGGTTCGCGGGACCGCTCCTGGACCCCGGACACCCCCCGACTCTCCTCTGCGTGGAGCGCTGCTTCTCCCGCCGCCGACTGAACACCAGCCACTCCTTCTTGGGCTTGTCGGGCTGTGGCCAACGCCGACTGCGCCACCGCTTGGGATGATCCGACGACCCCATTGAGTCGGATTAACTCGGCGCTGACCAGCTGCTGATGTTCCTCCATCCGTGTCTGGGCTGCTCCCTGCGTCCGGAGCATCTCCATGATGGCCTCCATGGAATTCTGATGGTCAGGTCTTCTGTCAGAATGCAGGTAGGTGAATTCCAATGGGTGAAGGCAATCACAGAGACAGAGAGTGTTTACTCTTGAACAGGTTCGACTTTAATAGTAAGAACACAGAGTAAATTCTAAGAGAGAACAAGTGCTAATAGCACAAGTGGAAAATAAGGTAAATGGGAGCTTATTGGAGGTCCAGAGTAGAACCGTCCGCGTTATCCCCGAACGCAATTAGTGAAGACCTGACAATGGACAAGCAGAAGAGAGGTATGTTACATAGACACCAAATACCAACATTCCACACACACCCCCGTGACAGCCAATCAGGAACCACCCCTAAGTGACAGCACTAATTGACAGGGAAATGACAGGTGACAAGCCCAGTGACATATGCCAGGAAAGTGGGTGGTCACCGACCGAGGTCGGTGTCCAGAACGTAACACTTTACTGCATGTACTCTGTTGGACAGGTGTGTTCAGGTCTTTACTGCATGTACTCTGTTGGACAGGTGTGTTCAGGTCTTTACTGCAGAAGATCCTTAAGAACTTCTACTCATGTACAATAGAGAGCATCTTGACCGGCAACATCACCTCCTGGTTTGGGAATAGCACTGCACAAGACCAAAGCAGACTACAAAGAGTGACACGTTCAGCCGAACGCACAATTGGAGGGGGGCTCCCCACCCTCCAGAACATTTACTACAAGCGTTGCAAGGGCAAGGCTAAGAGAATCATTAAAGACTCCAGTCACCCAAACAACTGCCTCTTTGTACTGCTGCGGTCAGGCAAGCGATACAGGAGTCTCAAGGCGAGCACAGAAAGACTCAGAAGAAGCTTCTATCCCCAGGCCATCAGGCTGCTAAACGAACAATGAATGAACACTACACAACAACAACCACCAAACGCACATAGCACACACATCCACACGCACACACTCACTTTAAACAAACACACTGTAGCACCCACTCCACACACTTATAGCACACACCCACTTTAAACAAACACACTGTAGCACCCACTCCCCACACTTTATATTTATGGATGAAGGATTGCACTACAACTCGTACACCTTACTGTAAATTGTACCTAAAATTGTACCTCATCCCATTTCTGCTTTGCACTAGATAGTACTGTACATTAGTACACTGCATAGTATTGTGTATTGTATATTATATGGTAACTCAGAACATTGTACATATGTCTATACCGAACACTGTGACCTCATTTTCTTCTTCTAAATTCATGCTATATTATGTTATTATGTTATTTGATACTATCTTGTCTAGCACAGTCTCTGGAGCGTAACAGTAAGAAGCATTTTGTATGAAAGTATTCTGTACTTCTGTATGACAACTATTAAAGAACTTGAACTTGAACTTGAACTTGAACTTGTACTCTGTTGGACAGGTGTGTTCAGGTCTTTACTGCATGTACGCTGTTGGACAGGTGTGTTCAGGTCTTTACTGCATGTACTCTGTTGGACAGGTGTGTTCAGGTCTTTACTGCATGTACTCTGTTGGACAGGTGTGTTCAGGTCTTTACTGCATGTACTCTGTTGGACAGGTGTGTTCAAGTCTTTACTGCATGTACTCTGTTGGACAGGTGTGTTCAGGTCTTTACTGCATGTACTCTGTTGGACAGGTGTGTTCAGGTCTTTACTGCATGTACTCTGTTGGACAGGTGTGTTCAGGTCTTTACTGCATGTACGCTGTTGGACAGGTGTGTTCAGGTCTTTACTGCATGTACTCTGTTGGACAGGTGTGTTCAGGTCTTTACTGCATGTACTCTGTTGGACAGGTGTGTTCAGGTCTTTACTGCATGTACTCTGTTGGACAGGTGTGTTCAGGTCTTTACTGCATGTACTCTGTTGGACAGGTGTGTTCAGGTCTTTACTGCATGTACGCTGTTGGACAGGTGTGTTCAGGTCTTTACTGCATGTACTGTGTTGGACAGGTGTGTTCAGGTCTTTACTGCATGTACTCTGTTGGACAGGTGTGTTCAGGTCTTTACTGCATGTACTCTGTTGGACAGGTGTGTTCAGGTCTTTACTGCATGTACTCTGTTGGACAGGTGTGCTCAGGTCTTTACTGCATGTACTCTGTTGGACAGGTGTGTTCAGGTCTTTACTGCATGTACTCTGTTGGACAGGTGTGTTCAGGTCTTTACTGCATGTACTCTGTTGGACAGGTGTGTTCAGGTCTTTACTGCATGTACTCTGTTGGACAGGTGTGTTCAGGTCTTTACTGCATGTACTCTGTTGGACAGGTGTGTTCAGGTCTTTACTGCATGTACTCTGTTGGACAGGTGTGTTCAGGTCTTTACTGCATGTACTCTGTTGGACAGGTGTGTTCAGGTCTTTACTGCATGTACTCTGTTGGACAGGTGTGTTCAGGTCTTTACTGCATGTACTCTGTTGGACAGGTGTGTTCAGGTCTTTACTGCATGTACTCTGTTGGACAGATGTGTTCAGGTCTTTACTGCATGTACTCTGTTGGACAGGTGTGTTCAGGTCTTTACTGCATGTACTCTGTTGGACAGGTGTTCAGGTCTTTACTGCATGTACTCTGTTGGACAGGTGTGTTCAGGTCTTTACTGCATGTACTCTGTTGGACAGGTGTGTTGCTCAGGTCTTTACTCTAGTAACTCGACATCGGTTCAGAGTTCTTCATGTATTATTAACCCTTTCACTGCCACACTACAGAAGGGTAACCCTTTGCTATCACACTAACCTTCTGTTAACTTTCTGTAGTGTGGCAGTGAAAGGGTTAACCTGCTGTTGTGTGGCAGTGAAAGGGTTAACCTTCTGTGTATTGTCGCAGTGAAAGGGTTAACCGTTTGGTAGTGCAGCAGTGAAAGGGTTAACCGATTGGCAGTGCAGCAGTGAAAGGGTTAACCGCTTGGCAGTGCAGCAGTGAAAGGGTTAACCGCTTGGTAGTGCAGCAGTGAAAGGGTTAACCGCTTGGTAGTGCAGCAGTGAAAGGGTAAACCGCTTGGTAGTGCAGCAGTGAAAGGGTTAACCGCTTGGTAGTGCAGCAGTGAAAGGGTAAACCGATTGGTAGTGCAGCAGTGAAAGGGTTAACCGCTTGGCAGTGCAGCAGTGAAGGGGTTAAGGAGCAGTGAGCCGTGAAGCAACATCATGTACGTGTGTGCGTCACCACCACCACCAGGGGGCGCTGGCTGTGGAGGTCCGGGCCCGAGACGTGGACCTGCTGGAGATGATCTTGGTGCTGCACCACCCAGAGACCGTGCTGCGCTGCGTCGCGGAGAGGGCCTTCATGAGACGCCTGGTGGGTCACACACCACACACACACCATACACACACCATACACACACCATACACACCACACACACACCACACACACACCATACACACCACACACACCATACACACATACACACACCACACACACACCACACACACCATACACACACACCACACACACACCATACACACACACACCACGCACACACAACACACACACACCATACACACACACCACACACACACCATACACACACACACCACACACACACCATACATATACACACTACACACACACCATACACACACACACACACCATACACACACACACACACCATACACACACACACCACACACCACACACACACACACACACACCATACACACACACACACACACACACACCAGTGTTAATTTTGTCAACTAAAAAGATGTTCGTCAACGAAGGTTTTTTTCATGACGACAACGAAACGTGACGTCACGTTATTGAAGACCATGTGACGCTAACGAGACTAAATCGTTTATTACATATCGTTGACCACAACTGAGGACACAAAAATGTAATTTACAAAAACCAGGACGAAATTTCTCTTCATGTATGTTGATATTGTTGACTAAAACAAGACTAGACAAAATAATTATAACTTTTCTTAATGCCATCGTCCCGAGTCAGAGCAGTGTGACGGGGAGCTCTGTTATTAGCATTAGCTGAAGAGGTATTTGAAAAGCTAGTTTTAGCTTAACGTTACCTTGGCTAAAGTTGGGACTATTCATAATCCAGCTACAGACCTGCAAGCAAAGTACAGCAAGTTGGCAAAGGAGTATTCCAAGGTAAATCACTTTTTCACCAGTAACGTTACATTGTTTGTATTTCCATCTAGCTCGCGTTAACTAGTGGCTAACCTAGCTCACGCTAATGTGGCTAACTGATCGACCTCTCGCACACAATTAATGACATGTTGCAGACAGCCATATCGGTGATGGTAATGTTTAGCAATTAGTGCCAAATGATAAGAGTCTGAGGCGGAGTCTCAAAAGAGAATGTTGAATATTTATTGTGCATTAAAAATCACAACAGAGCCTTTGCTACTAGCTGACCTAAACGGAGCCTTCTGGAAGCAAGTGCAACAACGTATAATGTCCGTGTGGAACCAATGTGCCAACAACCTTTCCGTGGGTGAAGCATAGTTGAGCCTAGTTGTCATTTAATGATACTAATACTAATCTATACAATCACCTGTTGTTGAATAAATACCATTACTTTCTAGTTATTACTAAAAAACTGTATAATATAAAACAGTAGCTGTAAAAAAGAAAAGAAAAAAAAGTTGTATAATTTATATAATATACTTTTTTTTAACTAAAAATGTCATCCGTTTTCGTCGACAAAATCTAGACTAAAAGAAAAAAGAAAAAATTGAGACAAAAACTGACTAAGACTAAAATGTTCAGACATTTAGTTGACTAAAACTGACTAAACAAAAAATAAATGAAGATGGCTAAATATGATGAAAACGTAAAAGGAGCAAGATACATGAATAAGACTAAAACTAAAATGAAAATAGCTGCCAAAATTAACACCGATACACACACACATACATACATACACACACATACATACACACACACATACACACACATACACACATACATACATACACACACACAGTGTTGTGCTAGTTACTGAAAAATAGTAACTCAGTTACTTTACTAGTTACTCATTTCAAAAGTAACTCCGTTATGTTACTAGTTACTTACACCCAAAAGTAATGCGTTACTGTGAAAAGTAACTATTTAGTTACTTGAAGAATAAAAAAATTGCTCCCATGCAGATAATCAAAATCGGTTGATCAACTTGACAGTTTCCATTCACATCACTGAACTCTGCTAAGCAATGTGGTCTAGAGATACAAACACAAATCTGACACAAACACAAATGTCCCGACGTAATAAGAAATGCACCGTGCCTAATTGCTCGGGGAGGTTGAGCGCAGGCACGTTGTAGGTTGCGCGCATGCACGTCTAGGTTCTAGGTTGAAAAGAAGTGCTTGAACAGCCTTGATATCTGTCGCCGCCGGAGCGTTTCATTATAATAAACCGTCTTGCAACGTTGTTTAAGATATCAATCGTGCATTGCAACGTTAGAATAGTTAGGATATCAATTGTGCATGAAAGGACTATATTTATATTGTTTGATTAGTATTGATGAGATTCGTTGATCAACTTGAGTTTCCATTCACATCACTGCACTCACCTCACCAGTGTCTGTCGAGATGTAACGTTATTCCAGCAGCAACATTTTCTTTATCTGATTTCCATGTTGTACTATTCTCTCTCCAAGTAGTTGGAAATAGTTGTCCGTCCCATTTGCTGTGTGTCGCCTCGTATCATTCTACGCGGGTGGCGAGTGGATTTGGATGAGTCCTGGTAGTTAACGTTAACTTAGACTCCAGTATCTTTGAGCCAAAACACAAATGACATAACTAAAACGTTATTTTCTTTTCGCTCGACAAAAGAGAAATACGCGAGGGCGCTGGGCGCTGCCATTATTATCAGTCAGGAATAGTAAACAAAACACGCCCCCAGCATAATGTTTCCCCGCAGCCAGAGAGGATATGAGGATAATAATAATAATAATAATAATAATAATAATAATAATAATAATCACTACCGCTCGCTATCAATCTACGCCGTATATAACGCAAATAACGCAGTGACGAACCATTCAGTAACGTAAGTAGCGTTACTGAATTTCAAAAGTAATGCGTTAGAGTACTAGAACTCGCCAAAAGTTACTTCGTTACTGTAACGCGTTACTTTGTAACGCGTTAGTCCCAACACTGCACACACACACTAGGGCTGCACGATTTTGGGAAATAATCTAATGACAGATATTGCGATTGCGATTATATATATATTTTTTTAAGCAGCCCCACAGTGGTTTATTGTAAAATGCAGCTTGCATCTGGCCTACGCGGTGGGTCTTTTCGGGACACTGAGCCTACATTTTTTTCTTTTTACCTGGGAGTCGATACCGGTACCCAAAGGTACCTTTTTTTCGTGTACTTTACTCTCCCTCTCTGAAGTCTAAACTTCACAACACACAATCTAAAACCCCTTACCTCCCTCTCCCAAACCGATCTTGTATCTCAATGGGACTCCCTGGTTCAAGAAATAAAAAAATAATCTAAAAAAAAAAAGAAAACATGGATTACGTCATAAAATATGACGACAGACATTCGAAGCTTTGTTCTAATACTTGCTTTGAATGTTAATAAATTACATTCGGTACAGCCCTAGTTACAGTACAGCCCTACCATCATATCAGGAAATTAATCAATCAGAGTTGAGTGACTCACACTCACCCGTCTTATTTCATAATGCAACGTTTCCGAACGGACGTTTGGATTAAACCAAGTTTATGCCGTGATGCTGATGCTTTCCCAGCGGAACACAAGTTACTTAATGTTACACAGGTATGTTATGCACGGTAATTAAGCTATGCAGAGCGCAGCCCTTTAGCTTTAGCTAACATTAAGATAGCAGGAGCCGTCAGCCAACAAAGATGTTGTTTCAACAAATGGATTCACAAAATGGATTATCATCCAAACGTTATTGAAGCCTCCTGTGACCAGTACATAGTCAGTACTCTTATAACCGCAGCAATGTGCACTACGTTAAATGCGTAAATGTGCGCTAAGACTCGACAGTACTGAACCAGAAAAAGTATTTAGGAGCACCTTTTTTGCATGATTAAAAACGATGGTTCGAACATCCGTTCGAAAAACCCTGGCGAATGTTCGAATCCCAAAAACAGCTCTACCTCTCTACTAGGAGTGTGGCTGGTGTAACGTGTGTGTAGTGGCCGCTTGTCACTCCCCAAATGTATTGACAAGCGTCACAATGCACCCACTTAGATATTTCCTATCAGCTAACAAAGTTGTGGATGTTGAAATAGTTGAATGGCTGCAGCTGATGTACTTTGCAGGGTTTTATTGTCCAAAGGAAAGATGAATGATGATGAAGGTTAACAGAACAGTTGTCAATTGTTTGTTAAATAAGCAGTTCCAACAATGAAAGCAGGTTTGAAAGCGTGAATCCTCGGCAGGTGCATACATTGCACTGATCAGCAGAGCCTCTCATAGTAGAGGTGGTGTGCCCCCTAGTGTTCAAACACAAATACAACACCATAAATAATACAACTTCTAATATGTCGGTTTTAGCTTCTACAGTGTGACTGCTGTAAAGTGTGACTGGTGTAAAGTGTGACTGGTGTAAACATAGATATCTATGGGTGTAAAGTGTGTGACTGCTGTAAAGTGTGACTGATGTAAAGTGTGTGACTGCTGTAAAGTGTGACTGCTGTAAAGTGTGACTGATGTAAAGTGTGTGACTGCTGTAAAGTGTGACTGCTGTAAAGTGTGACTGATGTAAAGCATAGATATATATAGAACACTAGATAGCTTAAGGCGGAGTCACCAGCGTCAATGAACCGCTGCCATCTTGCCCAGGTCAGCCTTGAGTGAGAGAGAGTGAGCTGCACAGACAAAAATACTCATAACTCGCTGAAATATTGACGGATTTACAAACGGGTTGGTTTGCTATAAATATCAAAGATGTAGTTATGATACTGCATACTTGAAAAAAAAATTAAAGATGTTTTTTTTTTACAAACTGCTTGAATCATAGCCACGTTAATAATGCTTGTAATAAACCAAACCGTTTGTAAATCCGTCAATATTTCAGCGAGTTATGAGTATTTTTGTCTGTGCAGCTCACTCACTCTCACTCAAGGCTGACCTGGGCAAGATGGCGGCGGTTCAGTGACGTCGCTCTCCATTGGCCGGCAGCGCGGGCAAGCTATCTAGTGTTCTATATATATCTATGATGTAAAGTGTGTGACTGCTGTAAAGTGTGTGACTGCTGTAAAGTGTGTGACTGCTGTAAAGTGTGACTGATGTAAAGTGTGTGACTGCTGTAAAGTGTGACTGCTGTAAAGTGTGACTGATGTAAAGTGTGACTGGTGTAAAGTGTGACTGATGTAAAGTGTGACTGGTGTAAAGTGTGTGACTGGTATAAAGTGTGACTGCTGTAAAGTGTGACTGGTGTAAAGTGTGTGACTGGTGTAAAGTGTGTGACTGGTGTAAAGTGTGACTGATATAAAGTGTGACTGCTGTAAAGTGTGACTGATGTAAAGTGTGTGACTGCTGTAAAGTGTGACTGCTGTAAAGTGTGACTGCTGTAAAGTGTGACTGATATAAAGTGTGACTGCTGTAAAGTGTGACTGATGTAAAGTGTGTGACTGCTGTAAAGTGTGACTGCTGTAAAGTGTGACTGATATAAAGTTTGACTGGTGTAAAGTGTGTGACTGGTGTAAAGTGTGTGACTGGTGTAAAGTGTGACTTAGGGCCAGTGATGCCACTAACGCGTTACTAAGTAACGCGTTATTGTAATCTGATTACTTTTCCGCGAAAATGGTAATCTAACGCGTTAATCTTTAAAAGCCAGTAATCTAATTGCAGTTACTTGTCCAAGTGGCTGTGCATTACTATTTCGTTACTATCTCATCATAAATTCATAATGCAGGCGGAATGCAGTATTTTATTTCGTTTTCGACAGTCAAAAATACGCTTAGAGCTGTTTACTTCTCTTTGGGAGTGACGTCACATGTCACGTTTTCAAAGCGTGTCTGAGCACGTAACCTCGCGTGTTGATCCATGCTGGTGGGCGCGGCTGTTATTGTTATTTTCAGCCTGACCTAAACTGCGCGCTAGCAGGGAGAAGCTCGCGCTCGTAACGCTTTCTTGCAGCACTGGAAGTTCACTAGTCTACTTAACGTTTGTTAAGCCGGGTGAAAAAAACATTCACTTTGCGGAGGAAACAAAATACTGTCTACCGCATATGGAATATACAGCAGCTGCACAGCACGACCATCGACTTCTACAGGACTCGGAGCTGCACCACCAGCCAAACAGTATGTTCCACCTTTGAGTTAAACATATTTTGCATTGCACTATTCCATGAACATGGAACACCATACTGCAGTATGTAGGTTGTCAGTAGCACACTGACAACACTGCAGTATATATATTCCCTCCCCGCCGTATATATATTTCCCTCCCACCCACCCACCCCCTCCTAATGTACAGTCCCCTCCCCATCATATGTATATACTCTGTCATGATCTAGGGGTAACAGTACTGTATATTTGAATACCGTTTATGCCATAAATGTCATGTATGTTGTGTATGTCATAAATGTCTATATGAATTGAAAATGGGGGACCCTGATGGAAACAAGACAAACGTCTTTCTCTGGTCTGCATCCCCTTAACAATTGTGTGTATTGAGCCGTACTGTATTGTACCCATTCTGCAATCTGTTAAATAAAGTTTTCATTCATTCATTCATTCATTCATTCATTCATTCATTCATTCATTCATTCATTCATTCATTCATTCATTCACACAATAATAAATAATAATAACGTAGAACCATATCTGAATGGGGCAGGCCTCAAAGGTAGGCTACATATCAGCCTACATGTGGTGTTATTGACCATTTATCTTTTGTGAAATCTATAGATCTATAGATAGCAAGATAGGCATACCTGCCCTATTAGTACATTTTACTCAAATTGAGTACATTTTACTAATTTTTTTTTGTCATTCTTATGTTGTGGCAGCAGCAGGGGGGACGACTTCGTAACCTAGTTACTTTCAAAGTAACTAAGTTACTCTGATAATCAAGTAATCAGTAAAGTAACTAAGATTACTTTTTAAAGGAGTAATCAGTAATCAGTAATCATATTACTTTTACAAGTAATCTGTGGCATCACTGGTTAGTACACACACTAGGGAGAACAGAAACAACAACAAAAAAATTCTCCTCCCACAATCACCCACCAATGGGCACACCAGCACCACACAGGCCTAGACAACATAACAATTGACTCACGCACACGTACAACACTACGCACAACAATGCATGTATGCAAAATAGAGGCGCATGTGAAAACTGTGACGTCAGTGCATGTAGCACACACCGGCTACCGTATGCATACCGGTCTCAAAACGTGGTGAGATCTAACTCACAAATAATCATGTCAAACGCACATGGTCAGCTACACACCCAGCCTCCACCGCTTTAGAGCGAGCAATTGCTCGGGCGACACTGCTTCACGAATGTAAAAATGAGGTGGATACGATCCAGGTGATATGTCTTTCATCATCATCTCTCCAATAGATGGTTCGGGAATTACCAGCTGCCCCTGAACGCTACATACAGCAACCTCTTCCATCTCGCCAACAGATGGCCCCCTGTCCTCGGCGAGAGCCTCGCCACCGACAGATTCACTCAACGTCAAAACTTGAGTTCGCTCCCCGCCCTGTGCCTTGGTGACAACACAAGCAGAAAACACATTGGGGTGATTATCAATCAATTCATCACAACACAAGTCAGTCAATGGAGCCTTTTCAACCTCCACTACAGGAATCACACTCTCCCCAGCGAACTTGTTCCCCATGACAAAATCAACCCTCACACCTTTTGGTTTCTGGGCTGACTTTCTTTTGTCCTGTCGCTTCCTCAGCGTACGACATCCTTTTACCACATGGCCTGTCTCTTTACAATAATTGCACACCACCGGTCTCCTAGACGGCGGCGAGCGTGGCCGGATTGCTGACTCAATCAACGCATCGCACAGAACTTTCCCCCCAGCTAAATCATTCCCCATGATAAAATCAATTCCGGCTACCGGAAAAGAGGAACGAACCGCCACGGGAAAACAACCTGTGACTAGTTTTGACCTCACATGTATCATATGTAACGGAGCGGGCGTGTAGCCCATCTCTATCCCGCACACAATAGCACTTGTATTACAAGACGACTCCACACTTAACGGCAATACATCCGCCAGCATAAAGGACTGTGAACCACCTGTATCACGAAGGATCCTCACCTCGCGCTGGTCACAGACCGTACCCGACAGTGACACAAAACCAGAAGATATAAAAGGATCAAAACAACTGTCCGGTTTCCCCCGCCCAGGGCGTGAGACAGTGCTAATCAACCCCACCACCTTTGGTTCCTGAGCTGGCCTGTCAGTATTTTGCCGATCGCGCACAAATGCATAACAGTCCGCCGCCAAATGACCTGGCTTGCTACAATAATTACAATGTCTCTTTTCAGACGGAGGCGAGCGTGGTCGAAATGATCGCTCGTCGCCTCCTACATACACATCATTTCGCACAGAAACATGTGATGCAGAAACATTTTTGTGGATCATTGCCAACTCGTCACACAAAACTGCAGCTTCCTGGAGGGTAGAAACCTTTCGCTCCTCTAACTGTATTATCATGTGTTCGGGCACAAACTTTTTAAATTGTTCAATGAGGATTAACTCGCTCAAAGCCTCGACCCCATCCACCTTACACGCTTCACACCAACGAGTGAACATCATCCGTTGTTCATGGGAAAATGCCACATGTGTTTGCAAGGGAGCTTTACTTAGTCCCCTAAACCGCTGCCTATACGCCTCCGGCACCAGTTCATATACGCGCAAGACAGCACCCTTCACTTTCTCATATACCATGCTGTCCTCCTTCGATAATAACTGGCATGCGTCCTGAGCCCTACCCGTGAGCTTATATTGCACTAATAGTGCCCACTGATCCTCCGGCCAATGCGCAGCCCCCGCTACCCGCTCAAAATTAACAAAAAATGCTTCCACCTCAGACTCTCGAAAAACAGGAACCATAGCAATATGCTGCCCAACATTAAAACTGCCCTGGCAACCTTCAGATGAGGGGCGAAGAAGAGCCAACACTCTCCAGTTCCATCCTCTTTAGTGTAATCTGGAGCTCTCTATCTCTCTCCTTCTCCCTTCCTCGCTCTTCCCTGTCTCTCTCCCTCTCCCTCTCTTTGTCCTCTCTGTCTCGTACAGCTGCTCTGTCCTCTCTGTCTCGTACAGCCGCTTTGTCCTCTCTGTCTCGTACAGCTGCTTTGTCCTCTCTGTCCTCTCTGCGCAAAAGCGATCTCTCCTCCATCTGGAGACGGGCAAAACGCAGACTAGAGCGCGTATGGGGGGACGACTTCGTAACCTAGTTACTTTCAAAGTAACTAAGTTACTCTGATAATCAAGTAATCAGTAAAGTAACTAAGATTACTTTTTAAAGGAGTAATCAGTAATCAGTAATCATATTACTTTTACAAGTAATCTGTGGCATCACTGGTTAGTACACACACTAGGGAGAACAGAAACAACAACAAAAAAATTCTCCTCCCACAATCACCCACCAATGGGCACACCAGCACCACACAGGCCTAGACAACATAACAATTGACTCACGCACACGTACAACACTACGCACAACAATGCATGTATGCAAAATAGAGGCGCATGTGAAAACTGTGACGTCAGTGCATGTAGCACACACCGGCTACCGTATGCATACCGGTCTCAAAACGTGGTGAGATCTAACTCACAAATAATCATGTCAAACGCACATGGTCAGCTACACACCCAGCCTCCACCGCTTTAGAGCGAGCAATTGCTCGGGCGACACTGCTTCACGAATGTAAAAATGAGGTGGATACGATCCAGGTGATATGTCTTTCATCATCATCTCTCCAATAGATGGTTCGGGAATTACCAGCTGCCCCTGAACGCTACATACAGCAACCTCTTCCATCTCGCCAACAGATGGCCCCCTGTCCTCAGCGAGAGCCTCGCCACCGACAGATTCACTCAACGTCAAAACTTGAGTTCGCTCCCCGCCCTGTGCCTTGGTGACAACACAAGCAGAAAACACATTGGGGTGATTATCAATCAATTCATCACAACACAAGTCAGTCAATGGAGCCTTTTCAACCTCCACTACAGGAATCACACTCTCCCCAGCGAACTTGTTCCCCATGACAAAATCAACCCTCACACCTTTTGGTTTCTGGGCTGACTTCGTGATTTTGTCCTGTCGCTTCCTCAGCGTACGACATCCTTTTACCACATGGCCTGTCTCTTTACAATAATTGCACACCACCGGTCTCCTAGACGGCGGCGAGCGTGGCCGGATTGCTGACTCAATCAACGCATCGCACAGAACTTTCCCCCCAGCTAAATCATTCCCCATGATAAAATCAATTCCGGCTACCGGAAAAGAGGAACGAACCGCCACGGGAAAACTACCTGTGACTAGTTTTGACCTCACATGTATCATATGTAACGGAGCGGGCGTGTAGCCCATCTCTATCCCGCACACAATAGCACTTGTATTACAAGACGACTCCACACTTAACGGCAATACATCCGCCAGCATAAAGGACTGTGAACCACCTGTATCACGAAGGATCCTCACCTCGCGCTGGTCACAGACCGTACCCGACAGTGACACAAAACCAGAAGATATAAAAGGATCAAAACAACTGTCCGGTTTCCCCCGCCCAGGGCGTGAGACAGTGCTAATCAACCCCACCACCTTTGGTTCCTGAGCTGGCCTGTCAGTATTTTGCCGATCGCGCACAAATGCATAACAGTCCGCCGCCAAATGACCTGGCTTGCTACAATAATTACAATGTCTCTTTTCAGACGGAGGCGAGCGTGGTCGAAATGATCGCTCGTCGCCTCCTACATACACATCATTTCGCACAGAAACATGTGATGCAGAAACATTTTTGTGGATCATTGCCAACTCGTCACACAAAACTGCAGCTTCCTGGAGGGTAGAAACCTTTCGCTCCTCTAACTGTATTATCATGTGTTCGGGCACAAACTTTTTAAATTGTTCAATGAGGATTAACTCGCTCAAAGCCTCGACCCCATCCACCTTACACGCTTCACACCAACGAGTGAACATCATCCGTTGTTCATGGGAAAATGCCACATGTGTTTGCAAGGGAGCTTTACTTAGTCCCCTAAACCGCTGCCTATACGCCTCCGGCACCAGTTCATATACGCGCAAGACAGCACCCTTCACTTTCTCATATACCATGCTGTCCTCCTTCGATAATAACTGGCATGCGTCCTGAGCCCTACCCGTGAGCTTATATTGCACTAATAGTGCCCACTGATCCTCCGGCCAATGCGCAGCCCCCGCTACCCGCTCAAAATTAACAAAAAATGCTTCCACCTAAGACTCTCGAAAAACAGGAACCATAGCAATATGCTGCCCAACATTAAAACTGCCCTGGCAACCTTCAGATGAGGGGCGAAGAAGAGCCAACACTCTCCAGTTCCATCCTCTTTAGTGTAATCTGGAGCTCTCTATCTCTCTCCTTCTCCCTTCCTCGCTCTTCCCTGTCTCTCTCCCTCTCCCTCTCTTTGTCCTCTCTGTCTCGTACAGCTGCTCTGTCCTCTCTGTCTCGTACAGCCGCTTTGTCCTCTCTGTCTCGTACAGCTGCTTTGTCCTCTCTGTCCTCTCTGCGCAAAAGCGATCTCTCCTCCATCTGGAGACGGGCAAAACGCAGACTAGAGCGCGTATGGCCAGAAGACGTGGATTCTTTATCCGAATCGCCCGCGCCCTCACTTTCAGCTCTGGGCGTACTACCATTCTTCCTAATAGCACCACCCTCCGGGTTAAGATCACACAAGGAAGAGTCAACCCATTCGCCAGTGTGTTCAACCTCCTGATCACTATGACTCACTACTCCCCGAGCCGTGCTAAACACCTGTTGCTCCACCAACCCCGCTATTACAGCTGCCTTCATATCCGCCTTGGATTGGGAACTTTGCACAGTAATATTATAATGCTTAGCAATAAGGCATAATTCCGCCTTAGTGCAACCTTTCACCTGATCCTCTGTCGGATCCGCCACGAAGACTTCAAAGACAAACGCAGACGCAGCCATATTATGTCTTTATGCGTGCGTAAAAAAGAAAAAATATATATATATCACGTCCTCACTTAATTAACCATGACCGTGCACAATAATAATAGACACATTCTGCTTTTATACCTCTTAACCAAAACAATCCAACTGACCACATCTACTAAATTAAAACAATAACAAATGGTCCTAACCACTCAACTAGGAGTCACCTGTGTCACTCTAGCCTATCCCAGATAAACTACTCCACTACCTGGATGAAAGGCTACACATATCTTCAGTCGCTTACCGATTTCATTGCGCGCTCCACCGGAATCACGACTCGTGCCCCCCACCCTCTAGCCAAGCAGGTGACCCCCCCCCCCCCTGTTACCTATGTGGCAGAAAAATAGAATGGTTAAGAGCATCACAACAATAATGGTTTACATCAATCAACTGTGCACGGACAATGGAACCCACTAACTTACCAATTTAGAAAACGCTATCTTATTACACCTGATATGCTTCAATCGACAAGTCACCCCGTTATTTTACCAACAAGGAACCATACAATTGCGCAAACTTAACGAGCCCCCATGTCATGTACAGAGGTCTATCGACCATACAAGATAGTAACTGGGCAGGTGGTACATGAGCAGAAACAACCCCCTCAGTAGAAAAATGCTTTTCAAACAGTCCCGGGTAGGCAGATAGTAAACAAAGACGTTCTTCAAATGGTAAATTATGTTTATTGCAATGTGGGGGTTCCAACCCACGGCCCTTTTCCCGAAGGGAAAAGGGATGTTGTCAGTGGGGATTTCAACCCACAACACACACAAAAGGAAAAAGGTAAGGGGAGACAAACAAGGGAAGTATAAATAAATAAACAAAATTAGCGTCCACCGACGCTAAAACGTACCAAAGGTACAAGTCCACGCAAAGTGGCAATGGCATACAGCCTACCAATATATATATATATACAGCTCTACTTGAGTGAAACAACAGCAAAAAGGGCAGTGAAGTATCAGTCCACACTCAGTGGGAACAGGCACAAAGGCCAACAAGATAACACTCACCCAGCTAGAGAAGTGGCACATAGGTCAACAATATATATATATAAACACAACCGTGGTTAACAATGGCAACCTCACTCTTCTCTAGTCGCTAGCAATTGACAGAATGAGGCGCGCCGATGTTGTGTCATCTCCACTCTATTAACCACCCATCTCCACTGCCTGTTCCAAGGTGCACCAATCAGATGCAACCAATCCAATCAGGGAGATGAGTGGCATCTGTGAATAGAAACAGAAATTAGGAGATGACACAACACCACACATAACAGACAACACCAATTATATACTAACCTGATGTTCAGATGGTGTCATAAATACAGGAATAATGATAATGCCCAACCCACGTACCCATGTACGTCACAGGTGGAAATAGACTGCATTAATATTCCATAACAAGTCTTGTGTGCGCCTACGAATGAACAGTAGCCTATAGGCTTAATTATGGAATAATAAGCCATACTGCGTTCATTCATTACGCCCGCCGTAGGCTATATATATTATATGTCATTCATTCATTCATATACAGTACTGCGCACGCGCGTGTGTGTGTGTCTGTGTGTGTGTGCGCGCACGCTGCAGCAGGTGTGTACCGCAAGCTGTATATGATGCCAATACATTAATCTAATCTAGTTTTGATGGGCGCAAGCGTGATTACGAAACCTAGCCGCATTTCTCGGAGACGCTCTCTGATTGGCACTGACTGACGCTAGGTTTCGTAATCACGCGGCTCGCAAAGCACTTCCGCCATTCCAACGGGAACGCGCTTTGGAGTTTACGACAGAATGCCATTCTCCAAGCAGATATCAGATCATATCATTTCTGCGACCGTTTCAGCCACTTAAGACATATCTCCAGCACGTTCAGGACTCAGAGTGTACTTGTCATAGATTATGTCTCAGTGGTTCCAAGATAAGTCTTCCAGAATATATCTTTGGAACATTTTCGGGAATGAGACCCAGTGTTTTGAGCCTTACTCTAGGTCTTTTCCTCTGCCAGAAAAATTTGGATAGGAGTTTATCTAACCTTTTAAAGGTAGTGGCAGGTATTGGTATAGGTAGAGACTGGAAGAGGAAAATAAGTCTAGGTAGCACATTCATTCGAATTGATTCTATTCTTCCCACTAGGGAGAGAGGTAAAATGTCCCATCTGGCCATGTCTGATTTGATTTGTACAATCAACTTTTCGTAGTTTGCTTGATATAACTGATTGCTGTTGGGAGTCCGAATAATTCCTAAATACCTGAATCCGTCTCTAGCCCAATGGAAGGGTGCTATACTATTCAGATGTGTTGGCCATGTTCCCACTATCATCATGGCTTCAAGTTTCAAGTTTCTTTAATAGTTGTCATACAGAAGTACAGAATACTTTTATACAAAATGCTTCTTACTGTTACGCTCCAGAGACTGTGCAAGACAAGATAAGTATGAAATAAAATAACATAGTATAGCATGTAAATTCAATTTGTTTTCAAAGTATTCAGCCTAATCAAAATAAGCAGTATAATCCGAGTACGCCTCATAAACAACCCAGGGAGGGGGGAATTATTAAAAAAAAATCTTTTTTAAGGACATACAGTAGGATAAGAAACGAAAATAAATAAATAGAAAAATAAATTTAACAAAAGGAAAAGAAATTATTTAACAAAACAAAAACAAAAAGAGGGAGGGAGGAGGGTCAGACTCATGCTAGTGTGTATCCAGGTACAAGGTTACAAGTGACCATCTCTGCATAAACATATCTTTTTTCAGTTGCAATTGTGCAGTAATTTCTTCCATTGTATACATCTGTCTCAATCTCTTGGTCCATTGTTTGATTGTCTGTGGTTGATTTTGTAACCATGCCATAGTTATCATTTTCCTTGCTATTAACAGTATCACTCTCAAGATGTATAACGTATCTCCATAGTATGTGCTTTTCGGTATACATCCCAAGATATAGTACGATGGATTCAGAGGTAAGTCAAGATCTAGAATGGTTTTAATCTCATTTTTGATATTCACCCAAAATGTCTGCACCCTTGGACAGTCCCAGAAAATATGTGTATGATCTCCGATCATTCCACATCCTCTCCAACATAGTGGTGAGGACCCACCAGCAAATCCGGAGAGAACTTGAGGAGTCCTAAAGTACCTGACCTTGACCTTCCAGTCAAACTCATTCCACATTGGGCTATTTGTGATTTTATGATTGCTTGAATGGCTGTCCTCCCATTCTTCATTTTCTATGATCACATTAGCTTCCAACTCCCATTTTTTTAATATAGGCGGTGTCTCCTGGATCATCTAGTTGTAACATGTTGTAAATATTGGATATCTGCTTTCTTTCCATCAAGTTTTTTTCTATTGTGTTAATAAAGTACCGATCCACGTTTGTTGGCGGTCTCTTAATGGCTTCCCATTCACTGTGAGTCATTACATAGTGTCTTATTTGAAAGTATCTAAACATGTCTTTCGAAGGTAGATCAAAACATTGCTGTAGCTGTGCAAACGATTTAAAACAGTCTCCTTCCATTAATTGATTGATAGTAACCAGGCCCAAATCCGTCCACTTTTTAAAACCCCCATCCTCCATAGCTGGCCGGAACTCTGTATTGTCTGCTATTGGCATGGCCCTAGATATTGATCGTGGACCTCCCCCCTTTTTCCTTACACTTTCCCACACCTTTAATGTATTTGTAATCCATTTGTTACCAATCTTAATTTTTTTCCAGTATGCTTTCCCCAGGAATATTATGGATCTAAGAGGAGTCTTTGGAATTGAGTTTTGCTCAATCTGTACCCATCCGAAATCTATGTCCTTTTGTATCCAATGCACAAGTATGCGTAATTGAGCTGCCCAGTAGTAGTTTCTTAGGTTTGGCAGACCAAGACCACCCTTGCTCTTTGGCAAACATAGTGGGTTTCATTCTCGAACGAAGTTACGACAAAATATTTCGTCTTAGCCAGATTTCGGCCTATTTAAGACATATTAGGGCTGGGAGTGGGAGTCTTCAAATTTTCCTGAGATCTTATTTGAGAGCAGATCTAAGAGTGCTGAGGAGCACACTTAAATATGCTCTCAGCCCACGATCAAATCTCATGATTGATTGACTAATTTAAACGTTATTATAACTTGACAGACTGTGTTCTCATAGTGATTCCTTCACGTCAATGCTACAGGCCTCCTTGGAATTAATTACTTAATCATAATTAAAATAAATATGACAATATTTGTACGATAAGAAATTACGAATTTGATGTCGGAAAAATAAATTATATGGATTCATCTGATCACAGGGCAGCTGGATTAACCATATCTGAACCAGCTATTTTGGACAAATAATTACTCAGATATTCAAACACAATTATGCAATTATTGTGAAATGATTGAAAATAATAATAATTTAATGCCTTCTGTGGAATTTGTATTTCTTATTTGTTACACATCTGTTTTAATGATTAATTATATACATTTGAAAGAATGCAGGTTAACATGCAATGTATCCCATTGATTGGTATACAATGGGACAGACCTTTGTTTGATTGATTGATTGAAAACTTTATTAACAGATTGCAGAATGGGTACAGTACAGTACAGCTCAATTACATAAGGGGATGCAGACCAGAGAAAGAATTTCATCTTGTTTACATCAGGGTCCCCCATTTTCAATTCATCATAACATATATGACACACATGACACATATAGACAGTACTGCTACATCTATACATTTATGACATACCAAATTTGCAAATACAGTACTGTTTGTGATACAAAAAGAGTCCAGAAAAGAGAGTACATTTGACGTAGAAACTGTTGGAGGAGGTTGGGTAGGGATGGGTGGGGGATAGACTTACACTGTACAAGCAATACTGTACATTGGAATATTAACAAAACCATACTTGGTCATTTACTGTACATTGGAGGGGGTTGATATAGCTATAAACCTGCATTCCTTCGAATATATCATTAATCAATTAAACTTATATTGAAATACACTATATAGCCTATACACCAACACTGAAATGACAGTGGATAAATAAATAAGAACTAAAGCTAATCTGTGGTGTCATGTACAGAGGTCTATCGACCATACAAGATAGTAACTGGGCAGGTGGTACATGAGCAGAAACAACCCCCTCAGTAGAAAAATGCTTTTCAAACAGTCCCGGGTAGGCAGATAGTAAACAAAGACGTTCTTCAAATGGTAAATTATGTTTATTGCAATGTGGGGGTTCCAACCCACGGCCCTTTTCCCGAAGGGAAAAGGGATGTTGTCAGTGGGGATTTCAACCCACAACACACACAAAAGGAAAAAGGTAAGGGGAGACAAACAAGGGAAGTATGAATAAATAAACAAAATTAGCATCCACCGACGCTAAAACGTACCAAAGGTACAAGTCCATGCAAAGTGGCAATGGCATACAGCCTACCAATATATATATATATATATATACAGCTCTACTTGAGTGAAACAACAGCAAAAAGGGCAGTGAAGTATCAGTCCACACTCAGTGGGAACAGGCACAAAGGCCAACAAGATAACACTCACCCAGCTAGAGAAGTGGCACATAGGTCAACAATATATATATATATAAACACAACCGTGGTTAACAATGGCAACCTCACTCTTCTCTAGTCGCTAGCAATTGACAGAATGAGGCGCGCCGATGTTGTGTCATCTCCACTCTATTAACCACCCATCTCCACTGCCTGTTCCAAGGTGCACCAATCAGATGCAACCAATCCAATCAGGGAGATGAGTGGCATCTGTGAATAGAAACAGAAATTAGGAGATGACACCACACATAACAGACAACACCAATTATATACTAACCTGATGTTCAGATGGTGTCATAAATACAGGAATAATGATAATGCCCAACCCACGTACCCATGTACGTCACACCTCCCCCCATAAGAGCGAACCTGTAGGGTGAGCAAAACATTATTACTTATTATCCAACATGAGGTTAGTACACACACTAGGGAGAACAGAAACAACAACAAAAAAATTCTCCTCCCACAATCACCCACCAATGGGCACACCAGCACCACACAGGCCTAGACAACATAACAATTGACTCACGCACACGTACAACACTACGCACAACAATGCATGTATGCAAAATAGAGGCGCATGTGAAAACTGTGACGTCAGTGCATGTAGCACACACCGGCTACCGTATGCAAACCGGTCTCAAAACGTGGTGAGATCTAACTCACAAATAATCATGTCAAACGCACATGGTCAGCTACACACCCAGCCTCCACCGCTTTAGAGCGAGCAATTGCTCGGGCGACACTGCTTCACGAATGTAAAAATGAGGTGGATACGATCCAGGTGATATGTCTTTCATCATCATCTCTCCAATAGATGGTTCGGGAATTACCAGCTGCCCCTGAACGCTACATACAGCAACCTCTTCCATCTCGCCAACAGATGGCCCCCTGTCCTCGGCGAGAGCCTCGCCACCGACAGATTCACTCAACGTCAAAACTTGAGTTCGCTCCCCGCCCTGTGCCTTGGTGACAACACAAGCAGAAAACACATTGGGGTGATTATCAATCAATTCATCACAACACAAGTCAGTCAATGGAGCCTTTTCAACCTCCACTACAGGAATCACACTCTCCCCAGCGAACTTGTTCCCCATGACAAAATCAACCCTCACACCTTTTGGTTTCTGGGCTGACTTTCTTTTGTCCTGTCGCTTCCTCAGCGTACGACATCCTTTTACCACATGGCCTGTCTCTTTACAATAATTGCACACCACCGGTCTCCTAGACGGCGGCGAGCGTGGCCGGATTGCTGACTCAATCAACGCATCGCACAGAACTTTCCCCCCAGCTAAATCATTCCCCATGATAAAATCAATTCCGGCTACCGGAAAAGAGGAACGAACCGCCACGGGAAAACAACCTGTGACTAGTTTTGACCTCACATGTATCATATGTAACGGAGCGGGCGTGTAGCCCATCTCTATCCCGCACACAATAGCACTTGTATTACAAGACGACTCCACACTTAACGGCAATACATCCGCCAGCATAAAGGACTGTGAACCACCTGTATCACGAAGGATCCTCACCTCGCGCTGGTCACAGACCGTACCCGACAGTGACACAAAACCAGAAGATATAAAAGGATCAAAACAACTGTCCGGTTTCCCCCGCCCAGGGCGTGAGACAGTGCTAATCAACCCCACCACCTTTGGTTCCTGAGCTGGCCTGTCAGTATTTTGCCGATCGCGCACAAATGCATAACAGTCCGCCGCCAAATGACCTGGCTTGCTACAATAATTACAATGTCTCTTTTCAGACGGAGGCGAGCGTGGTCGAAATGATCGCTCGTCGCCTCCTACATACACATCATTTCGCACAGAAACATGTGATGCAGAAACATTTTTGTGGATCATTGCCAACTCGTCACACAAAACTGCAGCTTCCTGGAGGGTAGAAACCTTTCGCTCCTCTAACTGTATTATCATGTGTTCGGGCACAAACTTTTTAAATTGTTCAATGAGGATTAACTCGCTCAAAGCCTCGACCCCATCCACCTTACACGCTTCACACCAACGAGTGAACATCATCCGTTGTTCATGGGAAAATGCCACATGTGTTTGCAAGGGAGCTTTACTTAGTCCCCTAAACCGCTGCCTATACGCCTCCGGCACCAGTTCATATACGCGCAAGACAGCACCCTTCACTTTCTCATATACCATGCTGTCCTCCTTCGATAATAACTGGCATGCGTCCTGAGCCCTACCCGTGAGCTTATATTGCACTAATAGTGCCCACTGATCCTCCGGCCAATGCGCAGCCCCCGCTACCCGCTCAAAATTAACAAAAAATGCTTCCACCTCAGACTCTCGAAAAACAGGAACCATAGCAATATGCTGCCCAACATTAAAACTGCCCTGGCAACCTTCAGATGAGGGGCGAAGAAGAGCCAACACTCTCCAGTTCCATCCTCTTTAGTGTAATCTGGAGCTCTCTATCTCTCTCCTTCTCCCTTCCTCGCTCTTCCCTGTCTCTCTCCCTCTCCCTCTCTTTGTCCTCTCTGTCTCGTACAGCTGCTCTGTCCTCTCTGTCTCGTACAGCCGCTTTGTCCTCTCTGTCTCGTACAGCTGCTTTGTCCTCTCTGTCCTCTCTGCGCAAAAGCGCTCTCTCCTCCATCTGGAGACGGGCAAAACGCAGACTAGAGCGCGTATGGCCAGAAGACGTGGATTCTTTATCCGAATCGCCCGCGCCCTCACTTTCAGCTCTGGGCGTACTACCATTCTTCCTAATAGCACCACCCTCCGGGTTAAGATCACGCAAGGAAGAGTCAACCCATTCGCCAGTGTGTTCAACCTCCTGATCACTATGACTCACTACTCCCCGAGCCGTGCTAAACACCTGTTGCTCCACCAACCCCGCTATTACAGCTGCCTTCATATCCGCCTTGGATTGGGAACTTTGCACAGTAATATTATAATGCTTAGCAATAAGGCATAATTCCGCCTTAGTGCAACCTTTCACCTGATCCTCTGTCGGATCCGCCACGAAGACTTCAAAGACAAACGCAGACGCAGCCATATTATGTCTTTATGCGTGCGTAAAAAAGAAAAAATATATATATATCACGTCCTCACTTAATTAACCATGACCGTGCACAATAATAATAGACACATTCTGCTTTTATACCTCTTAACCAAAACAATCCAACTGACCACATCTACTAAATGAAAACAATAACAAATGGTCCTAACCACTCAACTAGGAGTCACCTGTGTCACTCTAGCCTATCCCAGATAAACTACTCCACTACCTGGATGAAAGGCTACACATATCTTCAGTCGCTTACCGATTTCATTGCGCGCTCCACCGGAATCACGACTCGTGCCCCCCACCCTCTAGCCAAGCAGGTGCCCCCCCCCCTGTTACCTATGTGGCAGAAAAATAGAATGGTTAAGAGCATCACAACAATAATGGTTTACATCAATCAACTGTGCACGGACAATGGAACCCACTAACTTACCAATTTAGAAAACGCTATCTTATTACACCTGATATGCTTCAATCGACAAGTCACCCCGTTATTTTACCAACAAGGAACCATACAATTGCGCAAACTTAACGAGCCCCCATGTCATGTACAGAGGTCTATCGACCATACAAGATAGTAACTGGGCAGGTGGTACATGAGCAGAAACAACCCCCTCAGTAGAAAAATGCTTTTCAAACAGTCCCGGGTAGGCAGATAGTAAACAAAGACGTTCTTCAAATGGTAAATTATGTTTATTGCAATGTGGGGGTTCCAACCCACGGCCCTTTTCCCGAAGGGAAAAGGGATGTTGTCAGTGGGGATTTCAACCCACAACACACACAAAAGGAAAAAGGTAAGGGGAGACAAACAAGGGAAGTATAAATAAACAAAATTAGCGTCCACCGACGCTAAAACGTACCAAAGGTACAAGTCCACGCAAAGTGGCAATGGCATACAGCCTACCAATATATATATATATACAGCTCTACTTGAGTGAAACAACAGCAAAAAGGGCAGTGAAGTATCAGTCCACACTCAGTGGGAACAGGCACAAAGGCCAACAAGATAACACTCACCCAGCTAGAGAAGTGGCACATAGGTCAACAATATATATATATATATAAACACAACCGTGGTTAACAATGGCAACCTCACTCTTCTCTAGTCGCTAGCAATTGACAGAATGAGGCGCGCCGATGTTGTGTCATCTCCACTCTATTAACCACCCATCTCCACTGCCTGTTCCAAGGTGCACCAATCAGATGCAACCAATCCAATCAGGGAGATGAGTGGCATCTGTGAATAGAAACAGAAATTAGGAGATGACACAACACCACACATAACAGACAACACCAATTATATACTAACCTGATGTTCAGATGGTGTCATAAATACAGGAATAATGATAATGCCCAACCCACGTACCCATGTACGTCACAGGTGGAAATAGACTGCATTAATATTCCATAACAAGTCTTGTGTGCGCCTACGAATGAACAGTAGCCTATAGGCTTAATTATGGAATAATAAGCCATACTGCGTTCATTCATTACGCCCGCCGTAGGCTATATATATTATATGTCATTCATTTATTCATATACAGTACTGCGCACGCGCGTGTGTGTGTGTCTGTGTGTGCGCGCACGCTGCAGCAGGTGTGTACCGCGAGCTGTATATGATGCCAATACATTAATCTAATCTAGTTTTGATGGGCGCAAGCGTGATTACGAAACCTAGCCGCATTTCTCGGAGACGCTCTCTGATTGGCACTGACTGACGCTAGGTTTCGTAATCACGCGGCTCGCAAAGCACTTCCGCCATTCCAACGGGAACGCGCTTTGGAGTTTACGACAGAATGCCATTCTCCAAGCAGATATCAGATCATATCATTTATGCGACCGTTTCAGCCACTTAAGACATATCTCCAGCACGTTCAGGACTCAGAGTGTACTTGTCATAGATTATGTCTCAGTGGTTCCAAGATAAGTCTTCCAGAATATATCTTTGGAAAATTTTCGGGAATGAGACCCAGTGTTTTGAGCCTTACTCTAGGTCTTTTCCTCTGCCAGAAAAATTTGGATAGGAGTTTATCTAACCTTTTAAAGGTAGTGGCAGGTATTGGTATAGGTAGAGACTGGAAGAGGAAAATACGTCTAGGTAGCACATTCATTCGAATTGATTCTATTCTTCCCACTAGGGAGAGAGGTAAAATGTCCCATCTGGCCATGTCTGATTTGATTTGTACAATCAACTTTTCGTAGTTTGCTTGATATAACTGATTGCTGTTGGGAGTCAGAATAATTCCTAAATACCTGAATCCGTCTCTAGCCCAATGGAAGGGTGCTATACTATTCAGATGTGTTGGCCATGTTCCCACTATCATCATGGCTTCAAGTTTCAAGTTTCTTTAATAGTTGTCATACAGAAGTACAGAATACTTTTATACAAAATGCTTCTTACTGTTACGCTCCAGAAACTGTGCAAGACAAGATAAGTATGAAATAAAATAACATAGTATAGCATGTAAATTCAATTTGTTTTCAAAGTATTCAGCCTAATCAAAATAAGCAGTATAATCCGAGTACGCCTCATAAACAACCCAGGGAGGGGGGAATTATTAAAAAAAAATCTTTTTTAAGGACATACAGTAGGATAAGAAACGAAAATAAATAAATAGAAAAATAAATTTAACAAAAGGAAAAGAAATTATTTAACAAAACAAAAACAAAAAGAGGGAGGGAGGAGGGTCAGACTCATGCTAGTGTGTATCCAGGTACAAGGTTACAAGTGACCATCTCTGCATAAACATATCTTTTTTCAGTTGCAATTGTGCAGTCATTTCTTCCATTGTATACATCTGTCTCAATCTATTGGTCCATTGTTTGATTGTCTGTGGTTGATTTTGTAACCATGCCATAGTTATCATTTTCCTTGCTATTAACAGTATCACTCTCAAGATGTATAACGTATCTCCATAGTATGTGCTTTTCGGTATACATCCCAAGATATAGTACGATGGATTCAGAGGTAAGTCAAGATCTAGAATGGTTTTAATCTCATTTTTGATATTCACCCAAAATGTCTGCACCCTTGGACAGTCCCAGAAAATATGTGTATGATCTCCGATCATTCCACATCCTCTCCAACATAGTGGTGAGGGCCCACCAGCAAATCCGGAGAGAACTTGAGGAGTCCTAAAGTACCTGACCTTGACCTTCCAGTCAAACTCCTTCCACATTGGGCTATTTGTGATTTTATGATTGCTTGAATGGCTGTCCTCCCATTCTTCATTTTCTATGATCACATTAGCTTCCAACTCCCATTTTTTTTAATATAGGCGGTGTCTCCTGGATCATCTAGTTGTAACATGTTGTAAATATTGGATATCTGCTTTCTTTCCATCAAGTTTTTTTCTATTGTGTTAATAAAGTACCGATCCACGTTTGTTGGCGGTCTCTTAATGGCTTCCCATTCACTGTGAGTCATTACATAGTGTCTTATTTGAAAGTATCTAAACATGTCTTTCGAAGGTAGATCAAAACATTGCTGTAGCTGTGCAAACGATTTAAAACAGTCTCCTTCCATTAATTGATTGATAGTAACCAGGCCCAAATCCGTCCACTTTTTAAAACCCCCATCCTCCATAGCTGGCCGGAACTCTGTATTGTCTGCTATTGGCATGGCCCTAGATATTGATCGTGGACCTCCCCCCTTTTTCCTTACACTTTCCCACACCTTTAATGTATTTGTAATCCATTTGTTACCAATCTTAATTTTTTTCCAGTATGCTTTCCCCAGGAATATTATGGATCTAAGAGGAGTCTTTGGAATTGAGTTTTGCTCAATCTGTACCCATCCGAAATCTAGGTCCTTTTGTATCCAATGCACAAGTATGCGTAATTAAGCTGCCCAGTAGTAGTTTCTTAGGTTTGGCAGACCAAGACCACCCTTGCTCTTTGGCAAACATAGTGGGTTTCATTCTCGAACGAAGTTACGACAAAATATTTCGTCTTAGCCAGATTTCGGCCTATTTAGGACATATTAGGGCTGGGAGTGGAAGTCTTCAAATTTTCCTGAGATCTTATTTGAGAGCAGATCTAAGAGTGCTGAGGAGCACACTTAAATATGCTCTCAGCCCACGATCAAATCTCATGATTGATTGACTAATTTAAAATGTTATTATAACTTGACAGACTGTGTTCTCATAGTGATTCCTTCACATCAACGCTACAGGCCTCCTTGGAATTAATTACTTAATCATAATTAAAATAAATATGACAATATTTGTACGATAAGAAATTACGAATTTGATGTCGGAAAAATAAATTATATGGATTCATCTGATCACAGGGCAGCTGGATTAACCATATCTGAACCAGCTATTTTGGACAAATAATTACTCAGATATTCAAACACAATTATGCAATTATTGTGAAATGATTGAAAATAATAATAATTTAATGCCTTCTGTGGAATTTGTATTTCTTATTTGTTACACATCTGTTTTAATGATTAATTATATACATTTGAAAGAATGCAGGTTAACATGCAATGTATCCCATTGATTGGTATACAATGGGACAGACCTTTGTTTGATTGATTGATTGAAAACTTTATTAACAGATTGCAGAATGGGTACAGTACAGTACAGCTAAATTACATAAGGGGATGCAGACCAGAGAAAGAATTTCATCTTGTTTACATCAGGGTCCCCCATTTTCAATTCATCATAACATATATGACACACATGACACATATAGACAGTACTGCTACATCTATACATTTATGACATACCAGATTTGCAAATACAGTACTGTTTGTGTTACAAAAAGAGTCCAGAAAAGAGAGTACATTTGACGTAGAAACTGTTGGAGGAGGTTGGGTAGGGATGGGTGGGGGATAGACTTACACTGTACAAGCAATACTGTACATTGGAATATTGACAAAACCATACTTGGTCATTTATTGGAGGGGGTTGATATAGCTATAAACCTGCATTCCTTCGAATATATCATTAATCAATTAAACTTATATTGAAATACACTATATAGCCTATACACCAACACTGAAATGACAGTGGATAAATAAATAAGAACTAAAGCTAATCGGTGGAAATAGACTGCATTAATATTCCATAACAAGTCTTGTGTGCGCCTACGAATGAACAGTAGCCTATAGGCTTAATTATGGAATAATAAGCCATACTGCGTTCATTCATTACGCCCGCCGTAGGCTATATATATTATATGTCATTCATTCATTCATATACAGTACTGCGCGCACGCGTGTGTGTGTGTGTCTGTGTGTGCGCGCACGCTGCAGCAGGTGTGTACCGCGAGCTGTATATGATGCCAATACATTAATCTAATCTAGTTTTGATGGGCGCAAGCGTGATTACGAAACCTAGCCGCATTTCTCAGAGACGCTCTCTGATTGGCACTGACTGACGCTAGGTTTCGTAATCACGCGGCTCGCAAAGCACTTCCGCCATTCCATTTCACACAGCTGCGTCACCAGTTGCCTTATAAGGAACTATGGAGGCGGTGTTTTGTATGCAAATGAGCTGAACGGGAACGCGCTTTGGAGTTTACGACACAATGCCATTCTCCAAGCAGATATCAGATCATATCATTTCTGCAACCGTTTCAGCCACTTAAGACATATCTCCAGTACGTTCAGGACTCAGAGTGTACTTGTCATAGATTATGTCTCAGTGGTTCCAAGATAAGTCTTCCAGAATATATCTTTGGAAAATTTTCGGGAATGAGACCCAGTGTTTTGAGCCTTACTCTAGGTCTTTTCCTCTGCCAGATAAATTTGGATAGGAGTTTATCTAACCTTTTAAAGGTAGTGGCAGGTATTGGTATAGGTAGAGACTGGAAGAGGAAAATAAGTCTAGGTAGCACATTCATTCGAATTGATTCTATTCTTCCCACTAGGGAGAGAGGTAAAATGTCCCATCTGGCCATGTCTGATTTGATTTGTACAATCAACTTTTCGTAGTTTGCTTGATATAACTGATTGCTGTTGGGAGTCCGAATAATTCCTAAATACCTGAATCCGTCTCTAGCCCAATGGAAGGGTGCTATACTATTCAGATGTGTTGGCCATGTTCCCACTATCATCATGGCTTCAAGTTTCAAGTTTCTTTAATAGTTGTCATACAGAAGTACAGAATACTTTTATACAAAATGCGTCTTACTGTTACGCTCCAGAGACTGTGCAAGACAAGATAAGTATGAAATAAAATAACATAGTATAGCATGTAAATTAGAAGTAAAAAAAATTAGGTCACAGTGTTCAGTATAGACATATGTACAATGTTCGATGCAGAATAGACGTAACTGAGTTACCATATAATATACAATACTGTGCAGTGTACTAATATACAATACTATATAGTGCAAGGCAGAAATGGGATGAGGTGCAATTTAGGTACAGTTTACAGTAGGTGTACGAGTTGTAGTGCCAATCTTTTATCAATAAATATAAAGTGTGTTTGTGTGATCTAAAGTGTGGAGAGTGGTTGCTGCAGTGTGTTGTTTGTTTAAGTGAGTGTGTGGGTGTGTGTGCTGTGTGCATTTGATGGTTGTTGCATAGTGTTTATTGTTCGTTTAGCAGCCTGATGGCCTGGGGATAGAAGCTTCTTCTGAGTCTTTCTGTGCTCGCCTTAAGACTCCGGTATCGCTTGCCTGACCGCAGCAGTTCAAAGAGGCAGTTGTTTGGGTGGCTCGAGTCCTTAATAATTCTCTTAGCCTTCCCCTTGCACCGCTTGTTGTAAATGTTCTGGAGGGTGGGAAGCCCCCCTCCAATTGTGCGTTCGGCTGAACGTGTCACTCTTTGTAGTCTGCTACGGTCTTGTGCAGTGCTATTCCCAAACCAGGAGGTGATGTTGCCAGTCAGGATGCTCTCTATTGTACATGAGTAGAAGTTCATAAGGATCTTCTGACTGACTTGGAACTTCCTTAGGCGCCTGAGGAAGTAGAGGCGTTGTCGTGCCTTCTTCACAACACTGTCAATGTGTGTGGTCCATGTCAAATCCTCGGATATGTGGGCTCCGAGGTACTTGAAACTGTTCACTCTCTCAACCGGTGCCCCGTCGATGCTGAGGGGGCTGTAGTCCTTGACCCCCGACCTCCTGAAGTCCACAATCATCTCTTTTGTTTTTTGCTGACGTTCAGGGAGAGGCAGTTCTCCTGACACCACTGTGACAGGTTCTCTACCTCTTCCAGGTAGGCCCTTTCGTCGTTGGCAGAGATCAGGCCCACCACTACTGTGTCATCAGCAAATTTGATGATGGTGTTGTTGTTCCGCTGTGCTACGCAGTCATGTGTGTACAGGGAGTAGAGGAGGGGGCTCAGAACACAGCCCTGGGGGGCCCCTATGTTGAGCGTGATGGATGAGGAGGTGCAGTTGCCTGCTCTTACCACCTGGGGTCTGCCCGTCAGGAAGTCCAAGACCCACTGGCAGAGGTCATAGTTCAAGCCCAGGTCCCTGAGCTTGGCTATGAGTTTGGAGGGGACTATGGTATTGAATGCTGAGCTGTAGTCGATGAACAGCATTCTCACATAGTTCCCCTGCCTCTTGTCCAGGTGTGATGCTGCTGTGTGCAGCACATGGGCTATGGCGTCCTCCGTGGACCTGTTGGGGCGATATGCAAATTGCAGAGGGTCCAGGTTGATGGGGAGGGAGGAACAGATGTAGCCCTTCACTAGCTTCTCAAAGCACTTCATGGCTATGGAGGTGAGGGCTACAGGGCGGTAGTCGTTGAGGCAAGCGGGCGTAGATTTTTTGGGTACAGGGATGATGGTGGACTTCTTCAGACAGGTGGGGATGACAGCCTGTTCCAAGGACAGGTTGAAGATGTCAGTGAATACCGGGGCCAGTTGGTCGGCACAGACTTTTAGGACGCGGCCGGGGATGCCGTCCGGTCCTGCTGCCTTCCTGATATTCACTTTTTTAAAGATCCGTCTCACCTCATGCACTGTAAACCCGAATAAGTTTCCAGAACTTAAAAAAATTGAGGCCATCCCATGCCTAAATTTTTTTAAGTTGATAAACTCAAATGTTTTCAGTTGGCTAAGACTTACAATTCTCAGTTAAGGCAACTCAAATATGGTCTGTTACTGTGACTTAAGGTTCTCAGTTAAGTCAAATCAAATATGGTCAGTTACTCTGACTTACAGTTCTCAAGTGGAGTCAACTCAAATATGTTCAGTTACTGTGACTTACAGTTCTCAGTTAATGCAATTCAAATATATTCAGTTACTGTGACTTAAGGTTCTCAAGTGGTGTCAACTCAAATATGTTCAGTTACTGTGACTTACAGTTCTCAGTTAAGGCAATTCAAATATATTCAGTTACTGTGACTTAAGGTTCTCAAGTGGTGTCAACTCAAATATGTTCAGTTACTGTGACTTACAGTTCTCAGTTAAGGCAATGCAAATATATTCAGTTACTGTGACTTAAGGTTCTCAAGTGGTGTCAACTCAAATATGTTCAGTTACTGTGACTTACAGTTCTCAGTTAAGGCAATGCAAATATATTCAGTTACTGTGACTTAAGGTTCTCAAGTGGTGTCAACTCAAATATGTTCAGTTACTGTGACTTACAGTTCTCAGTTAAGGCAGTTCAAATATGTTCAGTTACTGTGACTTAAGGTTCTCAAGTGGTGTAAACTCAAATATGTTCAGTTACTGTGACTTACAGTTCTCAGTTAAGGCAGTTCAAATATGTTCAGTTACTGTGACTTAAGGTTCTCAAGTGGAGGCAACTCAAATATGTTCAGTTACTGTGACTTAAGGTTCAACCTTAAATCCATGTGATTAAGTTAACAGAACTCAAAGACATTGAGGCCATCCCATGCCTCATTTCTTTGAAGTTAATCAACTCAAATTTTTAAGTTAATCAACTCAAATATTTGCAGTTACTATAACTTAAGGTTCAGTTTTAAAATCCATGTGAAAAAGTTAACAGAAAAATAACTACACAAGCACATTATATCAACTTCAAACAACTATTTTATTTTTTTCTATTCAAAGAGTATAAAAGAGTATACATATATAATCTGTATGTTAGCAATGTACAATAACACTGTAAACACCGTACACTGTTTTTGGACTATATATGTTAACAATACCGACCAGGTATTAGTGCCTTGCAAAGTGCAGATATGAAGTTTTCCCCTTTTTTTGTATGCATTTAGGAGGTTTTGTTCTTCATCGAAACTATTTATCTTACAAAAACATTGTGTTACAACTTCAAACTCTTTATATTTATTTCTATTCAAAGAGTATACATCTATTTATCTTACAAAAACATCGTGTTGCCCTCTCCAACATTATGGCAATGTTAAAATTGAAAATATATATATATAGAAAATATATATAGAAAATAAATACATGCATGTTATAACATGTACATACAATGTAATGTATATTACACATTTAATCCCTCTGGTCACAATAGTGTAATAATGTTTGTTATAAGGCTCTGAAAATGTTACTGAATGATGTATCAATGTATTTCCAGCAAATATTGAAATAATAAAGGGTCTCAATATGTGCAGTGCACATGACCAGAGCCGTTTACATCCTGGCTGAATTACTCAAATTTGTATAGTGTGGTCATAGAATGAGCAAACATGTTGACGGCAACTATTGTGACCGTTGGGATAACACAGTGTATCTATGTACAGTACAGAATAAAATGTATAGATTATCTGAAAATTGTCAATCCGCTTGGCACATGTAAAATTCACAAACGTTGTGCTGTATATTGGGTCCTGCCAATGTGGAACCAAAATACCAATCCACATTACATGCTATACAGCTGGCAATACTGTTAATAGTGCACATACCTACATATGTAAATGCAGCTGCATGTATTTGCTCCATGATGTATCATGGAACAAGATGGTGTTTTCATTGAAAGAGTTAGTCAGAATGTCAGAGGCACCATCCGTCATTTAGAGCAGGCTATGTTTGCAGAATGATAACTAGAACACTACAGTACTCTGTACTAAGAACACTATACAGTACACTAACTATACTGCCCTGTCAAGGCAGACCGCAGTAACTTCCAAACAGTGAAACTGAGAAAAATGGCTTTAAAGTTTTTTGACTTGCCATCCAAAATGTGTTATAGGTAGATAGATGATAGTACCCAGATTTAACATGTATTAATGAAGTAATCTTTAGGCATACAAAAATATGACATAGTTATTTTAATTAACCCCAAAAAAGCAGATACTGCACTCTGCTGCACGATTTCCTTAAATAATTATACAGGTAATGTACAGGCAAAGTGCAGTAACTTCAAATGCAATGTTGTTTTCCCTCCAGCTTTCATAACTTCACCTAGCCATTTTATTTGGATCATCATCATTCCAATATATTCAGGTATTAAATTTCATTTTCAAAATGGCTAGGTTAAGTTATGAAAGCTGGAGGGAAAACAACATTGTATTTGAAGTTACTGCACTTTGCCTGTACATTACCTGTATAATTATTTAAGGAAATCGTGCAGCAGAGTGCAATATCTGTTTTTTTGGGGTTAATTAAAATAATTGTGTCATATTTTTGTATGCCTAAAGATTACTTCATTAATACATGTTAAATCTGGGTACTATCATCTATTTACCTATAACACATTTTGGATGGCAAGTCAAAACACTTTAAAGCCATTTTTCACTGTTTGGAAGTTACTGCGGTCTGCCTGGGTTTTGAGTGTGATTTTGTAGTTACTGCAGTTTTTAAAACCCCATATCTCCAAAACTGAGCGACATTAACATCTGAAACTTGGTCACAAGATAAAACATTTATTGACAAGGTCAATTTCACTCATAACTAAATTTTTACTTTTTTCAAGTTACTGCGGTTAGCCCTTGACAGGGCAGTATACTACTGCCTACAAGGTCTCAAGGATACAGTCCCACTCTCAGCATACAAGATCGATGGTCTGCTGCTGCTGACTCCCAAGCGATTCATTCAAGTGAAACGGAACTGAGTCCAGCTAATGGTGAATAGTTATTTTATTAATCAATTATTGTGTCTTTATTCACTCTAGTTGTGTATTTGACCAGTTCATATTCTGTATAAGTTCATATTCTGTATATGTTAATAATAACGCTTCTGTGTTGCGTTTATGGCTCCTGGTATATCGCCTTGTACTCTGTACTGAGAACACTAACTCTACCACTGCCTACAAGCAATGGAAGCAGTCAGAGCAGAGTGGCATTTATGCCCATTGCCTCCTATTGTTCCTCGAGAAACAAACGTTTGGGACTTGGATGTTGCCTTTGAGATTCTGATAAACTCTTTCAACTCTAAAACTTACTTGGATGAAATTACAATAATGCCAGCTATAGACGGTTAAGAAAATTCGAACTGTAAAACTCTCAAATGTAAACATATTACATACAAAATAAAGAACAAGGTACATTGAGTAGTTTGGACCTATTGGCTGAACATCTGCAAAGTAGTACAGCAACTTTTGAAGGTATTATTTTGACATGACAAGACATTTCAGATGAGTTTCTATAGACACACTTTTGAGGTGTTGGTAAGTGCTTTGGGGTAGTGCATAGATTAGTCCAAACATTACAGGAAGGAATCACCAAATCTGGGGAAGCTGATCATGATATGACTTTCAATGACAATAGAGATTGTCACAGGCTGGTAGTGAACTGGACTTGTGTCATGATCACTGATTACAGTAAGGAATAGAAACTCATCTGAAAGAAGGATGTGGGGTGAGGTATTAATTTCCTTGTCATGTCAAAATAATACCTTCAAAAGTTTAATGCAAGAGCGGTCAGGTGACGTAGCGGAGATTGCGTTCGTCACCAACGCTGGAGACACTGGATTTGCGTGTTCGAATCCAACTCCCTGCGTTGTCACCAGCTTGGCTGGCCGTTCACACTAATACAATTCGGCAGTATTAGGGGGTGGGGAAGCTGGCGGGTGGGAATCTGGCGTTGTGGACAGCGACGCCTACAGGTCAGGTCTCGGCGCTTGCTAAGCGGGGCAGGACTTGGTGGAGATAGCGTGCCCTCCCACGCGTTACACTTCACCAATGAGAGCCCTCGCTGCCAAGTGAAAAGACGTCACTGGCTGTCGGCGCACGTCTCGGGGGAAGCGTGCGATCGACTCGGGATGCCCTTATACCGACTCGTAGGAGAACATGCATACAGCACCAGGTAGGTGGGGGGGGGGGGAATTGGCACAACGACTAATTGGGACGGGGAGAAAATCCATTGAAAAATCAGAAGAAAAAAAAATTATTGCATCATCAAGTCATTCTTGAGAGTCTGCAACCTGGGCAACAGTTTACCAGCTTCTAGACCTAGTAAAATCTTCTGAATGAATTCAAAAGTGTTGGTAAGTCCCTTGGGGTAGCTGAGGTGTAGTGCATAGATTAGTCCAAACATTACCAGGAAGGAATCACCAATCAGAGATTGTCACAGGCTGGTAGTGAACTGGACTTGTGTCATGCATGGTCACTGATGACAGTAAGGAGGGCCACTGCAACACCCTGAAGCTCTGGCTCATCAGACGTGTCCTGAAGGAATGAAAGAGACATAATAATCACAAATAAATCCATGGTTTCTACAAAGTGCAGCACAAAGCTAAGTATATGGAGTTGTGTTTGTAAGTTGTTTATATTTTAGTTAGACATTTTTTTTTGGTGAGAAGGTTATTTTTATTTAACCAGGTTAGTCCCGTCGAGATCAAATATCTCTTTCACAAGGGAGACCTGGAAGGAAGGAAGACTGATACTTAGCATTTTGATTAACTGTTCACTTAATATACAGTTGTACTGTAAATTATTTTTACTCTGACTCACTGTGCAGGTTTTGAAAAATCCAGCGACTTCCTCATGCAGATACACAGGCAGGGCATGGAGAACAGTGGTACGCCTGGTGTGAACATCATGGATTTCCTATTAAGATGTAAGATTAAGAAGAAGAAAAAGAATTGTATTATATGGAAATGTTTACTGAACAAAGCGGATTTTAAACAGTCCAATCAGATATGTCCACAAATAACATGTTCACATCTTTAATGCAATCAGAAAAATGGCAAACACAATGGTGGACTAATTGTAAAATTCAAAAGCTCATTTGAATCATTGAACCTGTTCAATGTTACAGAGGTTCGACCTATGACATGTATAATAATCTATTCACCTGTTCATCGTGGATTTTTTAAATGTGAGCCAAAGCATCTGCTGTGTTCCCAGTTTTGGACGCCTTCTGTCTGAATAACGTCATCAGTCGAGGAAGATGGCGGTCAAGCTCAGCGTAGAATGTGTTGGGCAGGTTCTGGTTGGTAATCAGCTGGAACTCTGCATACACCTATATTTAAAAACAGCAGGACAATATAGTATATCAACATCAATTAGTCACTTCAACTTGGTGGATCTCTTACTTTGTTTGGTTTGGGCTTCAGAGCATGACGGCGGGATTTCTGGTCAACCATGTCATTACATGCTTTGCGGAATCGGTCGTTGATGACTAGCTCGCGGGGGCGCACAGAACACACATGCAGATGCGCCGCTAGAGTATATAAAACAGGCTTAAGAATCACAAGTTTCACTTTAAAACACACAGAATGTGCCAAATGTTAACACAGGAAAGAGAGAGCTGATCTATATTACCTCAGACTCCATTTTGAGAGCAGGCCAGAGGTCCATGAGCTCTTTCACTGGTGGGCTGGACTTCACTATGGTCTGTCGGCGCAGGGCAAATGTGGTCTGCATCAGCTTTCTAATGAGGGGCAGGTTCTTCTCAGTCTTCTTGACTTCTTCAGCAATTGTCTGCCTCAACTGCTCAAGCCTCAAGGAATCCTCTCCTTGGGGATAGTTGGGTAGGAAGTTTACTTCTGCTCGCTTGGGTCTTTTAATGTTGGAATGTGAAGGTTCGCCATCAGGATTGCTTCTACCTCTTTTTCCAGCATTTACAGTGACCTCCTCACATCCTGCCCGTCTCAGCTTGTTCCTGAAATTGCCCATCTTGAATTTGATGCTGTTCTTCCATCCATTGCAGCCAGTCTCAGATCCTGCTTCCTTCAAGCAGGGATGTTTGGCGACAAGAGCCGCAGAAGCCACTGCTATCTCTTTATCACTTGGATAAGCCTTGAAAGCATACATTGTAGATGCAAGCTTTTCTAAGATGTCGTGCTTTAGGTCTCTTGTCAACTTAAGGTGTCTCTTGTTCTTCTCAAATTCGTTGTTTCCGTCTCTAAGTTTCAGCTCAACATCGAATGCAAATGAAGGAACTGGAAAAGGACCTGGAGGCCATCTGCTTAGACGTTATGGAGATGACATATCTGAAAGTATATCAGTAGATGCGAGAGAGCTGGAGTCGAGCGAAAGTGAAATGTGCACAACAGCTTTTTGTGGCAATTCCGTAATGTCATCAAGGGAAGTAAGTTTCCCATCAAAGTCTGGATCTTCATACAGCAAACTGAAGTCAAGGTCTATTTCCAACTGTTCTTTTATAATCGTGATCAGTGCATCAACAGAGGCGGGTCGTGAACTGAGTTTTAATTTTCTAGCCCGGTCTGTCTCAACAACACGAAGGATCATGGGTTGTGGGGAGGCAGCTGCCATTGTGCTATGGAAACTTGAATTAATCGCTTGGGAGTCAGCAGCAGCAGCAGACCATCGATCTTGTATGCTGAGTGGGACTGTATCGTTGTGACCAGACTGCAGGTAGATGGACAGTGGACAGATGTGGTCCGGTCGACAGACAGCAGCTCAAGGACCTAAGGAGTAGTCATAAACACAACACAGAAAGCGTCATTATTAACATATACAGAATATGAACTTATACAGAATATAAACTGGTCAATTACACAACGAGTGAATAAAGACACAATAATCGATTAATAAAATAACTATTCACCTTCCGTTTCACTTGAATGAATCGCTTGGGAGTCAGCAGCAGCAGCAGACCATCGATCATATATGCTGAGAGTGGGACTGTATCATTGAGACCAGACTGTAGGTAGATGGACATATGTGGTTGTGTGGTTGACAGCTCATAGGACCTAAGATGTTCTATATACCAGGAGTCATAGTCTCGACACAGAAAAGAAACCTCGTTATTCACAAGGTAGATCTGTTCTATTTGGCTAAATGTAGACAGTCCACCACTGACTCTGACGGAGAGAAACATTCCACAGACATAGTCTGTGCCATCAATGGTTACCTTTGATGTCTGGTAGATTGTGTCACTAACTGTGTGTCCTCTAATGTGTACCTGAGCTACTGCTGGTAGAGATGAAACCAGAACAGAGTCAACCCTGGATGCCTGGGTTTTTGGCTTGAAATATGATGGTGAAGCAAGATGATATGCCATCATGTGTTGGTGTCTGATTGCCATCGTCTTCAAGATATTTTTGAAGTTTTGAGTGTCATGCACCACTCTTTTGAAAAAGCGGTGCTTGGCCTCAAATCGCATGGTCCAAACATGCAGCAGGGGTTAGTAGAGTTAGTAGGGACAGTAGGGTTAGTAGGGTTAGGGTTAGTAGGGTTAGTAGGGACAGTAGGGTTAGTAGGGACAGTAGTGTTAGTAGGGTTAGTAGGGTTAGTAGGGACAGTAGGGTTAGTAGGGTTAGGGTTAGTAGGGACAGTAGGGTTAGTAGGGTTAGGGTTAGTAGGGTTAGTAGGGACAGTAGGGTTAGTAGGGACAGTAGTGTTAGTAGGGTTAGTAGGGACAGTAGGGTTAGTAGGGACAGTAGGGTTAGTAGGGACAGTAGGGTTAGTAGGGTTAGTAGGGACAGTAGGGTTAGTAGGGTTAGTAGGGACAGTAGGGTTAGTAGGGTTAGTAGGGACAGTAGGGACAGTAGGGACAGTAGGGTTAGTAGGGTTAGTAGGATTAGTAGGGACAGTAGGGACAGTAGGGTTAGCTGTGTTTGAGACATGGAGGATAGCCTGCATCTTTAGGAACAAGGAAGATACGTTCATTTTAAGTTGATTTCTTAGATTGTCAGTGTCACATTGATCATCATCATCCACCACTTCTATGCTCTGGCCTGGACATTCTTCATGCAAATCACTAGTGACCTCAGAAATCCTGTCTTGGGGATCCTCAACAACGACAGCTTTTAAGTCTGATGCAAGACTTAATTGGTGTTCTCTGCTTTTATGGCAATTGAATGAAGAGTAAACATTTGTGCTATAGCTACAATCCTTATATGGGCATGTCACTGTTTCATTATTTTTTAAATGCTTTCTGAGATGACTTAAGAAAATTTATTCAGAAAAGGGTTCCCGAAATGCGCACAAAGGGCATTTTATTACCACAGGGCTCAGACTCTGTTCTGGTCTACTGCTAAGTTGTGCAGTATGATATCTTGACAAATGAGTACTCAATGCATTTAGCGTCTTAAATTTACAGATCAGTATGGAGGCATGGAAGAGGACTGACTCTGGAAAAGTGGCTGTGTTGCAGTCTGTAGTTGTAACTGAGGGGTTACAAAACCCTGACTGTATTAAAGATTGCAATATAATCCAACCAGAAATGGTTCTGCAATCACCAGTGTCGATTCTCCTGTGTACAACTCCAACGGTTCTCGCCTAGGACTCCTCGGGTGTGGGCACGGATTTAGGCCGCACAGCCTGGATAAGTGCACTAGCTAAAGCACGACGAACCGATGGATCATGGTCACGGAAGAACTGTAGCCGCACGATACACAATAAATGATCGACTATTACTTCACATTAGATTAAGTCGAACTCAACGTTACTGCGTTAAACTCTGACACTTTAACATTCTATTCGCACACGGTTCTCAATGCTCTATTTAGATGCAAGGTTGCTCACTTCACTGCACGTTGACTCGTGGTGAAGGTATTAAGGTTTTGGTAAGACTACTGCTGTTTACACCTGCGCCGTATTTATACGTAAGGTGAATATCTAGTCCCAACCTCAGTTCTTGTCTCGTATTACTATGCAGACTCTGGGCATGTACTGACATGCCCGGAGTTGCCTTTGAACTTGCCGTTGGGGGCTTGGTCGTTGGCGCCTGGGGCCGCTGTCCAATAGGAGAGCGAATATTACTCTGGTCTGTACGCAGGTAAAGGGATATTCCGTGTATATATATAAATAATATACAAAGTATATCAAACGATACATATATATATTCAGTTTAATCTGGCCCTTCACAACAGTAGTGTTTAAATAACTGTATTCTAGAAGTCAAAGAAGCTGCACACAATTTACACTGCAGACTACCATATTGGAACTATGAGAAAAAACTGAGCTCTGTGGAAACAGATTAATAAACTATGTTCTGG
>NC_140165.1:175182612-175247612 GCF_963971535.1 Notolepis coatsorum | reverse complement strand
CTGTATCTACTTAATTATCTTAAGTTGTACTTAAGTTATGCTTTTACATTATACTTACTTAATAAGTGAATAGTTCCAAGTCAATCAAAAACTATGAGTTTTATTTACTCAAAACATAATGCGGTTTACAGTCTGTATCTACTTAATTATCTTAAGTTGTACTTAAGTTATGCTTTTACATTATACTTACTTAATAAGTGAATAATTCCAAGTCAATCAAAAACTATGAGTTTTATTTACTCAAAACATAATGCGGTTTTCAGTCTGTATCTACTTAATTATCTTAAGTTGTACTTAAGTTATGCTTTTACATTATACTTACTTAATAAGTGAATAATTCCAAGTCAATCAAAAACTATGAGTTTTATTTACTCAAAACATAATGCGGTTTTCAGTCTGTATCTACTTAATTATCTTAAGTTGTACTTAAGTTATGCTTTTACATTATACTTACTTAATAAGTGAATAGTTCAAAGTCAATCAAAAACTATGAGTTTTATTTACTCAAAACATAATGCGGTTTACAGTCTGTATCTACTTAATTATCTTAAGTTGTACTTAAGTTATGCTTTTACATTATACTTACTTAATAAGTGAATAATTCCAAGTCAATCAAAAACTATGAGTTTTATTTACTCAAAACATAATGCGGTTTAGAGTCTGTATCTACTTAATTATCTTAAGTTGTACTTAAGTTATGCTTTTACATTATACTTACTTAATAAGTGAATAGTTCCAAGTCAATCAAAAACTATGAGTTTTATTTACTCAAAACATAAGAACACGTCACACGAACTCAAGACATTCAAGTTAGTAGAACTTTCATAGAATATTGAGTATACCCTACTCAAACTAATTGATTATTTTGAACGTGCGGGTTTACAGTGTGCTCTGTTACCCTGAACACTGAGTCTCCATCAGCAGACCCCCCCCCCCCCCCCCATTGCCGTGGTTTGTAGGCTGGTGTTTTTATTCACAGCCTCAAACCTCGCATAGAAGGAATTGAGATCATTTGCTAAGGAGATGTCACTGTTCAGTTTGAGGGAGGTGCCTTTGTAATCTGTCATTGTTCTGAGGCCCTGCCACATGCCTCTAGAGTCAGCCTGTTCAAACTGAAGTTCAACTTTATCCCTGTAACGCCGTTTTGCCTCTATTACTGCTCTCCTGACGTTGTATCTTGCCATCTTGTGTTCTTCCATGTTGCTTCTGATTTGGTCTCATTTATCTTATAACCCGACAGTTCGCCGTAATTTCTTAAATCCATCATTATGTTTGGAATTGATTCTAAGGGATTTTTGATATAAAGTAAAATGTCATCAGCAAATAACGAGATCTTGTGTGTAATGCCTTTTTGGTCATCTATTTTCCCTGTATCTGAGGGTTTGATCTAATCATCTCCGCTAGTGGCTCTATGCCAATCGCAAATAGTAACGGAGACAAAACGTCTCCTTGGCGTGTCCCTCTCTGTATCTCAAAGAAGTGAGAGCAGTGACCATTCACCCTTACTCTAGATTTAGGATTTTTATATAAACATTTTATCCAATCTATAAATGTGTTATTGAATCCCATACCTTTCAATGTTAGTTCAAGGTACAGCCAATCAACTCTATCAAATGCCTTCTCGGCATCTAAGCCGAGAAGCATTGATGGTTCTTTTCGAGATCCAGCCACTGTTTGCAGATTTAAAGTTCTTCTGATGTTGTTAGTACCCTGTCGACCAGTGATAAAGCCAGTCTGGTCTGGGTGGATCAGTTTTATTATATGTTTCTGTATTCTTTTTTTAAGTATAGATGTCAATATCTTGAAATCGTTGCAAAGGAGACTTATGGGCCTATAGGAACTACATCTTGTGGGGTCTTTACCTTCTTTATGTAAGGGCTTCCACGCCCTTATATGGGCAGCTTCCTGTCACTGTGTCCACACGCTGTCAGCCAGGATCTACCTGCACACCTGAGACTCGTCAGGTCGTCACCAGCTCTGATATGAGCCCTGCGGGTCCTGCCACTCACCGTCCGAGGGGTGCTACACCGACCCAGGGTCATCTGCCGCCCGGTCTACGCTGTCTCTCATAGACACCACCCGCCAGGACCTTCCTGTACTTCGCGAGGAGTGCTCCTGCTCTCACCTGTCACGCACATTCAATAACCTGTCTGCTCGGTACCTATATTAATCAATAACCTGTCTGCTTGGTACCTATATTAATAACCTAATCAATAACCTGTCTGCTTGGTACCTATATTAATAACCTAATCAATAACCTGTCTGCTTGGTACCTATATTAATCAACCTAATCAATAACCTGTCTGCTTGGTACCTATATTAATCAACCTATATCAATAACCTGTCTGCTTGGTACCTATATTAATCAACCTAATCAATAACCTGTCTGCTTGGTACCTATATTAATCAACCTAATCAATAACCTGTCTGCTTGGTACCTATATTAATCAATAACCTGTCTGCTTGGTACCTATATTAATCAACCTAATCAATAACCTGTCTGCTTGGTACCTATATTAATCAACCTAATCAATAACCTGTCTGCTTGGTACCTATATTAATCAATAACCTGTCTGCTTGGTACCTATATTAATCAACCTAATCAATAACCTGTCTGCTTGGTACCTATATTAATCAATAACCTGTCTGCTTGGTACCTATATTAATATTAATCAACCTAAACCGCCTCATTCTCCTCTCCCTGTGTTCTGCTCTTGGGCTCAAACTAAACGCTACCCTAACAGCCCTGTCCTATAGTCTATTCTAGTTTATTTCTAATCTATATTCCATTACATTTTATTCTATTTTAGATTTTTTTATTTACAATTATGTGTGTTTACTCTTACTTGCTTTGTAAGTGTTGATATTGATGTTGATATTCATTAATGACCAAGACAAATTCCTTGTATGTGCAAGCTTACTTAATACTTTTCTGATTTCTGACTGATTCTGAAGTGTAATTCTATCCAATCTACAGTACATCTTTGAATGAAGAATAAAAATATATATTTTGATGTGCTATTGAATGACAATTAACATTGTCACAAGATAAATAATAATAATAATAATAATAATAATAATAATAATAATAATAATAATAATAATAATAATAATAATAATAATAATAATAATAATAATAATAATAATAATAATAATAATAATAATAATAATAATAATAATAATAATAATAATAATAATAATAATAATAATAATAATAATAATAATAATAATAATAATAATAATAATAATAATAATAATAATAATAATAATAATAATAATAATAATAATAATAATAATAATAATAATAATAATAATAATAATAATAATAATAATAATAATAATAATAATAATAATAATAATAATAATAATAACAATAATAACAATAATAACAATAATAACAATAATAATAATAATAATAATAATAATAATAATAATAATAATAATAATAATAATAATAATAATAATAATAATAATAATAATAATAATAATAATAATAATAATAATAATAATAATAATAATAATAATAATAATAAATAATAATAATAATAATAATCTTCATTTATATAGCACCTTTCATACACGGAGTGCAACTCAAAGTGCTTAACAGAGACACGTCTTCTTTAAACAAGCCAAGAAGAAAAAACACAGTAAATCAAGAAAAAACAAGAATACCATAAGGTCCATAAACTCCAAATAAATCATAAATGCATGCATGCATGCAACACTCCCAGACGTACCCCACGTGAAAGTAAGGAAAAACTCACTAAAACCTAACAATAGGAAAAAATGCACCACAGGCAATGTGGAGGAGAGAAACCTTAGAAGGGCCAATTCAAGGGGGGATCTCCCTTCTTAGATGTCGGTGATAGTAGTGTTGCATGTTGCATTAAAAAGAGGCGAACAGCTGGTAAGCATGCACCCATGTGTGTAGTGAAACACAGATGAGTGCATGCGATAGCAACTGAACATTTTGAAAAATGTAATATAGAGCTGATAGTGATAACATCTGAACATTTTATAAGATAGAGCTGATAGCGGCTCTAGTTGAGGCACAGCGGTGCGTCCTCCCGGGACGTTCTACACTCTGGTCATCACTCCGAGACAGCCGAAGACAGGGAAGATGAGTGCTACTGGACGAGTATCGTCTTACTCCATTCCAATTCACTGGCTATCAAGACACGTTTCATGGTCTCATCATGAACCCACATCACACTGGTACAGTGTTTTATCAGCATTTCCAACCTGCAAACTATAGTTACTTCAGTGTGCACCCTTAATCTGCACCCTCAAAGTTCATAATTTACGACTTGAATTTTACTGTAGTTCAAGTGAACCTGCCTGCCAGTGCAGTGATCATTTACATTTAGATTTAGTCATTTAGCTGAACGCTTTTATCCAAAGCAACTTACAAATCCTGTACAACAAGTCAGCAGGAAGGGTACAACTCTGGCAGCTAAAGGTAAGTAAGCTTGTTCGTCAAAAAGTGCCGAACTTAAGTGCTACAGTCTTGAGTGCATAGTAGTATAGACATATTAGCATAGTAGGTAGTAATGTAGGCAAGGTAGATTCCTTCCTAGCAAAGTGCACAATAGTAAAAGACAGTACGAAGGTTAGTAGTTTTTTTTTTATCCACTTTTTCTCCCATTTTCTATTTTTTCTCCCATCCCAATTTCATATCATCCAATTCAACCCTCTCCTGTCACGGACGCTGTTTCTTGCCTCCCACAAGCCGGCTGCAATGTGGACTAAGTCATACATAGCACAAGTCCCCTCCGGTACTTGAGGTAACAGCAGTCGCATCTTTTCACCTGCGCAGCTCGATCTCTCAGTGGCGAGGTGTAACGCGTGGGAGGCTCACGCTGCCCCCGACACTTCCTGATTCTACTGTGCAGGCGCACCAACCGACCTGTAGGAGTCGCTGTCCACAACGCCCGATCCCCACCCATCAGTTTCCCACCCCCTAATACGGCCAATGTGTATTAGTACGGACGACCAGCTAAACTGAAAGCAAATGTGGAGCGCTGGGCTCGAACTGACGAGCCCAGCGTCTCCAGCATTTCGTGGCGAGCGCCCCACGAAGGTTAGTAGTTTTACATTTTTTATATTTCAGATATTAATTGAAGAAGTGTGTTTTTAGTCGATGGCGGAAGATTGGGTGGGTTTCAACCGTCTCTGACTATATGGTGGGAAGTTCTCGCCACCATTGTGGAGCGAGGACCGAGAATAGCCTGCTTCGCTTTGATGAACACACTTTGGATGGAGAAGGGTTTCCGATGGAAGAATGAACCCCAGTGAATAGAAGAGGATGAATTTCACTGCTAAGATTAGATCACACAACATGACACTAGAGAATGGAAACATGCCTGCGTTCCAATTTGTAGCTTTGGTGGTGGGGCTACTCATTTGTTTATGTTTAGATCATGGATTATGTCTTTAACACAAGATTAAAAATCCAGGATCAAGAGACTTCATAAGCACATTTTGTTGCCCTCCGTGGAAGAGAGTCATGGTGTCCGAGAAGCGGTACAAGGACAGAATGCATACATATTGAGTCCATCCTCACCTCCTCCATCACAGTATGGTGCGCTGCAGCCATGGGCCAAGGACAAAGGCAGGCTGCAGCGTGTCATCCACTCTGCTGAGAAGGTGATCGGCTGCAATCTGCCATCCCTCCAGGACCTGTACGCCTCCAGAACTCTGAAACGTGCAGGTAAGATTCTGGTCGACCCCTACCACCAGATTCTGAGTCACTCCCCTCTGGCAGGAGGCTGCAGTTCATCAGGGCCAAAACCTCACGCCACAAGAACAGTTTCTGCCCCTCTGCAGTGAGCCTCATCAACAAGGCTCGGAACCCTCACTGGCACCCCCCACTGTGTTACATTAACACACCCCTACTGGACTATATACTTGCCCACTGTATTGTTACTTCATTCTAACTAGTGTATATAATTGTATAATTGACCACATCTGCACAGTTGCACAGCCCTGGCCTACTCCTATTTTATTTGTACTTATAATTGTACTATATCTATTGAGCTATATTTAATTTAGTTTATATCCCACATCATTTTATTCAACCTCTTATACAGTCGTACAGCCCTGGCCTATATTTTATTTCATAAATATATTATTCTATTGTGCTTAACTTAGCTCATATGTCATTTTATTTTACTCCATCACTTTATTGTATTATCTGTCTGTTGATGTCTGTCCACTAATGTCGCACCAGTAACGTCCAAAGCAAATTCCTTGTATGTGAAAAGTATACTTGGCAATAAAGACCTTTCTGATTCTGATTCTGATATGAAGTCATGTAAAGAAATCCTAATACAAAATAGATAATCTCGTAATCAAATCCTATGAGAAAACATATTACATATTGGTATTAATTATATTTATTTATTTATTATCAATAGATACAATGGGCTCATGGTCTACCATATCTTCATCAATTCTGCTGTTGCATTATCAGGAACAAATATCCCTGGATAGAGGGCCTGTGTGAACGTGGTTTGAACTGTATGGAGGAGGGTCATGGTGTCAGAGACACTGTAGAAGGACAGAGTACCTGCCTTGTGATCCAGGTACATTCCTATCCTGGAGGACTGAGGGCCTGACACTAGAGTGTAAACACGATTGTGAATGAAAACGTAGCCTCCATTGTAGAACCATAAACACCAGGACTTGTCATTGTTTTGAAAGAGTGACTCATCACCAGCTGTTCTTTGGATGTCTTTGTAAGAGACTGCTGTCAGAACATTGGAGCCGGTCCACTCTACTTCCCAGTAACAGCGTGCAGACTGAGCCTCTCTGCACAACACCTGACTATATAGACTATAGAATCTCTCAGGATGGTCAGTGTAGCCGTGGTCGTTTAGTGAACCAGTCACCTTCCTGTTCTCCACTGACAGGGACAGGTCGTTGCTCACTGTGTTTGGGTCCAGTGAGAGGGGACAGGCATCTGGGAGAAAAATACATGACATCAAATCAGAGAAAATTAAACACACAACCTCTATTATGTCAGAGTCTGTCCGTCAGCCAACACACAACATTACAAGTGATAGAAAGAGGTCATCATGGAACTCACGTTGTAAAAAGTACTCTCTCGTTGCGGGCTCTGGTGGAAGTAGAACAGCCACTGGAGAAACTAGAGACACAACATATCAGTCACAGCATGTTATCAACATGAATGATGGCATGGATGAAACAATAGAACTTATCACTTATTTCTGATTTGCTCCTTGAGCTGCTCCTTGAGCTATTCCAATGGTCCTGACCACAAGGAGGCTTATTCTGGGTTTCTATTGTGATGTCTTTATTTATTTGTCTTTGTATGCATCTATCTCTCACTCTTTAGTTCTGTTATCTGTTGCTATTTGATTGGATTTATGTATTGGTTGATTGATTCATTCAGTTATTGGTTGATTAATTAGTTGATTGAATCATTCATTCATCCATTGATTACAATTTATATTAGATTGTCATTACATTTTTTATTAAATTCCATTTCACACAAACAAAACATTTGTTTTGTGCCTTTCCTAAAACATACTTTCATGATCATCTAAACAAAAGAAATGAGAAGAAATAGATAACATCTTACTGAAATATTGTTTGTATGTTATCATAGAACCTGCTGGAGTGTAGCCAGCATTGACAGTCATGTTTTACAACCGTGTATATATTCATCTTACCTTCTGCTGATATCTTCATGTTTACAACAGTCTATATATTCATCACCTTCTCCTGATATCTTCATGTTTTACAACAGTGTATATATTCATCTCACCTTCTCCTGATATCTTCATGTTTTACAAGAGTGTATATATTCATCACCTTCTCCTGATATCTTCATGTTTTACAACAGTCTATATATTCATCTCACCTTCTCCTGATATCTTCGGCCACGTATCCTTCAGGATGTTCTTCAGTTTGTCTCTCAGCTCAGAAACGGTCAGGATTGGGGGGTGTAGGAGACCCACGCAGACACACACAAAAAGGAGAATCTTAAAGTAACCCCAGAATCGCTGAGAGAGGGTGGGGGAAAACACAAGAATAAAATAAATATAAATACAAGCTGTAGGAAACACAAAACACCAGCAGGGGTGTAAAAGTACAGATAAATTATACTTAAGTGAAAGTATGGGTACGGCTCAAAATATTACTCAAGTAAAAGTCAGAGTGTCTGGCTTAAAACACACTTGAATAAAAGTCAAAAAGTGTCTACTTTGGAATGTACTTAAGTACTAAAAAGTCAAAGTCAAAACTCTTTTTATTGCAAGGGATAGACCAGGGCCCTCGTTTATCAACAATACGTAGAAAGTGTTCTGTTTTCGTTCTTAAGCACAGAATTTTGAATGTGTGTACGCACAGAAAAATCGGGATTTATCAAACGTGCGTACACAGGTTCTACGCACACTCTGTGTTGATAAATACCATTAAGTTCTACGCTCCTCGCTCGTGCACGATTTGAAGTATTTGCATATAGAACCGCCCGTAATTAACCATATACGGTCATGAAACACCCCCATGAAATGTGGAAAAGTGGACTAAGCCGAGCGAAGCGTGTTATGGGAGAAATACGCGACAGGCTGACAGACATGTACACGTACGGTGATGTCGGATATGATATCTATTAACCATTGCTGCCTGGGCAGCGCAAACACTAATAAAGACCGTGCTGGAATATGACTGCCTTTTCCAGTTTCGTTCGATTAATACCCAGAGATTAAAGTTCTCCTCAATTGTATTCCAAATCGCAATGGATTTTCCTTAAATTTTCTACCTGCATATGATTTGTAGAGGCATACAATCTATTTTGATGTCGGTATTAGGTAGCCTAAACAATAATACGAGAGCATACAGTATACAAGAACAATGAATCTCACTGCCATGTATGATGTAGCCTACCTATATGTGATCAATACAAACTTGAACTTGAATTCCATCATCATATTTATATGTTGTGTCTGTCCACTATGTTTGTTACTTTGTTATTCCCCCCCCTATCTATGTAAAGCGACCTTGGGTCTCTTGAAAGGCGCTATATAAAATGAAGCTATTATTATTATCATTATTATTATTATTATCACGTCTGTGCGGGAGCTCACAAATAGACTGTTAGTCTCAGAGAAGTTTCAACGGAGATCATCTATTCTAACCAACAAATTGAAGTAGAAAGCATTTCGTTGTGACCAATCTTATTTGGAAACATGACACACAAAATAATAGTATTTTGCTTTTTATTTTAAACAATATTTAATCGCGTTTGGAGGTGGGTGTTCTGCGTCAGCCCCCCCCCCCCCCCCCCCCCCCCCCCGGGCCAAACAAGCAGGCCAACCTCTTGTTCGCGCGTGAGCACGTTATAATGACACTACTGTCGCTATTTTACAATGAACTATAATGAATTACGGTTCATACAGAACACGCGCCAGTGTTGGAAGTAATGCACGGAAGCTTATTTCCGCGTTGCAATAATAATATTCTACCGCTGGGTGCCAGGTACACACTGTCGGAGCTGTGCGTAAATATATGCACAAAGTCAAGCACACGTTCAAATTTATAAGTCACACACTTTGCTTAGAAATGATCGTACGCACGGGTTACGCACATATCTGTGCGTACGCACCGTTGATAAATGAGGGCCCAGGGGTCTCAAACTCCATCGTGGGCCAAGTTTTCATTTTAACTACAGATTGCACCAGGTGAGTTAGTTGAAGAGGTGAGCCAATTAGTGAAATCATCAGCTGGTATTTAGGCAAGGCTAGAATGAAACCAAGCATACACTCACACAAGGACCAATTAGCATGGGTATGGGCGGGTTAATTTTCCATTGATGGGGATTTGATTGGCTGTTTTTAAATAAAGTGCGGCCACATGATTAATACGTTAACGTTAGTTCAGCCAGATAAACAAATATACTAATTAAAATTGTTGGACCTGCGAGATTTGTACGTTGTACTTTGTAGGTCTGCATTTTAAATGTAAGAATAGAATAGAATAGAATAGAATAGAAATACTTTTATTATCCCGTGGGAAATTAGACACTGCAAATCGCTCAACATTTAAACATTTAGACAGGACAGGTCACAAATTAGAATAATAACACAAATCAAATCAAGTTGCCTAGTATAAGAGTAGAGTAAAATAAAATAGGATAAAATGAAATGAAATAATATATACAGAAATAAATACAGTAAGAATATACTGAGCATACTGAGCATGGGGTAAACAATTTGGTCAATATAATTATAATTATAATTTAAATCTAAATCTAACTAAATGAAATATGAACTATATATTCCAGTATTCAGTGTAACTAGGTGCAGTATGCTTTAGGTAGTGTATTGTCCTCCTTGGGTTCCAATAAGACTTAGATCAATGTCTGGCAGCCGTCGCTGCCCCCTGTTGTGGAGCCTGGAGGCCACTAGTCGCATCCTCCTGCCACTATTGAGCTGCCGCTCTGTGCTCAGTGATGCAGTGAGGCACAGTGATGCATTATATAGTCTGATGGCTGTTGGAATGAAGGACTTCCTGTGCCGTTCAGTGCTGCATTTGGGTAGTGTGAGCCTAGCACTGAACATGCTCCTCCTGTCAGCCAAGTCTGTGTATAGTGGATGGGTGGGGTTTTCCCTGATGGCCTGGAGCTTAGCGAGGCTCCTCCTCTCCGCCACCCTCGCTAGAGAGTCCAGCTCAACCCCAACCATGCTGCTGGCCTTCCTGACCAGCTTGTCCAGCCTGTTTGTGTCCCCTGCTCTCAGTCCGCTGCCCCAGCAGGTCACAGCGTACAAGAAGGCGCCCGCCACCACCGACTCATAGAACATCCTCAACAAGGAGTAAAAGGTTTTTTTTCTTTCTGAAATGTAATTGAGTAAAAGGTACAAGTATACAAACCTAATAATACTTGAATAAAGTACAAATCCCCAAAAACAGTACTTAAGTATTGTAACGAAGTACAATTACTCAAGTACTGTACACCCCTAAACACCAGTATAAAATAACTGGGGGAAAAACCCAAAGTAACCACCACTGCCTACAGTTGAAAACAACAACAAAAAAACAGCACTAGAGACAGAGAAAACCCTAGAAGCATGAGCTTGGGACACTCCTCTACTATTGAGGGAAAACATGAAATGGACGAGCATCCGGGGAGCTCCAGTAGCTCACCGCGTACCTCGAGCGCTATTTCGGCGCCGGGGACAACCGTGCTCGTCACGGATCTGGGGTTTAGCAAGTTCGAATCCCGGACTGCAGCCGTGCCTTTCCCAGAGTGTCTTCCCCCCCATCTGTACCCCTTCAGCCTGTTTCTGTCGGTCATTCTTGACCAGAGTAAATGCGATAAACGCAAAAAAGAGCCAGCGGAATGGCCAAAGTTTAAAAAAAGAAATGGACGAGCATCCAAACACAGTCAACCAAACCTACTTAAAGGCGCTGCACACCTGACACCAATCAGGAGGCAATCAGGCCCACACACCTGCCATGCTGCATGGCAATTAACGATAGGTTATGTATATAACCTAGTTATATAACCTAGTTATATGAGTACTGGCTGAGCGTCTCGCTCTTTCGCCATATTGAGATATACCTCATCTCCAGTACCTACTGTACTTCTTTAACGAAAACAAAGCACCCATGCACTTGACCAGGCCCCGCCCCAGTGTCCCCCTATAAGGCACCAGGCATGGTCACACTCGCCCTTCCTCAGGAAAAAGTTTTCCATCAAGAAAAACCCCACCAAGGGACCTCAGGGCGCGCTAAGAGCAAGACGCTCAGCCAGTACTCATATAACTATGAGTATAATATAATATAATCGTTATATATTTGTACTGGCGAATCGCGTCTCGCTCTTTCGCCATATTGAGATATGGGACAGAGCAGACGCGTGGCGCGACAAATGTACCCCCTGAGGACCCGCAAGCCCTACCACCAGGGGGGAGGGGAGTGCCGTCACCCCCCCTTCCTAGTGATGAGGGAGCGGCAGTCAACTCTACCAAAGTGCGAAAAAGGGGGAACTAGAGGCCCCTAAAAACGCACAGCACAGGCGGGACCACGTGTGACACATCACCTCGTGGCACACACCCACACACCCCTGCTAACCCACCGAAGGGCGGGACGCAGGGGAGGTCCCAGACCTCAGAACCGCCTGGGAGACAGAACCCCCAGTCATGTCCATGAGGTAAAACCTAATGAAGGGACCCGGGGAGGACCAGGAGGCCGCAGCACAGATGTCCTCCATGAGGCCCCCCCTAACAAGGCGGCAGAGGACACCACCCCAGGGGGGGGCCAGCCCAGCCAACGTGTAGCAAAGGGCAATGCCCTCGCACAACCAATGTGACAGGCGCTGTTTTGACAGTGCCTTACCAGCGCGAGAGCCACCGTAACAAACAAAGAGCTGATCGGTAGCCCTGAGGTCCCGAGTCCGGCTGAGGTAAACCCCCAAAGCCCGGACTGGACACGACAGGTCAAGGCTCGCCTCTAACTCACCAGCGTGAGGAGGCGGATGAAACGCCTGAACCACAATATCCCTGGAGCGAAAAGAGCTCCGGATATTTTTTGGCACGAAGACTGGATTAGGCCTCAGAGTCGCACCACTATTGACACGAATAGACAAGCACTCAGGCCGCACCGAGAGAGCACAAAGCTCACCCACGTGCTTAGCGGAGGTGATGGCCAGCAGGAAAATGCAGTCTTGAAGACAGCTGTTCCAAAGACGCCTGCTCAAGAGGCTCAAACGGGGCCTCAGACAACCGGCCGAGGACCAGTTGGAGGTCCCAACTCGGAGACAGAGAACGTTTCACCGGCTTAAGGCGCCGAGCGCCAAGCAGGAAACTCTTCACAAGAGGGCGGCTGAACAACGTAACGCCCTCAAACCCCACATGACAAGAGGATATAGCCGCGGCATATACCCTCACCATCGAAGCCGACAGTCTATCCAAAATAGACTGAAGGAAGTAAAGGACAGCGTCCAGGGGGCAGGACCCCGGGTCCAAGCCCCCCATTCTACACCACTCTTGGAAAATACGCCACCTACCCGCGTAAACCGCGATAGTGGAGGGAGCATGCACGTTCCGGATGGTCTCGACCACAGAAGGGTCCATTCCCTCCAGACTCACCCTCTCAACAGCCAAACCATCAGCGGCTGGCCCAGCACAGGGAACTGCCACAGAGACCCGTGCACCTGAGAGAGGGCCCGTGACGACCAAGGAACATCCAGCTATCAAGAGCTGGATCAGGACCGGGAACCACACAGCTGTGCCCCGGTCCGGCGCGATCAGGACCAAGGTCCTGCGCTCCCGACGTATCCGCACCAACAACTGACCTATCAGATGTATGGGGGGAAAAACTTACAGAATCCCGGGCGGCCACGGAATCGGTCCCAGACCTGCCCGACTATGTCCGGACGTAATCCCCACTCGTCAGGGTGAGGACCGCCCCGCGACATCACACCTGCACCCACATTCACCCTGCCGGGGATGTGGAGAGCCCTCAGGCTGCGCAGATGGAGAACGCCCATAGCCAGCCGACCGTCGCCCGGTGCAGACGGGGGGAGTGTACTCCTCCCTGTCTGTCGATATACGACGCTGACGTCGTATTGTCCGTCCTGATCAAAACACCGTTTGAGGACCAGAAGGACTGCCTTCAATTCCAACACATTAAATGTAGCACAGACCGGGCAGCATGGTCTTGCCAGCTGCCCCCTACTGCGTTGGCCCGACGCGTCCCCGTCCCCCAGTGAGGGAGGCATCGGTGAAGACCGTGATGTGTGACAGCCTACTGCCCATGGAGACCCCAGAGGGCAGTAGGGCGAGACCCCAGAGGGCGAGGTCCCCCAGTACTGACACAGGAACCTTAGCCGCTTCCACTTGCCTCTCACCGGGTCTATTTCCATACTGGAAAACCACCTCCGTATCCTCCTCATGAGGTGAAGAGGAGGCCAAGAGGGACCACGGAATGAGCAGAAGCCATCATACCGAGCAGGCGCATCACGGACAGCGCCATAACTGCCCTAGGACGGAACCTCCCGAAGACGGAACCTAACATGCTCTGAGAGGGATGCCCATATAGACCTTGAGCTTAGAATAAGCCCAAGTACTCCACCCGTTGACTGGGAAGAGGAGTACTCTACTTCCAGTCTACAGCAAACCCCAGGCTGGTGAGGAATTCCACCACCTGCCTGGTATGAGACCTGACGATCTACCTTGACCGCCAAGGACCAGAACGTCGTCAGGGCAGAACACACTTCGTAACCCCTGACGACGCAGAGGCCCCAGTGCGGCCTCCACGCACTTGGTGAAGATGCGGGGAGCCAGAGAATAGCCGAACGGCAGTCTCTGGTAGTCATACGCTAAACCCTGCAAAGGAAGCGTAGGTAAGCCCTAGGATGGAAGATCGGGGATGCGAATACGCATCCTACAGGTCTATGGAGGAGAACCAGGCCCCCACCTGACAGTGTTCAACAGGTGGGAGACAGTCCAAAATGCTCAACCTTCCATGGGACAGGTCCAGCATGGGTCTGACACCCCCCCCTCCCGATTTCTCGGGCACTAGAGAATACCGGGAGGAAACGCCACGACGATGGCTTGCTTCGCCCACAGAGATTGGATCTTGTTGACCAGAGCTGTCACTGCTGGTGACCCTGACAATAGGGTCTGTACCAAACCTGAAAACGGGTGGGGTTGTGTAAACACAAGTCCCCGCCTCAGCGTTCTCTCCATCCACCTCGACATATGGTACTGCTGTATCATATGTGATGATACTCCCAAAACGCACCCGCCGCCATTTGGCACTGGTCCGCTAGGAACTGTAGATAGGCGGCCCGGTCCCACCCGCTGTGCGAAGCCAACCCTGGACCCGCTAACCGTGCGAGCAGAGCGTTCTGTGGAGTCGGGACATCGGACCCTGAGACTACCCACGAGGCAATCGCACCCAAGGGGGGGACCCTGACAGAAAGGGCCGGTTTGATACGGGGGAAGCTGACATCATACTAGGTGACAAAAGCTCCCCCACTGAACACCCCTCCAGCATGGACCGCTGAGGAGCTATTCTGCAGCTGGACATGCAAGGTGTGAGGCCCCCATGGGTTCCTACACACCGTAGCCCTGCAGTGATATTACTACCACCCAAATCACGCGTGCCTGCCAGACCACTGCGGGCTCTCCGGAGTGGGAGGCATCAACGTGATACCCGGCCTGGCGAAGGTGAGGTTGGGGGAAGCCTGCACTGTTTGCCTCAAGAGGTCTCGAGCCCCCCTGCTGACAACCCTTGTAGTTGACAGACGTAACACCAGGCTCAACCAAACACAGGTGGCGTGGGAGCCGCTTGACATCACAACATTCTCACGGACAGACCCAGTCTCAGCCATCAACTGGGTGTCAGCCCCTGTCCCCATGAGAAGCGAACGCGGGGCCGCTTGTGCTTCATTGAAGACACGCGGCCTGCAGCCAAAGGAAACAAATCAGAGCCCCTTTTCCGCTGGTGGTGGGGGAGGGAGTGACCGGAGAGCGGGCTGCACACAGCTGGACGGCAAAGTTTTTTTAGGGCGTGCTCATCCAATGTAGCCGATCCCTCGGCCGCCAAGGCTGTCGGCCTTGTGGACACCTGTTGACGTTGAGCCCAGGGTACCTCAGGCGGGGGAAACATGGCCGCTGGTCGAGGGCCTCGCCACAGCCGCTGGCAAGGCCGTGCTCTCACCTCTGTCTGCGCGGCGTGAGGCGGTGTGGGGCCTAGGTCAAATACCTCCCGCGCTCCAGCGGAAAGACCAAAGTCCCTCTGCGGAGAGGGGAGCCCTGAGGAGGGAAAAAATTATTTTTAACTTCTCACCCCCTCAAAGGGAGACAAGCGTTGACAGCATCCTAGCCCTCCCTGCGGTTATAGCTTGCGGCTAGGTCAAAGCTAATAACGTCAAAACCTGACAGAAAAACACAGCAATTTGAACAAAGTTACTAATCGCTGCTAATTCTATACCGTGGCGGTATAGGCTTAACAGCCCACCAGCTACCCGCCGGGCCGACTCACCTCATGGCGTCGGCCGGGCGGGGCACTGTTCCAACATGCCAGAGGCAAAGGACTGATGCCACCTGCTTCACAAACACGGACCACCAGTGGTGGTTGCAACCAGCAACCTCCACTGTGGTGTGCACCCATGAAGGGGTTAATGAATAAATGAACTAAAACACCACCAACACACTGCAGAATGGGCTAGCCCATACACACAACTTTAAGGGGATGCAGACCAGAGAACACCAGTCCCGCACACAATTCATAGATTCACAAAAAGCACACCAGCCCTAGGCCTCAGCCCATTCACCCATGAAAAAGGTAAACAAGCCCCCGTCAATACTCCCAACAGTAGACACCGATTGACCGTCAGCATGAATGGTTAAGAGGAGGGAAGACCTTTTTTAAAAAGACAGCCCTCAGCGGGGAATCAAACAGAAACAGTAACCCAGCATCATAGCATAGCGTCAGCCGCGCGCTCCAGGATAGCCGGGAAAACAACAACGTTTACCCAGATAAATGGCTGCCCCTTGCGCCAATACACAACTCGGTTGTCTCCCGGGACAACTCGAGCAGCATCACTAATGCCAGCATTGTTATGCCTAGTGGCGCAGATCCTACCTGGGCGCGACCTAGCCACGACAACTAGCCACCGCGCGACGTCCCTCGATCCGCTGTCAGAAGACGAGGAAACCCCAGGACAGGCCCGATGCGCTGTCAGAACGTGCCAAGAAGATTCCAGGGGCTGGCAAATCTCTGGCGAAAACCCAACATTGTTCAATTTCTCTTTGCATTTCATCAACAGCTAGTTACATGGGATGCAATGCACGTCCATGATGGAAAACGGAAAAGAGGAAGGGCGAGTGTGACCATGCCTGGTGCCTTATAGGGGGACACTGGGGCGGGGCCTGCTTTGTTTTCGTTAATGAAGTACAGTAGGTACTGGAGATGAGGTATATCTCAATATGGCGAAAGAGCGAGACGCGATTTGCCAGTACGAATATATAACTGGTGTCTGGTGATTGACAGCTCACCAGAGAAACCCAAAAATAACCGGTGTCTGGTGATTGACAGCTCACTAGAGAAAACAAAAAATACATCCAAAGCACACTAGAATAAACTAAAATAAAAACCCACATAAACCGTGATCCATCACAGAAACAGCATCACTCACATTCCTGAAGTCACGTCGTAGAGGATGGACAGCGATACTGGGTAAATCTGGAGATACACTGGGACTGGAGAAGGACTGGAACCCCTGGATAGAGAGACATTATATTAAACAGTCAGACTCATTCGGAAATCACCTACAGTAGAACTGTATTATTTCTGTGGTTTTGTTTCAGATGCACACATGGCTGTAGAAATACTATAGTGAATCACTATAGAAATAACCATATACATAGTATTTCTATGGTAAAACCACAGGAATACTACAGTGATTAATCATACATTTTTATTGACTTTCCTACTGCAAATAGTACATGGGCAGTCACAGAAATGTAAAAGTAGATCTATATGGTTTAAATTAGTGCTGGCAGGCGATTAAAATAATTTATCTAATTCATTACAGGATTTGTAATTAATTAATCTAATTAATCGCATTTTAATCACATAACCATTTTAGGCCTGATATTTTATATTCTATAATCATATTTCAAATGGCATGTGTCCGGATGGCAGAATTCAGTACTGTATCTACAAAACCTTCTGTTTAATCATCTTCCCTTTATTCATTTGCTTAGATTTTTCAGGTCTGGTCAATTTGAGCACGGTGTTATTCACAGTCAAAAAAAAGTATTGAATTGATATTCTCATCTGGTTCATTACAATTTCCTCAAGCCTAGTAACAGACACAGTATTTCTGACATGGGAATACATTCCCTGAAATCCATAGATGTCCCTAGAATCAGATACCAAGAACATGCAAATGGACCATTTAAAAAAAAAGTTTGTAAATATTTATTGTACGTTCTTATGGAATGAATGAGATAAAAAAATGTATTACATTTATTTATTTTTAAATTAATTTTGAGTTAATTTTCATAACGCAATAATTTGCTGTGTAATTAATTAATCTAATTAACGCAATAAACTGACAGCCCTAGTTTAAATATGAAAGGCATATTCAGTAGAAACAGTTAAAGTTTAATGTTTGTGGTTTTATATTTAATTTTAACAATTTTTGTGTGTGTTTGTATTTTTAATGTTTGGACCCCAGGAAGAGTAGTCTCACTTTGGTGTAGTCCAAACAAAAAAAAAAAAAAAAAAAAAAGTTAGTCCTAATGCTATCTATACGACTGAGGCTGCGGTTACACTAGGCCCGGTTTTCGTTTCAGTTTTCAGTTTCAGTTTCGTTTTTCAGAATGCTACGTAATGGCAGGCAAGTTAGACATCGTTTTGCCACCTGAGCACAGTGATGTATATACATGTAGTACAATGCCAAAGCAGTAGGTGGCAGTAGGTGGCGATGTAGTTCAAACATGAAGGCCATTTTCAACCAATCAGAAAAGTTGAACATGCCAATACACTTCCTGCTAAAAATCAACAATCCACCATCTTTAAATGCCTCGCGTGAGCCATTTAGCCAACGTAGCATTTATTTTTCAACAAAGAAAGTGCAATAAAAGTGCAATAAACAAAACGGATACATTCACTGTGTGTTCTGCCTCTCATTTGTTGATGAAACAAAACCAACATCAACACAATTTACCACCATGAGCGGATAGTTTCACAAAAAGATCTCCGATGTTGTTAGCTACATGCTAATGTGAATGGCATTCTCCATGTATATAGTTAGCATTGAGGCTATTAACACTTTGACTGCCTAAAAACGATTTACAACGTCTTTGCTGGCGATGCTAAAGTTGCCGGGGGACGCTGTACGTCGTCTTTATATCAATATTTCAAAAATCTGCGATCTGATCCATAATGTCCCTCCGCTGGCCTGAGAACCACCAGCAGGACCCACTGAGCTCTCTGGCGGTTCAGGAGCGCCATCTGGTGGCCGATCGCGCAACCGCTTAACAGGAAGCACAGTGGAGGTTGTGCTAGATGTCCGTATTGCTTCCGGCCACTCGGGATAGGTTCCGGCACTCTAGCTCGTCACACTACATAACGATCGATTGCCAATAACTCGATAAACAACATGATTTGGACGTATATACCATTATACAAGCTGGAGATGGACCGGGTAATAATATATCCCATAATGATAAAATTTCTACTCGACGATGATCGCCCAACGGCGCGCGGACACTGGGGTGAGTTTCAGCGTGTAACGTTACCGTCTTCGATAATAACTGATATTATCAACATTTGACCCACATTAGATGATTGGTATAACGCTGCCCACGGAATTATAAACGCCCCCTCGCCCATCCGGTCAACATCAGATGACGTGTAGTAACTTCTAGAAGTACGTCTAGTTGGAATTTTTTATATCGCGCGGATTGCCATCAAACTGTATTTCATCATCAATATAATGCATTTGGGGCTATATATCACGTTCTGGAGAAAGCTGCAGAAAGAGATGAAAACATACTTATACATTAGACCATACTTTACTATGAATATGTGAATGAAAAAGTTTAACGTTGCTACACAATGAACAATACATATAGGACTTTGAATGGGCCCTAATAATGGCAATGTAGCAATAGAATTTAAAAAGTTATAGCCCTGCAAAGAAGGGGACTTTCTCCATAGACAAATAGCGCTGGCAATCTATGGTATATCATTAATTTAACCCATGGCAGCCAAAGTGTTAACGTAGTAATGTTTTTTTTTTTTTTATCCACTTTTTCTCCCATCCCAATTTCGTATCGTCCAATTCAACCCTCCCCTGTCTCGAACGCTGTTTCTTGCCTCCCACAAGCCGGCTGCAATGTGGACGAAGTCATACATAGCAGGAGTCCCCTCCGATACTCGAGGTAACAGCCGTCGCATCTTTTCACCTGCGCGGCGCGATCTTTCAGCGTCAGGGGTCTGCGCTTTGGAGGGGCGCCGCCCCCATCGCTTCCTGATTCTACTGCGCAGGCGCACCAACCGACCTGTAGGAGTCGCTGTCCACAACGCCCGATCCCCACCCATCAGTTTCCCACCCCCTAATACTGCTAATGTGTATTAGTACGGACGACCAGCTAAACTGAAAGCAATGTGGAGCACTGGGCTCGAACAGGCGAACCCAGCGTCTCCAGCATTCGTGGTGAGCGCCTGGCCCACTGCAGAACGTAGCCGCCCATTAACGTAGTAACGTTAACGCTATTAGAAATGGATGAAAACTTTATTTAACAGATTGCAGAATGGGTACAATACAATACGGCTCAATACACACAATTGTTAAGTGCAGACTGTTGTAGTTTTGGACTGGGCTCCTTATAACAATAACTTGACAACACATGGTAGCTACTTGGGACAGCTCTGCTGTAAACACTGGAAATAACCGTGCGGGTCTCTACTGCGCATGGGCATTGGGCAGAACGGCTCCGTATCCGGCTCGCGCAAATTACATGGCACCATTGTCGGCGAGTGTCGGCGAGTTTCCAAAACGAAAACACCTTTTCAGCGTTCCCGCTAGGGGAACGCGTTTTCCTGCCAAAACTGCGTTTCTTTTTAACTTGGACATGCAAACGTAATCATTCAGCAACAAAAACAAAAACCCCAGTGTAACCATGGCCTGAATAGCTAGTGAGGTCGGAGCTCCCGTGCACGGGAGAACAATAGGTTGTGCACGGGAGAACAATAGGCTCCAAAAGGTGTGAAAACGTCCTCATCTCTGCTGAGAGGATTTTTCATGAATGCCGAAAATGTTGCGCGATTCAAAATTAGGTAAAAATACTTATATTCGCAATTTCTAGTGCTTTGAAATGTTCTCTATCTGTTTCCTTATTTGCTAAATGTAATACCACTTGTAAATGTGTAAATTATTGTTAACTTATCCGGCTGTATGATTTCCTGTTTCCTGTTTTAACAGTCATGTATGTCATAAATGTCATGATTAGATTAGATTAGATGAGTAGATTAGATTCTTATATCTGTATATCCATATCTTGTGTATGTCATAAATGTCATGAATTGAAAATGGTACCCTGATGTAAACAAGACGAAAGTCTTTCTCTGGTCTGCATCCCCTTAACAATTGTGTGTATTGAGCAAACTTTCAATCAATCAATTAATCAACCAAAGCAAATTCCTTGTATGTGAAAAGTATGTAATGTATATGCCAGTAATGCGTGTCTGTTAACGTCTGTCCGCTAATGTCGCACCAGTAACATGTAGCGAGAGAGAGAGAGAGAGATAGAGAGAGAGAGCGAGAGTGAAAGAGCCCCCCCCCCTCATCCGCATGCGCCTCAAGCCCCGCCCATCCGAGCTCAGACCCCCGAAGCCCCGCCCATCCGAGTTCAGACCCCCGAAGCCCCGCCCATCTGAGCTCAGACCCCCGAAGCCCCGCCCATCCGAGCTCAGACCCCCGAAGCCACGCCCATCCGAGCTCAGACCCCAAGACATTGGGCAGTGCGGCTCTGCAGATATACCCTACTCACTTGTTTGGGGATAAAGCTTGTGCTTGTTGCATGTTACGGAATTCCACCCAAAGGAGTTTCCGCCCGAAGTTGAAATTAAGATTTGTAACAATTTTGTGTTTTATGATTGTAACTTAGCTTGTTTCACCTGTTTGATTATCTCATCACTTATTTTGTCTCCAATCAGTGCTATGATTCCATAGATGGTTGGGTTAGGCCCATGTTAGACTAGTGTTTTTGTGGTCGTTTTTTTAATACGTTTGAATACGTTTCATGTCCCTTTTACACAGAAATGCGTTTTTTGGCGTTTTTTGGCGGATACGTTGTGGCCCCTACTGAAACGCAAAATTGTGTTTTTCGTTTTTGAGCAGCGCCAAAACTCTGCGCAGTAGATACCATCTGCGTGCCCTTCCGGTGACAACAGAGTGTGTGTGTGTGTGTGGGTGTGTGTGTGTGTTTGGGACAGAGCTCCGTGTCCCAAATAGCTGCAGCTACCATGTGTTGTCAAGTTATTGTTATAAGGACCTCAGTCCAAGCTACAACAGTCTGCATTCCCTTAACAATTGTTTGTATTGAGCCGTATTGTATTGTACCCATTATGCAATATGTTAAATAAAGTTTACATTACCGATTGGTTGAGCACTGCCACTGGCTAACATGAGCTAGCGTTAGCTATCAGACCCTGTTAGCTCAAAGCTCCTCTTTCAACTTAACAAGCATTAAACAAAATGGCCCAGTCATCTATTCACCTTTGTTTAATACACAGAGCGTTGTCTCTAATGTTATCTAGCTACTGATAGCTCCCGATATCATCAGTTTGGTGCTGGCTAACTAGCGTGAGCTAACAATGCTAACAATGCTATACTGTTATAATGGCATATTCCATTGATGTTAGCATGTAGCTAACAATGTAGCTACCGATCTTTTTTTAGACTAAACTATCCGCTCTTGGTGGTCACTTGTGTTGATGTTAGTTTTGTTTCATCAACAAATGACAGGCAGAACACACAGTGAATGTATCCGTTTTGTTTATTGCACTTTTATTAGACTTTGCTGAAAAAGAAGTGCTGCAATGGGTAAACAGGCAAAGATGGTGGCGCCCGGCGCCGCCTTGTTGACATTTTCGTTGCAGGAAGTGTATTGGCACATTCAAGTTCTGATTGGTTGAAATTGCCTTCATGTTCGCCACCTACTGCCACCTACTGCTTTGGCAGTGTACTACATCACTGTGCTCAGGTGACAAAAACGAAAGTGTGACTCGAGGCTGCTACGTTGCGGCGAAAGCTCATCTGACAATGAAACGAAAATGAAACGAAAGTCTAACCGCAGCCTTAGGGCCCTTTCTCACTCACTCATTTGTCCGTTCCGGTCGCGTACCGCCCTCCTTCCGGGTCAGAGTGCGAACCCCCCCCCCCTCTCCCCCCTCTAGTTTGTGTACACACTGCAGTCTTGGTTCGCTTCGGGTTCTGTTTACGGTTAGCCTTTTGAGCGTTTATGCTTGCCGTAGGCGATGATGTCACGTTCGAAAATGTAAACAGGAATGTCTTAACAAGACTGCGGACTCTGGATGCTGATATAAAATGAACAAATTGCCAATAAATATGAAGTTATATTTGAACCTCTGTTGTCAAGCCTTGTCAATATAACCCACCCCATTTTATCACGAATGGATGGTGTTGTAGAGTCCGCTTTTGAGTGTTTTAACGATAGCGCTAAGCTAACGGCTAAACGCTAGTTAGCTTAGCCTTTACTAGTAACATTGCTGCATCGATTATATGCATTATATTGAATGTCATTGATCTACTGGTCGACCACGGCCGACTGGTTGGGCACCACTGGTCTAATAGAAATAATGCATTCGAACAAGAAAGTATAGTATACAGCAATGGCTAACGCTAGTTAGCTAGCCTGTTCAGAAGCTAACATTATCCCATCGCTTGTGGTAATTATATTGCATGTCATTGATCTACTGGTCGACCACGGTCTAATAGAAATAAATGCATTCGAACAATGTATAGACATAGCAATGGCAAACAAAATTGCCAGGCCTAACCGCCCCCACTAGCGTGCACCTGAGACCACCTATTTCATCGGTCCAGGTTCAGCGCCCCCGGGGACGAATCAGCGGGGGGCGGGGACGGGGGACAGCGTTCTCACTCAGACAGACACACCCTTTTCTGATGTGAGCCGGGTCTGATTCGACACAGAGCAGTGAGTGAGAAAGGGCCCTTAGTGTTGCATAGAGTCATTGAGCTGATGGCCTGGGGATAGAAGCAGGGGTCACAAGTCGTTAGACTAACAAAGGGCTGCTCTCAGACTGGATGTGTCAAGTCAGGCGGGGGGGGGGGGGGGGTTACATTGCTTTCTGGGTAAATGAGTCATTATACATGACAAGAGAAATGGGTTGGGTTTCTTTGAAGCCCTGTAGCTCAGAAAATAGTTGTGTTATAAGCATGATTCATAAGCCTCATGGTTCAAAGACATATGAAAGGCATATTCATCAGAAAGAGTTACAGTCAGTCCTATGGATAAGACTGAATATCTAGTGAACCTGAATGAAATGGATGTGGTCGTCAGCGTGCTCCAGCTGCTCCAGCTCCACCCCTCTCCTCCTCAGCTCCTCTATCTCCTGGTCCAGTGGCTTCAGGACCCCTTCAGCCTGACTCTGTTAAGACACAAAGACATGAATGGACTGCATCTTTATAGCACACACACACACACACACACACACACACACACACACACACACAGGCATGTGCACACATAGAGGCCAAGGGGTGCTTGAGCACCTGCCTTTTTGAGCCTCATCAAAAAAGTGCCCTTTTTGAGAAAAAGAAATTAAAAAAAAATTACCGTTACGCATATAGACTGCCCTTCCAACTGAAAAATGTCAGGATAGAATCAAAATATTAGGTAAAGAGAGAGAGATGCCCCATATTCCATTGCAGTTTGCACGGCCTCCTCAGCGTGCCTCTCCGCGGACCTATATATTTTATGCATAGCGTGGGTGGTGATGATGATGATGATGATAGAAACCGCTGTGGCGCATACAGTTGAACGCTGGTATTATACTCATTGAGGGACACGAAGAAGTCAAGTCCGATGGGATTTGGTAATCTCAAATACAAATCGGGATTGGAATAAAAAATGCATTTATATTAAACAATACAGAATATACAGCACTTCTTGGGGTCTGTAGGGTAAGCACTTATTCCCTCCCCCCTGAACATTTATGGAGATGCATGGGCCTTTTAAGTCAGTGATAAAAGTGTCTTTCAAGGATAAGTGAGCTCCTGCACTGATTATTATAGTTCAATATTCAATATTTGATCACCAAAACCCCCCAAAAAGCATAAAAAGGGGGCCCCCCGCCCCAAAAAGAACCCTTAAAAATTGCGCTCGCGCGCTCGGTTAATATATACACACAAGTGTAAAGCCCTTTTCAGCCTTTGAGCACCTGCCCCTCTAAAGTCCTGTGCACATCCCTGCACACATACACACACACACACCGAAGGCTGAGGTTAACATGCAAGGCACTAACCAGCTCGTTGGTTCCATCAGTGTCTTTTTCTTTATTAACCTGTTAAGCCCGGAGCCCTATTTTCTGAAAATCCACCTAAAAATACATACCTAAGTAAACCGAAGATTGCTCCACTTCTTCTACAAGGTCCATTAGCATATTCTTGGTATCTAAGGACATCTATGGATCTCGGGGAATGTATTCAGAAATATTGTCTCTGTTACTAGGCTTGAGTAAATTGTGATGAAACAAAGGATAATATAAATTATGATCTTTCTTTGCATCTTTGCCGGTGAATAACACCATGCAAAAAAATTCCAGACATGAAAAACGGCCACTGAGCTCGTTCAGCACCTTCTTGAGATCACATGTACAAAAAATCTAAGCAAAGGAATAAAGGGAAGATGATTAAACAGAAGGTTTTGTAAATACAGTACTGAATTCTGCCATCCGGACACATGCTATTTGAAATATTATTATAGAATATAGAATATCAGGCCTATTGTGAGGTTTTTGTCCGTTGCTCACCTACTCGCTCTGTTCCTTTAAGCCTACTCGCTCTGTTCCTTTAGTTTTCTGTTTATCAATTGCATTCCCCTATTCACACGCTTCTTCCCGTAGACGCCGTTTGATTGGTGCTCCCCCAACCTCACGCTTGTCAATCTCATCCCGCAGCTGTCACAGCTTGTCAATTAAGCATTCCTCTGATTATTTAAACCCCGTTTCCCCATTCAAGTTTTGTTGGATCGTTTTGATATTTCATTAGCATTCGCCGTTCCTTCCTTGCCTGCTGTTTTTCCCTGTGCTTCGCTTCCAGGATATTCAAGAAGTATTCCGCTTGGACAACCAGTTCCCCGTGGCGACGCGCTCGCCCCTTTGATCCTACTCTCTTTACGCACAGCGCCTGGGTGAGTTTTTATGACTGTCTTTGCTCCTATTCGTTTTTCGTGTGTTTAAAGACACTGAAGATATCCTGCTTTTTATCAGACTGTCACTCACCCAGTGTCAGCTTTTTTGGATTGTTCATTGGGATAATATTTGGCCTTAACATCGCCCACTGTGTGTATTCACACCGAAGACATTATCACTTGGAATTGTATTGGGACTTCGCTCACTGTGTGTTTTTCACACCGAAGATATTGTCACTTGGATAATTATTGGGACTTCGCTCACAGTGTTTATTTGCACAGAAGATTCAATCACGCGGATTTGTGTTTGGGACGTTACTCACAGTGTGTATATACACCGAAGATTCTGTCACTTGGATAACTCTGTTTTTGGGACAAGTCACTTCTCCTGTCACCTGCTCTGTTCCCCACTGTACTCTGAGCTAACCCGCTCCCTCTCTCCCTCTCGGTCCCGTTTACCACCTCGGAGATTCTGCCGAGAGAAGTCTGCAGAGCGGCTCTGACGTCACCATCTGCTTCCCCAGACGAACCATCCCGGGGGAAGCTGCAGAGCAGCAACATTCATCTATGCTTGTATCCCAGTCTTTGTTTGTTCTCTACCAGGTTTTTGCTGTTTATTTAGTGTAAATAAACAAGCCCTTGTTTTTGGCAACTCTGAATCAACTCTCTTGTGTCGTTGCGTTTGGGGTCTGTGTCAAACCATAACATTACGATCCAACCAGAATGACGACCCCAGCCGACACAGAGAGAGTCAGAACAGCACTAGCTAATCAGATCGAGTTGACCAAGGATCACAGTCACCAACTAGAGAGGGCTGCGGCTGCGGTGCATGATCTCAGGGAACAGGTCCTGCCCATTCAAGGGTCCCTGGCCGCTCTGGCTGGACAACAGTCAAGTATACTCGGTCAGCTTCACACGCTGAGCGACACCGTTAACGCTTTAATTCCCTCACTTCCTTCAGGAACATTCCCCGCAGCCCCAGCAGTTCCCACGCTTCCCGATCCCGCACCTCGGGAACCCCGTCTCTCCGTCCCACGGCTGTTCGACGGCAATCCCGAGGAGTGTGCCACATTCATCATGCAATGTGAGTTGGTTTTCCGTCATCAACCCAGTCGATTCACTTCTAGAGGAGCCCAAGTGGCCTATATGACAAACTTGCTTTCAGGCCGGGCTGCCCAGTGGGTCACTTCCTCCTGGGCAATGGATGCAGATTTTTGTTTCTCCTATCCAGACTTCGTGGCTGAGCTCTGCAGGGTGTTCCACCATCCAGCCCGTGGTCTGGACCCTGGAGCCCGGTTGGGTACCTTCCGACAGGGGGGCGGCGGGGTAACTGACTACGTCCTGGAGTTTCGACTGGCGGCGGTGGAGAGTGGATGGAACGACCCTGCACTTCGCCTAACCTTCTTGAGGGGACTCAGTGACGCAGTCAGGGACCAGCTCGCTACCCGGGAGGAGCCTGACTCCCTCGAGGACCTTTTTAGCCTCGCCATCCGCATCGACGGACGCCTCCAGGAGAGAAGGCGTGAGAGGACCCGACTGTTACCTCCTGAGGGACCCCGGACCCCCCGTACTCATGACGTTACTGCTGGTCGCCCTGCCTTCAACACGACTGGTGGTAGCGTACCCTCCCGTTCGGTTCGCGAGGAGGAACCCATGCAGCTGGGACGCTCTCATCTGAGCCAGGCTGAACGTGAGGCGAGGTTCAGGTCCGGTCTCTGCCTCTACTGCGGAAGGGAGGGACACCGAATCGCCAACTGCCCCACCCGGCCAAAAGACCAGGCTCGCCGAGACCCCGGGAAATCCTGGTGAGCCGTTTTTCCCATTCCCAGAGCCGCGCACCACCTGGCCATCTGATGAGCGTCACCCTGGCCTGGGCGGACCAACGAGTCACGGTGGAGGCACTCATCGACTCTGGGGCAGACGAGAATTTCCTCGACTTCGAGTTTGCTACCCGAGCCAACATTCCACTTGAGGACCTTGTGAGGCCTTTGGAGATCTTTGCATTGGACCAACACCGCCTGGCCGACATCTCTCAACGCACCTGCCCAGTCGTGCTGACCATCGCTGGGAACCACGTTGAGAAAATCCAGTTCCTTATCACCCGATCCCCTCTAGTCCCGGTGGTCCTGGGTAGGCCCTGGCTCGCGCTGCACGAGCCCCACATCGCCTGGTCCTCCGGTACCATCAAGGGCTGGAGCTCCTCCTGTCACGCCCTGTGTCTGCAGGCGGCGTCCTGTCCCCCGCCCCGGAGGCCCGCTGGTGAGTCGCCTCCGGACTCTTCATCCATACCTCCCGAGTACCACGACCTCTTGGAGGTTTTTAGTAAGTCCAGGGCTCAGGCCGTTCCACCCCATCGCCCTTACGACTGCGCCATCGACCTCCGCCAAGGGGCTCCCCTTCCCGGCAGCCGCCTTTACAGTCTGACCGTTCCGGAGAAGAAGGCGATGGATCAGTACATCTCTGAGTCCTTGGAAGCAGGACTCATTCGGCCTTCCTCCTCCCCGGTGGCGGCCGGTTTCTTCTTTGTTGGGAAGAAGGACGGGGACCTTCGACCCTGCATCGACTATCGCCAGCTCAACGAGATCACCATCAAGAACAAGTCCCCCCTTCCTCTCATGAACTCCACCTTCGAGCCACTCACCCAGGCTACCGTCTTTACCAAGCTGGACCTCCGGAGTGCCTACCATCTTGTCCGTATCCGTGAGGGCGATGAGTGGAAGACCGCCTTCAAGACCCCCAGGGGCCACTACGAGTACCTGGTGATGCCGTTCGGCCTCACCAACGCCCCGGCAGTATTCCAGGCACTCATGAACGACGTCCTTCGTGACATGCTGGAGGTGTTCGTGGTGGTGTACCTGGACGACATCCTCATCTTCTCCAGGACCCTCGAGGAGCACATCCAGCATGTCCGCCGTGTGCTGGAGCGCCTCCTCCACAATCGGCTCTTCGTCAAGGCGGAGAAGTGCCGTTTCCACTCCGACTCCGTCGACTACCTGGGCTTCATCGTTGAGAAGGGCTTGACCCGAGCGGATCCTCGCAAGATCCAAGCTGTGGAGGATTGGCCTGAACCCACCACTCGGAAGGAGTTACAGAGTTTCCTCGGGTTCGCCAACTTCTACCGAAGGTTCATCCGGAACTACAGTCAGGTGGCGGAGCCGCTTACCAGACTGACCTCTGCCGTTCGACTGGTCCCCAGCGGCATGTGCTGCGTTCCGCTCCCTCAAGAAGAGGTTCACTTCCGCCCCTATCTTGCTCCACCCTGACCCCAAGAGACAGTTCATTGTAGAGGTGGACACCTCGGATACTGGACTGGGGGCTGTCTTATCCCAGCGTTCGCCTACGGACCAGAAGGTACATCCTTGCGCCTTCTACTCGCGTCGGTTCCTCCCTGCCGAGAGGAACTACGACACCGGCAATCGGGAGCTGCTGGCGGTCGTGGCTGCGTTGGAGGAGTGGCGTCATTGGCTTGAGGGGGCCGAGGAGCCTTTTACCATCTGGACGGACCACAAGAACCTGACGTTCATCCGCGCTTCCAAGCGCCTCAACGGTCGGCAGGCGAGATGGGCCAGTTTCCTCAGTCGGTTCGACTTCTCGCTGACGTTCCGTCCTGGTTCCCGCAACACGAAGGCCGACTCCCTGTCCCGGTTACACTCCAAGGGGGCTCCACCCTCTGAGGACCCGACTCCCATCCTCCCGGAGGCCAAGGTGGTTGGAGCCATCACCTTGGGCATCGAGGGGGTGGTTAGACGTGCCCTACGCTTCCAGCGTGCTCCAAGCAACGTTCCGATTCATCGACTCTTCGTCCCCGACTCTGTCCGGTCCCGGGTGCTGCTATGGGGCCATACCAGCCGGTTCGCCTGCCACCCGGGCGTCCATCGCACGTTCTCCTTCCTGGCTCGTCGTTTCTGGTGGCCCACCATGCGGAACGACGTCAAGGAGTTCGTATTGGCCTGCGCGGTCTGTGCCCGCAGCAAGGCCTCGCACCAGGCACCCTCCGGGCTTTTACAGCCACTTCCCGTTCCTAGCCGTCCTTGGTCACATGTGGCGCTAGACTTCGTCACAGGTCTTCCCTCCTCCCAGGGGAACACTTGCCTTCTGACCGTGGTGGATCGATTCAGCAAGGGGGTTCACCTCGTGGCCCTTTCCAAGCTTCCCTCGGCGGCCGAGACGGCGGACCTCCTGACTCACCACGTGTTCCGCCTTCATGGTTTTCCCCAGGACATCGTCTCTGACCGGGGGCCCCAGTTCACCTCCCAGGTATGGCGGGCTTTTTGCAAGGGATTGGGGGCGACGGTCAGTCTTTCCTCTGGTTATCATCCCCAGACTAACGGACAAACGGAGAGGATGAACCAGAGCGTGGAGTCTGCTCTTCGGTGTGTGGCAGCCGAGAGACCAGCTTCCTGGAGCCGTTTCCTTCCCTGGGTTGAGTACTCCATCAATTCCATGGTCAGTTCCGCCACCGGCCTCTCACCATTTGAAGTTTCCCTGGGCTACCAACCCCCTCTTTTCCCCGCACAGGAGACGGAAGTGGCAGTTCCCTCCGTGCAGGTCCACCTCGACCGCTGCCGACGGGTCTGGGAGATCACCAGGACCGCGCTGCTCCGGACATCAGAGCGCGCCTGTCGTGGGGCCGACCGGCGCCGGGTTCCTGCGCCGATTTACCACCCTGGGCAGAGGGTGTGGCTCTCCGCGAAGGACCTCCCGCTTCGGTCCTCGGCCAAGAAGCTTAACCCCCGTTTCGTCGGACCTTTCGAGGTCCTGAAGGTACTCAGTCCGGCGGCCCTGCGTCTGAAACTTCCTGCGTCCATGCACATTCACCCCGTTTTCCATGTCTCCCGGGTTAAGCCCGTCTCCCTCAGTCCCCTGATGCCTCCAGCTCCTGATCCTCCGCCTCCCGTGATGGTGGATGGTCACCCCCAGTGGCAGGTCCGCCGGTTGATGGGCGTTCGACGGCGGGGTCGGGGGTTCCAGTACCTGGTGGACTGGGAGGGTTACGGCCCTGAGGAGCGGAGCTGGGTCTCCCGACGGCTCATCGTGGATCCCGGCTTGATCACTGACTTCCATCGTGCCCATCCTGACGGGCCGGGTCGGCCTGGTCGCCGGGTGGCTCCCGTGGAGGTGGGGGTACTGTGAGGTTTTTGTCCGTTGCTCACCTACTGGCTCTGTTCCTTTAAGCCTACTCGCTCTGTTCCTTTAGTTTTCTGTTTATCAATTGCATTCCCCTATTCACACGCTTCTTCCCGTAGACGCCGTTTGATTGGTGCTCCCCCAACCTCACGCTTGTCAATCTCATCCCGCAGCTGTCACAGCTTGTCAATTAAGCATTCCTCTGATTATTTATACCCCGTTTCCCCATTCAAGTTTTGTTGGATCGTTTTGATATTTCATTAGCATTCGCCGTTCCTTCCTTGCCTGCTGTTTTTCCCTGTGCTTCGCTTCCAGGATATTCAAGAAGTATTCCGCTTGGACAACCAGTTCCCCGTGGCGACGCGCTCGCCCCTTTGATCCTACTCTCTTTACGCACAGCGCCTGGGTGAGTTTTTATGACTGTCTTTGCTCCTATTCGTTTTTCGTGTGTTTAAAGACACTGAAGATATCCTGCTTTTTATCAGACTGTCACTCACCCAGTGTCAGCTTTTTTGGATTGTTCATTGGGATAATATTTGGCCTTAACATCGCCCACTGTGTGTATTCACACCGAAGACATTATCACTTGGAATTGTATTGGGACTTTGCTCACTGTGTGTTTTTCACACCGAAGATATTGTCACTTGGATAATTATTGGGACTTCGCTCACAGTGTTTATTTGCACCGAAGATTCAATCACGCGGATTTGTGTTTGGGACGTTACTCACAGTGTGTATATACACCGAAGATTCTGTCACTTGGATAACTCTGTTTTTGGGACAAGTCACTTCTCCTGTCACCTGCTCTGTTCCCCACTGTACTCTGAGCTAACCCGCTCCCTCTCTCCCTCTCGGTCCCGTTTACCACCTCGGAGATTCTGCCGAGAGAAGTCTGCAGAGCGGCTCTGACGTCACCATCTGCTTCCCCAGACGAACCATCCCGGGGGAAGCTGCAGAGCAGCAACATTCATCTATGCTTGTATCCCAGTCTTTGTTTGTTCTCTACCAGGTTTTTGCTGTTTATTTAGTGTAAATAAACAAGCCCTTGTTTTTGGCAACTCTGAATCAACTCTCTTGTGTCGTTGCGTTTGGGGTCGGTGTCAAACCATAACACCTATAAATGACCTTATTATAGCCAAATTGCACATCAATGCATCAGGCCAAATCTACTCTTTCCAATGACAGAGTTCAATTTGGATTTAGTATCACCAGGCGTGCAGGAAGAACCATGAATGAAATCTACTGTAAATAGTTATGTTTATTATTATGGAGACTGGTCCGCCATTTTGAATCGGTTTGCAACGCGGATTTTTGCTAAACGTTCACAGAAGGTAGATAAACGAACTGCGTTCTAATTTATGCCATTAACGTTCAGTTTTGTGGTAGATAATCCCGAAAAATAAGAGACATTTTTAATATTCATCCACAAGTAATCCAAAAGTAATTTTAATCAGGGTAAAGAGGTTAAAACCATGATTTATTATTATTAAGAGAGTATTTGTTCTTTATTTAGACAGTAAGATGGTAGAGAGGGATGCAGAATAGGGGAGATACAGGAAAGAAGGCTCTGGTAGGATTAGATCCCAGGCTAACAGGGGTACATGTGGTTCCAGAGGTAGGGTCCTAACCACTACACCATCTCTGGCCACATTGTGTCTTGTTCAAGGACACTTCGGCATGGTTCCAGGAAGAGCTGGGATCGAACCGGGACCCTTCAGATTACCAGACGACTGAAAAATAAAAAATGACCTCACCTTCAGTGTCTCCACAGCCAGTCTGAGTGCTTTCAGCTCCTTCTCTCTCTCCTGGACTCTCTCCTGGACTTTAAAAAGACTCTCCCCCAGCTGTTTCTGGAACAAATCCACATCGGAAGGAAGCGTTTTAGTTAGGGACTTAATTTAAAGCTACACTAGACAGCTTTATCTATAGTGTAAGATTGGCACCCTGTGGCCATGAGAGGTAATTGCATATTTTTTAAACATGGCGGATGAGAGAAAACAGTAACAGACTAGAATGGGTGCTTGTTGGAGCACATATGTCTGCGACATGCTATATAGTTGGGAACAAATATGTCCCCCCCAATGAGTGAAGGAGGTATGGCATGTATACATACGTTTTTATTTTGTTGTGGTTTTCATTGGGATTGATGCCATTACATTACAAAAGAGGGTACTACGAGTGCTGTCATGGTCCGGGTATCGAGCGCCCTCAAAGCCTCTTTTCCATCGTTTTGGTCTCCTGAGGCTCGCTGAATTTAACATTCATCAAAACGCATCAATTATGTATCAAGTTGTCAACAACATGAATCACAGACTGTCTGAGCTTGTCCCAGTCTGCCAACCACTGCACATCCACAACACAAGAAACAAGCATCTTATATCTGGCAAGAGGAGAAGGCTAAATTGTGCTAGCCTAAGCATAGCATGCAGGGGTCCACAGATCTGGAACAAGCTTGATGAAAATCTAAAAATGACTAATACCTTTAAAACCTTTAAAAAATCACTGAAAGAGGAACTGCTAAAATCATATCTCTAATTAAAATTATAACTTAGGAATAAAATTGTCTGTATTATGTATCTCTGTTATATGTCAGTTAGTAGGTAGGTGTGTAAACCTACCCACGTTGTATTGTTTTGTTTTGTTTTTGTTTTTTTTGTTTTTGTTTTTTTTTGTTATTGTTTTGTTGTTCATATTCTGTTTGTATCTGTGTTCAGGCTCCCTCCAAAAGCTTTAAATAGCTTCTTGGGAGACCTGGCACATGCACACAATTTGCGACATGTTATCACATGAGGATACTCGCATGTAAAATGTATTGTGTGTGTGTGTGAATAAAAAATGCATTCATTCATTCATTGATTCATTCAATTCATTCATTAGCATACACAAGTTGCTTCCAATAGAAAACGCTAGCGTTTACTCTGACTGCCCAACCATGTCATTATTTCTCAAAGCGCAACTGAGTAACAATAGCTTGTTACTGGAAAATGAAAGATGTGCTGGCAGCCTATCCGGCAAACTATCATTACACCTGGGGAAAACAGAGTCCATTCTCTTCGGTTCAAATAACAAACTCAGCAAGACCGACGGCTTCTCAGTTACAGTGAATGAATGAATGAATGAATGAATGAATGAATGAATGAATGAATGAATGAATGAATGAATGAATGAATGAAAACTTTATTTAACAGATTGCAGAATGGGTACAATACAGTACGGCTCAATACATACAATTGTTAAGGGGATGCAGACCTGAGAAAGACGTTTGTCTTGTTTCCATCAGGGTCCCCCATTTTCAATTCATATAGACATTTATGACATACACAACATACATGACATTTATGGCATAGGGACATATAGGTATTTAGTACTGATACATTTGTGACATAACGGTATTCAAATATACAGTACTGTTACCCCTAGATCCTGACAGAGTATATACATATGATGGGGAGGGGACTGTACATTAGGAGGGGGTGGGTGGGTGGGAGGGAAATATACATACGGCGGGGAGGGAATATATACATGCGGTGGTGAGGAGACTGTCTATTAGGAGGTGGTGGGGGTTTTGGGCATTTACGGTGGCCAGTTTCGAATTGCAGCCTCCCGTAGGTGCTCTTTAAGAGCGGTTTTGAATGTGGGCAGGGATTCACATTCCTTTACAGCTTTGGGTAGGGCGTTCCACATTGTTGTGGCATAATTGCGAAACGTGTTTAGTCCCTTGTTTGAGCCGAATCTGGGTTTAACATGATTTGTTGAGCTTCCTCTGGTGTAGTGGTTGTGGTATTCACTGACCTTTGGGAAGTATTTTGACATGTACATGGGCACCCCGGTCGTATAGTGTATCTTGTAGACCAGGCCCATTGCAAGTTGCTGTACTCTGTCGTCTACTCTAAGCCATCCTAGGTTGGCAAAGTGGGCAGGGGTGAGGTGGGTTCTGGGGTTCAGGTCAAGTAGTAGTCTGACCAGTTTGTTTTGTGATGTTTGTAATTTTGTTTTAAGCGCCTTTGAGGTGCTTTGGTACCATGAGGTGCACGCATAGTCATAGTACCCTTGAATGTGGGTGACAATATTGTCATAAGGAAAGATGAAATTACATACCTGGGTTCCATCCTACAGGCAAATCTTTCCTGTGAACCCACCTCACCCCTGCCCACTTTGACAACCTAGGGTGGCTTAGAGTAGACGACAGAGTACAGCAACTTGCAATGGGGCCTGGTCTACAAGATACACTACACCACTCAGGTACCCATGTACACTACCCACCTTCAAAAACCACTCTCAAAGAGCACCTACGGGAGACTGCAATTCGAAACTGGCCCCTGTAAAGGTCCCCCCCCACCCGCCTACCCAACCAACCCCGGCACCCACCCAACCACCTCCAAGGTACAGTTCCCCCCCCCCACCTACCCAACCCCCCCCCCCCCCCCCCCCCCCTCCAATGTACAGTTTCTTCCCCCTCAAATATATATACTCTCTTTTTAGACTCTTTTGTACTCATAAACAGTACTGTATTTGTAAATCTGGTATTTCATAAATGTGTAGATGTAACAGTAGGCCTACTGTCTATCTGTATGTCATGTATGTCATATGTTATGATAAATTGAAAATGGGGGACCCTGATGTAAACAAGACGAAAGTCTTTTCTCTGGTCTGCATCCCCTTAACAATTGTGTGTATTGGGCTGTACTGTATTGTACCCATTCTGCAATCTGTTATACAATTTTCAATCAATCAATCAATCAATCAGCCTTTGGCCACGCTGTTCACATCACAAAATGAACTCCTCACTCCCCAAATTATTATAATTATCAAATTTATATTGTAATTTTCAAAATGATAATCATTGCTCAAGCTGTCGCAAAAGTAAAACAATTGGGCTGTTGATGAGATTGCACTGGGTGAGGCTTGGCCATTGGGTTCCATTCCCTCCCCGCCGTATGCATATTTCTCTCCCACCCACCCACCCCCTCCTAATGTACAGTCCCCTCCCCATCATATCTCATATGTATATACTCTGTCAGGATAATAATAATAATGGATTGGATTTATATAGCGCTCTTCTCTGACTGACTGTTGCTCTGACTCAGAGCGCTTCACAGAGTCCATTATTCGTTCATACACAGTCATACCGGTGGTGGTAAGCTACAATTGCAGCCAGAGCTGCCCTGAGGCAGACTCACGGAAGCGTGGCGAATAATCAACGCCTACGGCCCCTCCGACCACCACCAACATTCATTCACATGCATACACATTCATACGAGGCAAGTAGGTTAAGTGTCTTGCCCAAGGACACAACGGCAATGGGATGGACATGGGCTTGAGCGGGATTCGAACCACCAACCCTTCGATCATTGGACGCCCCGCTCTACCCCTGAGCCACGCCGCCCCTAGGGGTAACAGTACTGTATATTTGAATACCGTTTATGTCACAAATGTATCAGTACTAAATACCTATATGTCCCTATGCCATAAATGTCATGTATGTTGTGTATGTCATAAATGTCTATATGAATTGAAAATGGGGGACCCTGATGGAAACAAGACAAACGTCTTTCTCAGGTCTGCATCCCCTTAACAATTGTATGTATTGAGCCGTACTGTATTGTACCCATTCTGCAATCTGTTAAATAAAGTTTTCATTCATTCATTCATTCATTCATGCTGACCCATGTGAATGCAGAGCAAAAGGCGTTGTTGTCGCCCTCTGGTGGTAAAAAGGTGTACCATAAACTCTCCACAGAAGGACTAAATAAAAGTCAATGGAGAATGCTGGATGTTGCCTGACGTGAAACATATTCCCACACGAACATCCTTGCCTCTGTAACGCTCTGCGCCAGAGCACAGGCCGATCGGCCCTATAGTTTGTGAGATATTGTGTGGATTCAGACACACACACACACACAGATGCTACGGATCCTAATTCCTTATTGCCCATATTTATTGTAACATATAATATAACTGATAGGCCATACAGACCCTCATCTGCACCTTTGATTACACTTCTCATATTCATATACTCAGAGAAAATTATATTGTTTACACTGTTTATTTGTATTATAATTCCATTGCCTATATTTATGTCTGTCTACACAGTAAATCTTGCAGTGTCAAATGAACACTATTCACGAGTGTATTTGTTCCCAACTACAATTAGTGTTAAATTGACTCTTGCTGTTAAGTTTTACTCTATTAGTCAGGTTCACTATATACTTTCGTCGGATTTTCTTGGGGATTTGCAATACTATACATTTTTGGAAAGGGAATTGTATAAGGAATCAGAAAATCCATGTTTACATTTGCCCAGATGTCTATAAGGCGGCCATATTGGAATTTCCAAAATGGCCACCATAAAATGTAGGTTTTGTAATATCTCGGCTTCTAAATGAGCTAGAACATTGATTTGAACTTCTAAACCTACATTTTCAGGGTCAAGGAATCCAATGGTGGTAGTTACAAAGCTTCTACATTTTACATTAACCCTTCGATGCATGAGTGGGTCGAAAATTACTGGGAGAAATGCTAAATGCATGATTTCTTTTTAAGTATACAAAAACAAATAGATTTTATTATCTTTCATCAAATAGTCTATAATAAATCATTATCATATATACATGTAAAATATCTATAAATTCAGCAAAAGGCCAATACAAAAGGCCAATACAATTATAATCTGATGCGAGCCCCACCCTCAAAGGTGCAAGGCCACACCCTATAGCAATGGCCTTGTTCTTCAGACTTCTCTTCAGATATTCTCCTAATATTTGTTGTGGACCACACATAGCCTACTATATGTGAAGTGTCATCCCTCAACATTATTCTACCCAGCATTTGATACATGTACCTTTGACATGGCCCTCTATGAGAAGGTGGTGCAGCTCCTAGATGCCAGACCTGACCTGAAACAGATGTTTGTTCCCAGACTGGGTGAGCTGCATGTCGTCATGGCTGCCCTCAGAGCTCTTGGTGCCTCCATGGAGAATTCGGGTATAGATGATGCCTGGATGGAAGCAGATGTGTATGGTCCTGCCACAACAAGGCAAATCCTGAAATGCACACACTACAAGCGAGCTCTCCATGCCCACATCTACTCATATGTAGCACTCTATGAAATGGCTCTAGAGGAATTCTTCAAGGACAACCCACAACTGAAACGTGTGTGCCTGAAGACAACAGAGGGAGTAGAAGCTGCCTGCTCGGTAGGTATAGACATCAAGGCTGAATCTGTGAAGCAAGTCAACAGCACCCTCATGGAAGCCTTGACCACTGCTGAATTCATCACAGCATTCCAAGAATGGGAGGAACAAAAATCCAGGCATGCAATGTTCAAGGCCATGATGAGCTACCTACATCGGGTGGAAACAATCCTGTTCTTCGTAGCAGCAACTCGGAATGCTGACCTTGAACTCCATCTGCAGGCTGGAGAAGCACTGAGCAAGCTGTTCTTTGCAATGGATCGCATCAAGTACAAAAGACTCTGGCCAAGATACATTGCAGACATGCATGACTTGAGGCTCAATCACCCTCAGACCTGGGAGGAACTACGGGCAGGTAATATATCAGTCACCAAGAGTGTCATTCCCTTTGTGTCTGTTGGGGCAGACCACGCATGCGAACATCTGAACAAGCTGATGAAGATTCGCTCTGGGATTATTGGCATCTCTAACAATGCCAATGCCAGGCAGAGATTTTTCTTGGTCACACCAGAACTTTCACATCTGTCGAAAGAGTTCAAGAGTCAATTTGACATGGAAGCTGACAGAACCACGCAGCACCATGAGCTTGGGCCAAGTGCAGTCAAGAGGGCACATGGTACAATCGACAAGATCAAGGCAGCCATACTCAGTCATGGAAACCCCTTTACTACTGAAGGTGACAGGCTGCACAATGTAATCACGCACGCCTACATCCCAGATGAGTATGTACCACATATCTTGAATGCTGATGTCACTGGCCAGAAGTTGTATGAAGACTATGTGTCAGAGCGGATCAATGGAGATGTCAGCTTCTGGGCCCCTGTAAAAAAAGAGAACAATAAGATGTTCCTGTCTGGGAACAAGAAGATTACAGTGAAACTCAGAGACAATACTGTGGATTTGAAGGAGACCAAGGACCTGTTTGCAAGGCTGATGGTACTTGCCAGGTCAAACCGAGACATCAACCAGAAAGAGGCCATAGGAAACTATGAATTCACTCTGACACCAAGGGCATTGTTCGCTCCTGATGGAACAATCCTGCCATGCTATGACAAGTCCAAGTTAATCCATCTCCTTGAGAAATTGACAAGAGAAGATATGCCCCATGAAGATCCTCAGCTTCCTCAAGCTCGAAGTACTACCCACCAGGATGCAATGGATACAGGATTCACAGACCCCACATCTACTGATCAGCCAATTCGAAAGATAGCACTGATGGATGGCATGGTGCTTGTGCAGAGGCTGAGCACAAAACTAGCCACTGTAGTGACAGTCAAGGATCTGAGTGGCTGCTTCAATGACAGACTGATGTCACTAACACGAGATTATGATGAAATAATCCTTGTATTCGACACATACAGGACAGATTCTCTGAAGAGCGCAACCAGAGATAAACGAAGACAAGGAAAAGCTATCCAATACCAAGTCAGAGATGACACCAACATCAAACACATCCCACTGAGCAGGTTCCTCTCTCATGACCAAACAAAGGCCGATCTGACTGACTATCTTGCAGCCAAAATGCTAGAATACAACAGGGGATCCTCCAAGCTGATCATCACGTCAGCTTCTGGGCACACTAGGAGCAACAAAGACCTACTCTTTGAAGGAAATAACCATGAAGAAGCAGACACACTGCTGATCCACTAAGCTGTGCTGGCAACACACCGGAACCCAGCTGATGCACAGTTGATGTTCTTCTCACCAGATACAGACGTTCTAGTGCTAGTCACAACAAACTATGATCTCTTGCTGAAGAACACATTGATTTCGATGGCCTCTGGTGTTGTGCAGATTGAACCACTGTGGCGCACTCTAGGAAAAGAAAGAGCAAAGGCTTTGCCAGCTTTCCATGCATTCACTGGGGCCGATAACACAGGGAGGTTCTCCCGTATAGGCAAGGCAACCTGGCTGCAGATCTATCTCAAAGCAGATGAAGACATTATCAATGGTTTTCAGATGCTTTTGGATGAAGCAGAAGTGACAGAAGGAATGCTGTCCACACTGGCTTCCTTTGTATGTGCAGCCTACTCACCCAAGGGTATCAACATCAAGACAATCCCTGAACTGCGATGGCATCTCTTCTGTAAACACAGGGCAGAGAGTGACAAGCTCCCTCCAACACATGGAGCTCTGAAGCAGCATATCTTGAGGGTCCATGTACAAACCAGGGTATGGGCACAGGCAGCCATTGCTCTGCAAGATCTGCAGCTGGACCCCCTGCACAATGGGTACTTCAAAGATTCAGATCATGAAGCCAACAACCACAGAGGTCCTCCCAGCCCCGAAGGCCATCATTGAGATGTTCCAATGCAGATGTAAAACGAACTGTTCTTCTGGAAGATGTTCCTGCAGAGCTAAAGACTTAGCCTGTACTGACATGTGTCAGTGCAGTAGCCAGTGCCAGAATGACGATGATTCCTATGCCGTGATGGATGAAAGTGATGATGATGGTGATGATGGTGTATAGATGTGTATACATTCACATAATCTATCACGTAATAGTCTAATGAAGAAGGTTACTTCTTTTCTGTGGTCATGATACTGAAGTTGATGTCAGTTGCCAATCAGTTAATGTCAATTATCTGTTAAGTCCTCAATAAAATGTTAACATGCACTTTGGTGAGTTCTACCTCGTTTTTGTTGGCACCATTGGATTCATTGACCCTGAAAATGTGGGTTTAGCCGTTCAAATCAATATTCTAGCTCATTTAGAAGCCGAAATATTACAAAACCTACATTTTTGGCGGCCATTTTGAAAATGCACCCGGGCAAATGGAAACATGGATTTTCTGAATCCTTATACAATATCCTTTCCAAAAATGTATAGTATTGCAAATCCCCAAGAAAATCCGACGAAGGTATATAGTGAAGCTGACTACATAATTTCCGACCCACTCATGCATCGAAGGGTTAATGTAAAATGTAGAAGCTTTGTAACTACCACCATTGGATTCCTTGATCCTGAAAATGTAGGTTTAGAAGTTCAAATCAATGTTCTAGCTCATTTAGAAGCCGAGATATTACAAAACCTACATTTTACGGTGGCCATTTTGGAAATTCCAATATGGCCGCCTTATAGACATCTGGGCAAATGTAAACATGGATTTTCTGATTCATTATACAATTCCCTTTCCAAAAATGTATAGTTTTGCTAATCCCCAAAAAAGTCCAACGAAAGTTTAAATCACTTTATAATGAACCTGACTATATTTAGAGTCAATTTAACTCTTACACAAGAGCAAGAGTCAATTTAACACGAATTGTAGTTGGGAACAAATACACTTGGGAATAGTGTTAATTTGACACTGCAAGATTTACTGTGTACTATTACCCTACCCTGTAAACCTACCCCCAAAATAATCAATAAAAGGAATATCTTATCTTATCTTTGGGCATTGTTTTACATTTGTGTCACACTATATGACCTAAAATTGAGAGACTGTAGCATTTTATGAATTTCATGGCACTGGCCGTTCGCATTGGACAGGACAAACTCCCTGTGTTTCATGTATTACTGTATTTTCTCTTGTCTTGCCCAATAGCTTGATTTCGTTTGCTGAAGACTCAGTATTTTTCCATGGAAAAAGTTACATAGTGCATATTTAAAGATGTCAGTTGTTGCAGAGTCAGGTAACTAAAGGAAAGTGAATTAAAACCTGCTGAATTCATCAAATATTATTCTATTTTACACCTGTGTGCAAATTCCAAGACCTCGTCCTTCAGTATGTTTTATTGTACAACTGCTTTAGAAGTAGGTCAACATGCAGATCAGGCTGATCTTCGGACTGGGCGGGAGGCCTGCACTGAGAACATATTGCAACATACTGCATCTCTTGTTAGGTTATGTTCTTAATCTATTTTCCTCAGTAATCATTAACTTGTTTCACTTGTGTTTCGTGATCTAATAAACACCTTTGTTCACTGTGGGCCTTCCTCATTCTTTAAATGTGATCTTGGTCATGAAGTAGATGTTCTGGTCCTACCTGTTTCTCAGTCCTCTCTGCTGCAGCTGACACCGTGTCGTGGCCTTTATGTTCCTCCATGGTGCACAGCAGACAGATACACTGCTGGTCCGTACGACAGTAGACCTCCAGCAGCTTGTCGTGACTAGAACACATCTTGTCCTGCAGTCGGGCCGTGGTTTTGACCAGCTTGGGCTTCTTCAACACAGGGATACTGTGGTGAGGTTGGAGGTGGGTCTCGCAGTGAGAAGCCAGACACACCAGGCAAGACATGAGGGCCTTGTGGCGTCTGGTTCCAGTGCAGAAATCACAGGCCAGGTCTCCTGGTCCGGCGTAGGTCAGAGCAGCAGAGGCAGATGTTTGCTGTTGGGCCATTTTAGCCACCGTCGCTCTCTCAGACAAGAGACAAAACAACAACACTTTTGTTTTCTCTGAAGAGGCCGTGGAGAGAAGGGGAGGGATTTCCTCCAGGGGGTGGAATTTAAGAATGTCTTTGGGGCGGTTTTAAATAATATAGGATGCAGACAGTAAAGACTCAACTTAATTGTTCCATTATTTATATAATTTACTTGGTTTCTTACACCTCCAAGTGTGACAGATCGTATGGTACTCCTCTTGCGTTGTGTCATCTGTCGATGCCCCAAGGGAGAGTCGAACCCAGGTCTCCCACGCCGTGGGCGACAACACAGACCGCTGCACTAAGAGGTGAATTCACTCCTGGGTACCGTATCTGTGTGTCTATTAACCCTGTTGTGGGGAAGTGAGTTTAACTCCTGGGTACCGTATCTATGTGTCTTTTAACCCTGTTGTGGGGAAGTGAGTTTAACTCCTGGGTACCGTATCTATGTGTCTTTTAACTCTGTTATGGGGAAGTGAGTTTAACTCCTGGGTACCGTATCTATGTGTCTTTTAACCCTGTTGTGGGGAAGTGAGTTTAACTCCTGGGTACCGTATCTATGTGTCTTTTAACTCTGTTATGGGGAAGTGAGTTTAATTCGCAGCCCGCTTACTGCCACAGTCACTTCTCAACACACACGTTCATCGTGACGGTGGATATTACTCACAGACCTCCGCTACACAAGCACCACATTTAATGTAATATATACCGAGAACAAAACAGTAGTAGATATAGAAGAACATAACAAATGACTGGTGTTCAGGTGTGGAAAAAAGGTTCACTATGTTCCTTCTGCCTCCACCTTGTTTCATTTATATTATATACACTGTGTTCCTTCACTGTCTCCACCTTGTTTCATTTATATTATATACACTGTGTTCCTTCACTGTCTGCACCTTGTTTCATTTATATTATATACACTATGTTCCTTCTGCCTCCACCTTGTTTCATTTATATTATATACACTGTGTTCCTTCACTGTCTCCACCTTGTTTCATTTATATTATATACACTGTGTTCCTTCACTGTCTGCACCTTGTTTCATTTATAGTATATACACTGTGTTCCTTCACTGTCTGGTTACACCTTGTTTCATTTATATTATATACACTGTGTTCCTTCACTGTCTGCACCTTGTTTCATTTATATTATATACACTGTGTTCCTTCACTGTCTGCACCTTGTTTCATTTATATTATATACACTGTGTTCCTTCACTGTCTGCACCTTGTTTCATTTATATTATATACACTGTGTTCCTTCACTGTCTCCACCTTGTTTCATTTATATTATATACACTGTGTTCCTTCACTGTCTGCACCTTGTTTCATTTATATTATATACACTGTGTTCCTTCACTGTCTGTCTGCACCTTGTTTCATTTATATTATATACACTGTGTTCCTTCACTGTCTCCACCTTGTTTCATTTATATTATATACACTGTGTTCCTTCACTGTCTGCACCTTGTTTCATTTATATTATATACACTGTGTTCCTTCACTGTCTCCACCTTGTTTCATTTATATTATATACACTGTGTTCCTTCACTGTCTGCACCTTGTTTCATTTATATTATATACACTGTGTTCCTTCACTGTCTGTCTGCACCTTGTTTCATTTATATTATATACACTGTGTTCCTTCACTGTCTGCACCTTGTTTCATTTATATTATATACACTGTGTTCCTTCACTGTCTGCACCTTGTTTCATTTATATTATATACACTGTGTTCCTTCACTGTCTGCACCTTGTTTCATTTATATTATATACACTGTGTTCCTTCACTGTCTCCACCTTGTTTCATTTATATTATATACACTGTGTTCCTTCACTGTCTGCACCTTGTTTCATTTATATTATATACACTGTGTTCCTTCACTGTCTGCACCTTGTTTCATTTATATTATATACACTGTGTTCCTTCACTGTCTGCCTCCACCTTGTTTCATTTATATTATATACACTGTGTTCCTTCACTGTCTGCACCTTGTTTCATTTATATTATATACACTGTGTTCCTTCACTGTCTGGTTACACCTTGTTTCATTTATATTATATACACTGTGTTCCTTCACTGTCTGCACCTTGTTTCATTTATATTATATACACTGTGTTCCTTCACTGTCTCCACCTTGTTTCATTTATATTATATACACTGTGTTCCTTCACTGTCTGCACCTTGTTTCATTTATATTATATACACTGTGTTCCTTCACTGTCTGCACCTTGTTTCATTTATATTATATACACTGTGTTCCTTCACTGTCTGCACCTTGTTTCATTTATATTATATACACTGTGTTCCTTCACTGTCTGCACCTTGTTTAATTTATATTATATACACTGTGTTCCTTCACTATCTGTCTGCACCTTGTTTCATTTATATTATATACACTGTGTTCCTTCACTATCTGTCTGCACCTTGTTTAATTTATATTATATACACTGTGTTCCTTCACTGTCTGCACCTTGTTTCATTTATATTATATACACTGTGTTCCTTCACTGTCTGCACCTTGTTTCATTTATATTATATATACTGTGTTCCTTCACTGTCTGCACCTTGTTTCATTTATATTATATACACTGTGTTCCTTCACTGTCTGCACCTTGTTTCATTTATATTATATACACTGTGTTCCTTCACTGTCTGCACCTTGTTTCATTTATATTATATACACTGTGTTCCTTCACTGTCTGCACCTTGTTTCATTTATATTATATACACTGTGTTCCTTCACTGTCTGCACCTTGTTTCATTTATATTATATACACTGTGTTCCTTCACTGTCTGCACCTTGTTTCATTTATATTATATACACTGTGTTCCTTCACTGTCTGCACCTTGTTTCATTTATATTATATACACTGTGTTCCTTCACTGTCTGCACCTTGTTTCATTTATATTATATACACTGTGTTCCTTCACTGTCTGCACCTTGTTTCATTTATATTATATACACTGTGTTCCTTCACTGTCTGCACCTTGTTTCATTTATATTATATACACTGTGTTCCTTCACTGTCTGTCTGCACCTTGTTTCATTTATATTATATACACTGTGTTCCTTCACTGTCTCCACCTTGTTTCATTTATATTATATACACTGTGTTCCTTCACTGTCTGCACCTTGTTTCATTTATATTATATACACTGTGTTCCTTCACTGTCTGCACCTTGTTTCATTTATATTATATACACTGTGTTCCTTCACTGTCTGCACCTTGTTTCATTTATATTATATACACTGTGTTCCTTCACTGTCTGCCTCCACCTTGTTTCATTTATATTATATACACTGTGTTCCTTCACTGTCTGCACCTTGTTTCATTTATATTATATACACTGTGTTCCTTCACTGTCTGCACCTTGTTTCATTTATATTATATACACTGTGTTCCTTCACTGTCTGCACCTTGTTTCATTTATATTATATACACTGTGTTCCTTCACTGTCTGCACCTTGTTTAATTTATATTATATACACTGTGTTCCTTCACTATCTGTCTGCACCTTGTTTCATTTATATTATATACACTGTGTTCCTTCACTATCTGTCTGCACCTTGTTTAATTTATATTATATACACTGTGTTCCTTCACTGTCTGCACCTTGTTTCATTTATATTATATACACTGTGTTCCTTCACTGTCTGCACCTTGTTTCATTTATATTATATATACTGTGTTCCTTCACTGTCTGCACCTTGTTTCATTTATATTATATACACTGTGTTCCTTCACTGTCTGCACCTTGTTTCATTTATATTATATACACTGTGTTCCTTCACTGTCTGCACCTTGTTTCATTTATATTATATACACTGTGTTCCTTCACTGTCTGCACCTTGTTTCATTTATATTATATACACTGTGTTCCTTCACTGTCTGCACCTTGTTTCATTTATATTATATACACTGTGTTCCTTCACTGTCTGCACCTTGTTTCATTTATATTATATACACTGTGTTCCTTCACTGTCTGCACCTTGTTTCATTTATATTATATACACTGTGTTCCTTCACTGTCTGTCTGCACCTTGTTTCATTTATATTATATACACTGTGTTCCTTCACTGTCTCCACCTTGTTTCATTTATATTATATACACTGTGTTCCTTCACTGTCTCCACCTTGTTTCATTTATATTATATACACTGTGTTCCTTCACTGTCTGCACCTTGTTTCATTTATATTATATACACTGTGTTCCTTCACTGTCTGCACCTTGTTTCATTTATATTATATACACTGTGTTCCTTCACCTCCACCTTGTTTCATTTATATTATATACACTGTGTTCCTTCACTGTCTGCACCTTGTTTCATTTATATTATATACACTGTGTTCCTTCACTGTCTGCACCTTGTTTCATTTATATTATATACACTGTGTTCCTTCACTGTCTGCACCTTGTTTCATTTATATTATATACACTGTGTTCCTTCACTGTCTGCACCTTGTTTCATTTATATTATATACACTGTGTTCCTTCACTGTCTGCACCTTGTTTCATTTATATTATATACACTGTGTTCCTTCACTGTCTGCACCTTGTTTCATTTATATTATATACACTGTGTTCCTTCACTGTCTGCACCTTGTTTCATTTATATTATATACACTGTGTTCCTTCACGGTCTGCACCTTGTTTCATTTATATTATATACACTGTGTTCCTTCACTGTCTCCACCTTGTTTCATTTATATTATATACACTGTGTTCCTTCACTGTCTCCACCTTGTTTCATTTATATTATATACACTGTGTTCCTTCACTGTCTCCACCTTGTTTCATTTATATTATATACACTGTGTTCCTTCACTGTCTCCACCTTGTTTCATTTATATTATATACACTGTGTTCCTTCACTGTCTGCCTCCACCTTGTTTCATTTATATTATATACACTGTGTTCCTTCACTGTCTGCACCTTGTTTCATTTATATTATATACACTGTGTTCCTTCACTGTCTCCACCTTGTTTCATTTATATTATATACACTGTGTTCCTTCACTGTCTGCACCTTGTTTCATTTATATTATATACACTGTGTTCCTTCACTGTCTGTCTCCACCTTGTTTCATTTATATTATATACACTGTGTTCCTTCACTGTCTGCACCTTGTTTCATTTATATTATATACACTGTGTTCCTTCACTGTCTGCACCTTGTTTCATTTATATTATATACACTGTGTTCCTTCACTGTCTGCACCTTGTTTCATTTATATTATATACACTGTGTTCCTTCACTGTCTGCACCTTGTTTCATTTATATTATATACACTGTGTTCCTTCACTGTCTGCACCTTGTTTCATTTATATTATATACACTGTGTTCCTTCACTGTCTGCACCTTGTTTCATTTATATTATATACACTGTGTTCCTTCACTGTCTGCACCTTGTTTCATTTATATTATATACACTGTGTTCCTTCACTGTCTGCACCTTGTTTCATTTATATTATATACACTGTGTTCCTTCACTGTCTCCACCTTGTTTCATTTATATTATATACACTGTGTTCCTTCACTGTCTGCACCTTGTTTCATTTATATTATATACACTGTGTTCCTTCACTGTCTGCACCTTGTTTCATTTATATTATATACACTGTGTTCCTTCACTGTCTCCACCTTGTTTCATTTATATTATATACACTGTGTTCCTTCACTGTCTGCACCTTGTTTCATTTATATTATATACACTGTGTTCCTTCACTGTCTGCACCTTGTTTCATTTATATTATATACACTGTGTTCCTTCACTGTCTGCACCTTGTTTCATTTATATTATATACACTGTGTTCCTTCACTGTCTGCACCTTGTTTCATTTATATTATATACACTGTGTTCCTTCACTGTCTGCACCTTGTTTCATTTATATTATATACACTGTGTTCCTTCACAGTCTGCACCTTGTTTCATTTATATTATATACACTGTGTTCCTTCACTGTCTGCACCTTGTTTCATTTATATTATATACACTGTGTTCCTTCACTGTCTGTCTGCACCTTGTTTCATTTATATTATATACACTGTGTTCCTTCACTGTCTGTCTGCACCTTGTTTCATTTATATTATATACACTGTGTTCCTTCACTGCCTCCACCTTGTTTCATTTATATTATATACACTGTGTTCCTTCACTGTCTGCACCTTGTTTCATTTATATTATATACACTGTGTTCCTTCACTGTCTGCACCTTGTTTCATTTATATTATATACACTGTGTTCCTTCACTGTCTGCACCTTGTTTCATTTATATTATATACACTGTGTTCCTTCACTGTCTGCACCTTGTTTCATTTATATTATATACACTGTTCCTTCACTGTCTGCACCTTGTTTCATTTATATTATATACACTGTGTTCCTTCACTGTCTGCACCTTGTTTCATTTATATTATATACACTGTGTTCCTTCACTGTCTGCACCTTGTTTCATTTATATTATATACACTGTGTTCCTTCACTGTCTGCACCTTGTTTCATTTATATTATATACACTGTGTTCCTTCACTGTCTGCACCTTGTTTCATTTATATTATATACACTGTGTTCCTTCACTGTCTGCACCTTGTTTCATTTATATTATATACACTGTGTTCCTTCACTGTCTGCACCTTGTTTCATTTATATTATATACACTGTGTTCCTTCACTGTCTGTCTGCACCTTGTTTCATTTATATTATATACACTGTGTTCCTTCACTGCCTCCACCTTGTTTCATTTATATTATATACACTGTGTTCCTTCACTGTCTGCACCTTGTTTCATTTATATTATATACACTGTGTTCCTTCACTGTCTGCACCTTGTTTCATTTATATTATATACACTGTGTTCCTTCACTGTCTCCACCTTGTTTCATTTATATTATATACACTGTGTTCCTTCACTGTCTGCACCTTGTTTCATTTATATTATATACACTGTGTTCCTTCACTGTCTGCACCTTGTTTCATTTATATTATATACACTGTGTTCCTTCACTGTCTGCACCTTGTTTCATTTATATTATATACACTGTGTTCCTTCACTGTCTGCACCTTGTTTCATTTATATTATATACACTGTGTTCCTTCACTGTCTGCACCTTGTTTCATTTATATTATATACACTGTGTTCCTTCACTGTCTGCACCTTGTTTCATTTATATTATATACACTGTGTTCCTTCACTGTCTGCACCTTGTTTCATTTATATTATATACACTGTGTTCCTTCACTGTCTCCACCTTGTTTCATTTATATTATATACACTGTGTTCCTTCACTGTCTCCACCTTGTTTCATTTATATTATATACACTGTGTTCCTTCACTGTCTGCACCTTGTTTCATTTATATTATATACACTGTGTTCCTTCACTATCTGTCTGCACCTTGTTTCATTTATATTATATACACTGTGTTCCTTCACTGTCTGCACCTTGTTTCATTTATATTATATACACTGTGTTCCTTCACTGTCTCCACCTTGTTTCATTTATATTATATACACTGTGTTCCTTCACTGTCTGCACCTTGTTTCATTTATATTATATACACTGTGTTCCTTCACTGTCTGCACCTTGTTTCATTTATATTATATACACTGTGTTCCTTCACTGTCTGCACCTTGTTTCATTTATATTATATACACTGTGTTCCTTCACTGTCTCCACCTTGTTTCATTTATATTATATACACTGTGTTCCTTCACTGCCTCCACCTTGTTTCATTTATATTATATACACTGTGTTCCTTCACTGTCTGGTTACACCTTGTTTCATTTATATTATATACACTGTGTTCCTTCACTGTCTGCACCTTGTTTCATTTATATTATATACACTGTGTTCCTTCACTGCCTCCACCTTGTTTCATTTATATTATATACACTGTGTTCCTTCACTGTCTGCACCTTGTTTCATTTATATTATATACACTGTGTTCCTTCACTGTCTGTCTCCACCTTGTTTCATTTATATTATATACACTGTGTTCCTTCACTGTCTGCACCTTGTTTCATTTATATTATATACACTGTGTTCCTTCACTGTCTGCACCTTGTTCCATTTATATTATATACACTGTGTTCCTTCACTGTCTCCACCTTGTTTCATTTATATTATATACACTGTGTTCCTTCACTGTCTGTCTCCACCTTGTTTCATTTATATTATATACACTGTGTTCCTTCACTGTCTGCACCTTGTTTCATTTATATTATATACACTGTGTTCCTTCACTGTCTGCACCTTGTTCCATTTATATTATATACACTGTGTTCCTTCACTGTCTGCACCTTGTTTCATTTATATTATATACACTGTGTTCCTTCACTGTCTCCACCTTGTTTCATTTATATTATATACACTGTGTTCCTTCACTGTCTGCACCTTGTTTCATTTATATTATATACACTGTGTTCCTTCACTGTCTGCACCTTGTTTCATTTATATTATATACACTGTGTTCCTTCACTGTCTGTCTCCACCTTGTTTCATTTATATTATATACACTGTGTTCCTTCACTGTCTGCACCTTGTTTCATTTATATTATATACACTGTGTTCCTTCACTGTCTGCACCTTGTTCCATTTATATTATATACACTGTGTTCCTTCACTGTCTCCACCTTGTTTCATTTATATTATATACACTGTGTTCCTTCACTGTCTCCACCTTGTTTCATTTATATTATATACACTGTGTTCCTTCACTGTCTGCACCTTGTTTCATTTATATTATATACACTGTGTTCCTTCACTGTCTGCACCTTGTTTCATTTATATTATATACACTGTGTTCCTTCACTGTCTGCACCTTGTTTCATTTATATTATATACACTGTGTTCCTTCACTGTCTGCACCTTGTTTCATTTATATTATATACACTGTGTTCCTTCACTGTCTCCACCTTGTTTCATTTATATTATATACACTGTGTTCCTTCACTGTCTGCACCTTGTTTCATTTATATTATATACACTGTGTTCCTTCACTGTCTGCACCTTGTTTCATTTATATTATATACACTGTGTTCCTTCACTGTCTGCACCTTGTTTCATTTATATTATATACACTGTGTTCCTTCACTGTCTGCACCTTGTTTCATTTATATTATATACACTGTGTTCCTTCACTGTCTGCACCTTGTTTCATTTATATTATATACACTGTGTTCCTTCACTGTCTGCACCTTGTTTCATTTATATTATATACACTGTGTTCCTTCACTGTCTCCACCTTGTTTCATTTATATTATATACACTGTGTTCCTTCACTGTCTGCACCTTGTTTCATTTATATTATATACACTGTGTTCCTTCACTGTCTGCACCTTGTTTCATTTATATTATATACACTGTGTTCCTTCACTGTCTCCACCTTGTTTCATTTATATTATATACACTGTGTTCCTTCACTGTCTGTCTCCACCTTGTTTCATTTATATTATATACACTGTGTTCCTTCACTGTCTGTCTGCACCTTGTTTAATTTATATTATATACACTGTGTTCCTTCACTGTCTGTCTGCACCTTGTTTCATTTATATTATATACACTGTGTTCCTTCACTGTCTGCACCTTGTTTCATTTATATTATATACACTGTGTTCCTTCACTGTCTGCACCTTGTTTCATTTATATTATATACACTGTGTTCCTTCACTGTCTGTCTGCACCTTGTTTCATTTATATTATATACACTGTGTTCCTTCACTGTCTGCACCTTGTTTCATTTATATTATATACACTGTGTTCCTTCACTGTCTGCACCTTGTTTCATTTATATTATATACACTGTGTTCCTTCACTGTCTGCACCTTGTTTCATTTATATTATATACACTGTGTTCCTTCACTGTCTGCACCTTGTTTCATTTATATTATATACACTGTGTCCCTTCACTGTCTGCACCTTGTTTCATTTATATTATATACACTGTGTTCCTTCACTGTCTGCACCTTGTTTCATTTATATTATATACACTGTGTTCCTTCACTGTCTGCACCTTGTTTCATTTATATTATATACACTGTGTTCCTTCACTGTCTGCACCTTGTTTCATTTATATTATATACACTGTGTTCCTTCACTGTCTGCACCTTGTTTCATTTATATTATATACACTGTGTTCCTTCACTGTCTGCTCCTTGTTTCATTTATATTATATACACTGTGTTCCTTCACTGTCTGCACCTTGTTTCATTTATATTATATACACTGTGTTCCTTCACTGTCTGCACCTTGTTTCATTTATATTATATACACTGTGTTCCTTCACTGTCTGTCTGCACCTTGTTTCATTTATATTATATACAGTGTGTTCCTTCACTGTCTGCACCTTGTTTCATTTATATTATATACACTGTGTTCCTTCACTGTCTCCACCTTGTTTCATTTATATTATATACACTGTGTTCCTTCACTGTCTCCACCTTGTTTCATTTATATTATATACACTGTGTTCCTTCACTGTCTGCACCTTGTTTCATTTATATTATATACACTGTGTTCCTTCACTGTCTGCACCTTGTTTCATTTATATTATATACACTGTGTTCCTTCACTGTCTGCACCTTGTTTCATTTATATTATATACACTGTGTTCCTTCACTGTCTGCACCTTGTTTCATTTATATTATATACACTGTGTTCCTTCACTGTCTCCACCTTGTTTCATTTATATTATATACACTGTGTTCCTTCACTGTCTGCACCTTGTTTCTGTTATGGTTTGTAACCGACCCCAATCGCACAACACAAGACAGGTATGATGGTTTGCCAAGAAACAGATATTTATTTAGAACAGGGAAAAAGGGCACTGTCCCTTTAAGGGAGAAAACACAAAACACTGGAATAACACAAGAGGGGAAGGTAAAGTGCCTTTAAGAGGCGGGCAGGAAAAGGGAACACTATGGGAAGGTAAAGGGAACGCCTAAGGGAAGGTTAAGGGAACGCCTTGGGAAGGTTAAGGGAACGCCTTGGGAAGGTTAAGGGAACGCCTTGGGAAGGTTAAGGGAACGCCTTGGGAAGGTTAAGGGAACGCCTTGGGACAGAGGACTAGGGACTAGGAGAGCTAGGGATAGAGGACTAGGGACTAGGAGAGCTAGGGATAGAGGACTGGTACTGGGGAAACATAGGGAACAGGTTCTGGGGAACAGAGGGCCAGGTTCTGGTGACAGAGGGAACAGAGGCCCGCGGAGGCGGGCTGGGGAACAGGGAGGAACTGGGGACTGGTGGGAAAACATCTGGGCCGCTCTGCAGAACAGAGGAGAGGGTTAATATTCAAAGGGAAAAAACAGAGCAGATGCAGAACAGTCCAAATAACAAAGTAACAAAGTAAATACTATCTTCGTGTGAACAAACACACAGTGGGAGATGGAATGTCCAAAATAATATCCACGAGAGAACAAAACAGAGTGGGAGATGAAATGTCCAAACAAATAACTAAGTGAGAACTAAAGGAGGCAATACGCTGGGGAACAGCAGCGGGACGAGGGCAAGGGGCATTACGCTGAGTGAGTGACATCACAATCAAAACTCACCCAGGCGTATGCGTAAAGGTACAGGGACAGCAGCGGGAACGGGGGCAAGGGCACTACGCTGAGTGAGTGACATCACAATCAAAACTCACCCAGGCGTATGCGTAAAGGTACAGGGACAGCAGCGGGAACGGGGGCAAGGGCACTACGCTGAGTGAGTGACATCACAATCAAAACTCACCCAGGCGTATGCGTAAAGGTACAGGGACAGCAGCGGGAACGGGGGCAAGGGCACTACGCTGAGTGAGTGACATCACAATCAAAACTCACCCAGGCGTATGCGTAAAGGTACAGGGACAGCAGCGGGAACGGGGGCAAGGGCACTACGCTGAGTGAGTGACATCACAATCAAAACTCACCCAGGCGTATGCGTAAAGGTAACAGGGACAGCAGCGGGGCGAGGGCATCGCCACCGGGTGGCTGGCTGTCCGAGCCGAGGAACAGAGTGCTGGAACAGTGGCGGTGACGAGGGCATCGTCCACCGGGTAGCCGCTGTCGGAGCCGAGGAACAGAGTGCTGGAACAGTGGCGGTGACGAGGGCATCGTCCACCGGGTAGCCGCTGTCGGAGCCGAGGAACAGAGTGCTGGAACAGTGGCGGTGACGAGGGCATCGTCCACCGGGTAGCCGCTGTCGGAGCCGAGGAACAGAGTGCGCGCCACACCTTGGTGTGCGCGTCGGAACAGGGAGCTGGAACAGTGGCGGTGGCGAGGATGTCGTCCACCGGGTAGCCACTGTCGGAGCTGAGGAACAGAGTGCGCGCCACACCTTGGTGTGCGCGTCGGAACAGGGAGCTGGAACAGTGGCGGTGGCGAGGATGTCGTCCACCAGGTAGCCACTGTCGGAGCTGAGGAACAGAGTGCGCGCCACACCTTGGTGTGCGCGTCGGAACAGGGAGCTGGAACAGTGGCGGTGGCGAGGATGTCGTCCACCGGGTAGCCACTGTCGGAGCTGAGGAACAGAGTGCGCGCCACACCTTGGTGTGCGCGTCGGAACAGGGAGCTGGAACAGTGGCGGTGGCGAGGATGTCGTCCACCAGGTAGCCACTGTCGGAGCTGAGGAACAGAGTGCGCGCCACACCTTGGTGTGCGCGTCGGAACAGGGAGCTGGAACAGTGGCGGTGGCGAGGATGTCGTCCACCGGGTAGCCGCTGTCGGAGCCGAGGAACAGAGTGCGCGCCACACCTTGGTGTGCGCGTCGGAACAGAGAGACGCCTCGGGGTGCGTCTGCGAGGAGGAGTGTGCCAAGCACGAAGGTCTGGAAGATGCGCGTCGGCGCGCTGAGGTCTGGAGAGCGTGCCAAGCTCGAAGGTCTGGAAGATGCGCGTCTGTGCGCTGGTACGGAGGAGCGTGCCAAGCTCGAAGGTCTGGAAGATGCGCGTCAGTGCGCTGGTACGGAGGAGCGTGCCAAGCTCGAAGGTCTGGAAGATGCGCGTCTGTGCGCTGGGACGGAGGAGCGTGCCAAGCTCGAAGGTCTGGAAGATGCGCGTCTGTGCGCTGGGACGGAGGAGCGTGCCAAGCTCGAAGGTCTGGAAGATGCGCGTCTGTGCGCTGGGACGGAGGAGCGTGCCAAGCTCGAAGGTCCGGGAGATGCGCGTTGGTCTAGATGTGCGTCAGGACGAACAGCTGCGCTGGGGTCTGCAGTGGAGCGCTGGGGTGCCTCCCGTGGAAGTTACAGGGAGCGCAGAACAGTCTCCTCCACAGGCTACGGCGACAGCAGACGAAGGCTGGAGCAAACATCTCAAGGCTGGAGAGATCCATCTTACAGCATTGGTAGACCAGAGGATCTCCCGAAAGAGTCTAGATGTTAGAGAATATGACTCAGCATGAATACAACACGACCCCACGCCGAAACGAGGGGAAGCGCCCTGGTATTTAAAGCCCACCGGGGAACTAATTAGCCTGCCACCACAGGTGCGAGAGGATAATTGATAATAGTCCAGGTGTGGCCACTGAGAGTAAACGAGAGTAAAGAACGAGAGGGTGGGGGCTAGAGAGAGTGAGTGAGAAGGGAATTTCTAACAGTAGGCTTTAAAGAAACAGAGAAAAGGTGGTGAGCAGCGGGCAAAACCTCACAGTACCCCCCCCTCAACGGGAGCCACCCGGCGACCCAAAACAAATACAGACAGAGTGGCAGGGGGCAAAACAAGAGGTACTGGCCAAGCCAGCAGGGGAAGCCACCACAAGAGTGGGGCTAGCAAAAGAAACAGGGTCGCCGAGGGGTAACTAGGGTAGCAGAGGGGCAACTGGTCTAGAGGAACTGGGTCTAGAGAACTAGTCTAGCGAACTGGGCAAGAGAACTGGTCTAGAGAACTGGTCTAGAGAACTGGTCTAGAGGAACTGGTCTAGAGGAACTGGGTCTAGAGAACTGGTCTAGAGGAACTGAGGGGCAAGCAGGGTAGCTAAGGGGTAACCATGGAAGCACCGGGAAAGGGCTAGCAGAGGGAAGGTTAGCTGCCAGGGCACTGATAGCTACAGGGCCTATGCTAGCTGTACTGCTACATCAACATAGAGGCTGCGCAAGCTGCCGGAGCCAGGCTAGCAGAGGGAAAGGGTAGCTGCCAGGGCACTGATAGCTACAGGGCCTATGCTAGCTGTACTGCTACATCAACATAGAGGCTGCGCTAGCTGCCGGAGCTAGGCTGGCAGACAGGGCTGGACCAGCATGAGAGCACAAGCTAGCTGGAAGGACAGTCCTAGCTGTGTGAGAAAAACTGACCTTGCTAGCTGAAAGGGCAGTCCTAGCAGTGGGATAAACTACACAAAAAAGTGGAGGCCATGCAGAGGGACCGGGTTAGCTGCTTGGGCCTGGCTAGTAACAGGGCCTATGCCAGCTGCAAGGCTGCATTAACAAAGAGGCTGTGCTAACAGCCGGGGCCAAGCTAGCAGACCGGGGCCATGCAGAGGGAAACTGGGTTAGCCGCCAGGGCAAGGCTAGCTACAGGGGGGTCAAACAGGGCAAAACGGGAAGCAAACAGGGGAGCTAACCGGGGAGACTAACAAGCTAAACAGGGGAGTAACAGGCTAACAAGGGAGCTAGAGGGAACAAGAAAAAAAAAAGGCAAACTCAACATACACCGTCTGTGCTGGCTGGGGTCGTCGATTTGGTGGGGTCGTACTGTTATGGTTTGTAACCGACCCCAATCGCACAACACAAGACAGGTATGATGGTTTGCCAAGAAACAGATATTTATTTAGAACAGGGAAAAAGGGCACTGTCCCTTTAAGGGAGAAAACACAAAACACTGGAATAACACAAGAGGGGAAGGTAAAGTGCCTTTAAGAGGCGGGCAGGAAAAGGGAACACTATGGGAAGGTAAAGGGAACGCCTAAGGGAAGGTTAAGGGAACGCCTTGGGAAGGTTAAGGGAACGCCTTGGGAAGGTTAAGGGAACGCCTTGGGAAGGTTAAGGGAACGCCTTGGGAAGGTTAAGGGAACGCCTTGGGACAGAGGACTAGGGACTAGGAGAGCTAGGGATAGAGGACTAGGGACTAGGAGAGCTAGGGATAGAGGACTGGTACTGGGGAAACATAGGGAACAGGTTCTGGGGAACAGAGGGCCAGGTTCTGGTGACAGAGGGAACAGAGGCCCGCGGAGGCGGGCTGGGGAACAGGGAGGAACTGGGGACTGGTGGGAAAACATCTGGGCCGCTCTGCAGAACAGAGGAGAGGGTTAATATTCAAAGGGAAAAAACAGAGCAGATGCAGAACAGTCCAAATAACAAAGTAACAAAGTAAATACTATCTTCGTGTGAACAAACACACAGTGGGAGATGGAATGTCCAAAATAATATCCACGAGAGAACAAAACAGAGTGGGAGATGAAATGTCCAAACAAATAACTAAGTGAGAACTAAAGGAGGCAATACGCTGGGGAACAGCAGCGGGACGAGGGCAAGGGGCATTACGCTGAGTGAGTGACATCACAATCAAAACTCACCCAGGCGTATGCGTAAAGGTACAGGGACAGCAGCGGGAACGGGGGCAAGGGCACTACGCTGAGTGAGTGACATCACAATCAAAACTCACCCAGGCGTATGCGTAAAGGTACAGGGACAGCAGCGGGAACGGGGGCAAGGGCACTACGCTGAGTGAGTGACATCACAATCAAAACTCACCCAGGCGTATGCGTAAAGGTACAGGGACAGCAGCGGGAACGGGGGCAAGGGCACTACGCTGAGTGAGTGACATCACAATCAAAACTCACCCAGGCGTATGCGTAAAGGTACAGGGACAGCAGCGGGAACAGGGGCAAGGGCACTACGCTGAGTGAGTGACATCACAATCAAAACTCACCCAGGCGTATGCGTAAAGGTAACAGGGACAGCAGCGGGGCGAGGGCATCGCCACCGGGTGGCTGGCTGTCCGAGCCGAGGAACAGAGTGCTGGAACAGTGGCGGTGACGAGGGCATCGTCCACCGGGTAGCCGCTGTCGGAGCCGAGGAACAGAGTGCTGGAACAGTGGCGGTGACGAGGGCATCGTCCACCGGGTAGCCGCTGTCGGAGCCGAGGAACAGAGTGCTGGAACAGTGGCGGTGACGAGGGCATCGTCCACCGGGTAGCCGCTGTCGGAGCCGAGGAACAGAGTGCGCGCCACACCTTGGTGTGCGCGTCGGAACAGGGAGCTGGAACAGTGGCGGTGGCGAGGATGTCGTCCACCGGGTAGCCACTGTCGGAGCTGAGGAACAGAGTGCGCGCCACACCTTGGTGTGCGCGTCGGAACAGGGAGCTGGAACAGTGGCGGTGGCGAGGATGTCGTCCACCAGGTAGCCACTGTCGGAGCTGAGGAACAGAGTGCGCGCCACACCTTGGTGTGCGCGTCGGAACAGGGAGCTGGAACAGTGGCGGTGGCGAGGATGTCGTCCACCGGGTAGCCACTGTCGGAGCTGAGGAACAGAGTGCGCGCCACACCTTGGTGTGCGCGTCGGAACAGGGAGCTGGAACAGTGGCGGTGGCGAGGATGTCGTCCACCAGGTAGCCACTGTCGGAGCTGAGGAACAGAGTGCGCGCCACACCTTGGTGTGCGCGTCGGAACAGGGAGCTGGAACAGTGGCGGTGGCGAGGATGTCGTCCACCAGGTAGCCGCTGTCGGAGCCGAGGAACAGAGTGCGCGCCACACCTTGGTGTGCGCGTCGGAACAGAGAGACGCCTCGGGGTGCGTCTGCGAGGAGGAGTGTGCCAAGCACGAAGGTCTGGAAGATGCGCGTCGGCGCGCTGAGGTCTGGAGAGCGTGCCAAGCTCGAAGGTCTGGAAGATGCGCGTCTGTGCGCTGGTACGGAGGAGCGTGCCAAGCTCGAAGGTCTGGAAGATGCGCGTCAGTGCGCTGGTACGGAGGAGCGTGCCAAGCTCGAAGGTCTGGAAGATGCGCGTCTGTGCGCTGGGACGGAGGAGCGTGCCAAGCTCGAAGGTCTGGAAGATGCGCGTCTGTGCGCTGGGACGGAGGAGCGTGCCAAGCTCGAAGGTCTGGAAGATGCGCGTCTGTGCGCTGGGACGGAGGAGCGTGCCAAGCTCGAAGGTCCGGGAGATGCGCGTTGGTCTAGATGTGCGTCAGGACGAACAGCTGCGCTGGGGTCTGCAGTGGAGCGCTGGGGTGCCTCCCGTGGAAGTTACAGGGAGCGCAGAACAGTCTCCTCCACAGGCTACGGCGACAGCAGACGAAGGCTGGAGCAAACATCTCAAGGCTGGAGAGATCCATCTTACAGCATTGGTAGACCAGAGGATCTCCCGAAAGAGTCTAGATGTTAGAGAATATGACTCAGCATGAATACAACACGACCCCACGCCGAAACGAGGGGAAGCGCCCTGGTATTTAAAGCCCACCGGGGAACTAATTAGCCTGCCACCACAGGTGCGAGAGGATAATTGATAATAGTCCAGGTGTGGCCACTGAGAGTAAACGAGAGTAAAGAACGAGAGGGTGGGGGCTAGAGAGAGTGAGTGAGAAGGGAATTTCTAACAGTAGGCTTTAAAGAAACAGAGAAAAGGTGGTGAGCAGCGGGCAAAACCTCACAGTTTCATTTATATTATATACACTGTGTTCCTTCACTGTCTGCACCTTGTTTCATTTATATTATATACACTGTGTTCCTTCACTGTCTGTCTGCACCTTGTTTCATTTATATTATATACACTGTGTTCCTTCACTGTCTGCACCTTGTTTCATTTATATTATATACACTGTGTTCCTTCACTGTCTGTCTGCACCTTGTTTCATTTATATTATATACACTGTGTTCCTTCACTGTCTGCACCTTGTTTCATTTATATTATATACACTGTGTTCCTTCACTGTCTCCACCTTGTTTCATTTATATTATATACACTGTGTTCCTTCACTGTCTGCACCTTGTTTCATTTATATTATATACACTGTGTTCCTTCACTGTCTGCACCTTGTTTCATTTATATTATATACACTGTGTTCCTTCACTGTCTGTCTGCACCTTGTTTCATTTATATTATATACACTGTGTTCCTTCACTGTCTGTCTCCACCTTGTTTCATTTATATGTTTAAAGATAAATATGATTTATTCCATTCATGTCTTGATTATATTAGATCATTATTTCTATCACAAAAGACTAATAAGACTTGTATTGATAAATGTGATCTAGCAGGGGTAAATGGCAAATATTAACCATTATGCTGTCTAGATTGCTTGTAATTGAGATAAAGTTAACATCTGGGTTTTCTTTTACATCTGTCATGTATTCTACATGAATTGCCATCTTTAGATAATATACATTAAAAAATATACATTGTTCCTCTGAAAACTTTAATAAACAGAGTTATATGACTTCTACTGCCCTGGGTCAAACTCAGATGTGTAGTAACACCTTGATCCACCAGGTGGTGGCACAACACAACTGACACCAGAAGACTGTCTGTCTGTCTGTCTGTCTGTCTGTCTGTCTGTCTGTCTGTCTGTCTGTCTGTCTGTCTGTCTGTCTGTCTGTCTGTCTGTCTGTCTGTCTGTCTGTCTGTCTGTCTGTCTTTCTGTCTGTCTGTCTGTCTGTCTGTCTGTCTGTCTGTCTGTCTGTCTGTCTGTCTGTCTGTCTTTCTGTCTGTCTGTCTGTCTGTCTGTCTGTCTGTCTGTCTGTCTGTCTGTCTGTCTGTCTGTCTGTCTGTCTGTCTGTCTGTATGTCTGCCTGTCTGTCTTTCTGTCTTTCTGTCTGTCTGTCTCTCTGTCTGTATGTATATGTGTATATGTGTATATGTGTATATATGTATATTTGTACTCTCGTTGGGGCCTCTTGGACCATATCAATGTTTTATCTGGCTAAATAAAGGTTAAATAAATAAATAAGAAACTGATGATTTGGTCCTGTTACAGTAACTTTGAATTTTCTATGGGGACTGCCCAGATCCCTCTCATGGACCTGGACCTCACTTTAAAAACCTCTAATCTAGTTCTTCAGTATTCGTCTCTAATTACTCAAAAATTACGTATTTCAAACAAAAAACTAAAAATAGTCTCCCCCCCCGGGCGATAGCCCCCAATGTTTTCTGACCATAAAAACGCCCCTGACACACGTGCACACACACACACACACACACACACCTACACACACACACACACACACACACACACAATCATTCCTATAGCTTCACCCTATGTCATAATCCCTGGGAACCAATGAGTGCTCTCCAAAACAACTAATCCCCCCCCCCCCCCCCAAACTCAACTCTCCCTCCCTCTCTCTCCTAACACCCCCTCCCTCCCCCTCCCCTCCAAGCTAACCACTTGTAACTGTCTCCTGCTTTAAAAGACTCCTCCTCCTCTTCCATCTTCTCTCCTCTCTCTCTTTATTCTGTAATTCTCTCTTTATTCTCTCTGCCTCCTGTTTGTTTTCTCTTTCTCTCTCTTTCTCTCTGGCTCTCTCTCTCTTTCTCTCTCTCTCTGCCTCTCTCTCTGCCCCTCTCTCTCTCTCCCTCTCGCTCTCTCTCTTTCTCTCTCTCTCTCTCTCTCTCTCTCTCTCTCTCTCTCTCTCTCTCTCTCTCTCTCTCTCTCTGTCTCTCTCTCTGTCTCTCTCTCTGTCTCTCTACCACCTCTCACTCTCTCTCTCTGCCTCTCTCTCTTAATTCAATTCAATTCAATTCAAAGGGGCTTTATTGACATGGGAAACATAAGTTTACAGTGCCAAAGCCAGTGTTAAAACAAACAAAACAAAGCAAAACAATCAAACAGAGAAATCAGAAGAACAGTACAGTACAGAAGGATTTGTTTGTGTGATTGACAGTCTTTATGGTGGTTGTATTCCGTTGGATGTCCTTTTCTTGTCACAGCAGCTCACAAATCTTGCTGCTGTGTTTGCACATTGCTGTATTTCTCCCAGTAGATATGGGAGTTTTGAGTTATTTGCCATGTTTTCAAAGTCTCTTTGGGTGTTTGCAATTTGTGGGAAGTATATGTCTCTGATGTCTTGGTATAGTGGGCAGGTTGTTAAGAAGTGGAGCTCGGTTTCCACCTCATCTTGTGTGCAGTGGGTCTTCTCTTGGGAGCCAGGTCTGCCTATGGCGGCCTTTCTCAATGGCTAGGCTGTGCTCGCTGAGTCTGTACCTAGTCAAGGATCTTCTTAGTTTTGGGTCAGTCACAGTGGCGTTATTTCTAAACCTAGCCGCATTTCTGGCAAGGCGCTCTCTGATTGGCCGACGCCTGTTTCTACACTGGTTAAGCTTAGGCACTCTTTCGAAGTTGGTTAAGGTTAGAGTTTGTCTTAGAGCATGGCGATAGAACGCCAGGTAGTTTGCAGGCTGTTTGACGTGGAAATGGGCAAAGACACAGCTCGTCACACGATTGGGCAAACGCGTCAGTGGCCAATCAGAGAGCGTCAGTCAGAAATGCGGCTAGGTTTAGAAATAACGCGTCACAGTGCTCAGGTATTCTGTCGCTCTCTTTCTCTCTGCCTCTCTCTCTCTCCCTCTCTCTCTGTTTCTCTCTCCCTCTATCTCTCTCTCTTTCTCTCTGCCTCTCTCTCTGTCTCCCTCTCTATCTCTCTCCCTCTCTCTCTCTCTATCCCTCTCTCTCTCTTTCTCTCTCTCTGTATCTCTCTCTCTCTCTGCATCTCTCTCTCTCTATCTCTCTCTCTCTCCCTCTCTCTCTCTCTCTCTCTTTGATTGATTGATTGATTGATTGAAAAGTTTATTAACAGATTGCAGAATGGGTACAGTACAGTACAGCTCAATACATACAATTGTTAAGGGGATGCAGACCAGAGAAAGACTTTCGTCTTGTTTACATCAGGGTCCCCCATTTTCAATTCATCATAACATATATGACATACATGACATACAGATAGACAGTACTGCTACATCTATACATTTATGACATATCAGATTTGCAAATACAGTACTGTTTGTGATACAAAAGTGTCCAGAAAAGGAGTGTATATACATTTGGCATAGAAACTGTACATTGGAGGAGGTTGGTTGGGTGGGGTTGGGTGGGTTGGGTGAGGGCTGTACATTGGAGGTGGGGGGGGGGGTTGGGAAGGGGACACACACACATTTTACACTGTACATTGGGATATTGACAAAGCCTTACTTGGTCATTTACTGTACAACTAGGTTAGGACATTTGTAGGGGCCAGTTTCGAATTGCAGTCTCACGTAGGTGTTTTTTGAGAGTGTTTTTGAAGGTGGGTAGTGATTCACATTCCTTTACAGCTTTAGGTAGGGCGTTCCACATTGATGTGGCATAATTGCGAAACGTGTTTAGTCCCTTGTTTGAGTCGAATCTGGGTTTTACATGATTTGTGGAGCTCCCTCTGGTGTTGTGATCGTGGTATTCACTGACCTTTGGGAAGTATTTTGACATGTACATGGGTACCTTGGTCGCGTAGTGTATCTTGTAGACCAGGCCCATTGCAAGTTGCTGTACTCTGTCGTCTACTCTAAGCCATCCTAGGTTGTCAAAGTGGGCAGGGGTGAGGTGGGTTCTAGGAGTCAGGTCAAGTAGTAGTCTGACTAGCTTGTTTTGAGATGTTTGTAATTTGTTTTTTAGTGCCTTTGAGGTGCTTTGGTACCATGAGGTGCAAGCTTAGTCGTAGTACCCTTGAATGAGTGCTCCTGCTAGAGTCTTCAGGGTATTCTTGTTTACCAGAGAGGAGATCCGGTACAAGAATCGCGTTCGTTGGTTGACTTTTTTTATTACATTGGATGCCATTTTGTCACAGGAAAGATTAGCCTCTAGGATGGAACCCAGGTAGGTAATTTCATCTTTCCTTGTGATAATATTGTCACCCACTGTAACCGAGAAGCCGTCGGTCTTGCTGAGTTTGTTATTTGAACCGAAGAGAATGGACTCTGTTTTGCCCATGTGTAATGATAGTTTGTTGTCGGCGAGCCATATGCAGATTTTGCCTAGTTCCGAGCTGAGGGCTTTTTCAACCTGTAACTTGTTCTTGTCAGAGACCAGCAGGGCTGAGTCGTCCGCAAACAGGAACAAGTTGCAGTCACAAGCTGACGACATGTCATTTGCATAAATTAGGAATAGTAGCGGTCCTAGTATGCTTCCTTGTGGAACACCACAGCTCACTGTGAGGGGGGGGGATAGGGTACCGTTTACTTCCACCATCTGTTCCCTCCCCTCCAGGTAGGATTGTATCCAGCTCACTGATAAACCAATTGCTTTTAGCTTGTCAATCAGAATGGTGTGATTGACAGTGTCGAAGGCCTTTTGTAGGTCCAGCATGACCATGCCGCAGTATTTGCCCGCGTCCACCTCTTGTTTGATGTGGTCGTTCAAGTAGAGAAGGCATGTGTCAGTGGAGTGGGATGTTCTGAAGCCAGATTGGAATTCGTAGATTCGATTTTTTTCCGCGAG
>NC_140165.1:175177612-175180112 GCF_963971535.1 Notolepis coatsorum | reverse complement strand
TACTGCATACTCAAAAACATCATTCAGCAGTAATACAGAGGGGTGTACAGGTATATTCAGAGTTAAGAGATTTGATAATTGCTGGGTCACTTCTTTCCAGAATATCTTAACTGGTGGGCAGTCCCAGTACATGTGCATAAATGTCCCCTCGTCCCCATTTGTACATAAGGAGCATTTGGAGTCTTGTTTAAGACCCATTCTGTTCAGTCTTATAGGAGTCAAGTATGTCTATGGATATAGTTAAGATTGATTTGTTGATGGTCCGGGTTCCTTGATGCAAGTCGAACATTTGCCCAGGCTTCTTGCCACTCAAAATCTATTTCCAGGTCTGGTATATCCCTCCTCAAAATAGAGTCTAGGTGGAGGGTTTCATACGAGGCCGTTAGTAATTGATGATACAAATCTGATACAAAACCTCTCGATGTCTCTCTTTCATAGAAAGATTTGTGGTATCTGTGGTGTGCAATTGGTATCCTTAATGGAACACTGCTTATATATATTTTATTTATATTTACCGTATTATATATCTCTATACACATCTGTCTGTACATATCTGCATATAGTCCTTATTAAATATCTGTAATTACTATATCTATATCTGTAAATATCCCTTACCTACTCTTACTAGTTACTATATCTATATCTGTAAATATCCCTTACCTACTCTTACTAGTTACTATATCTATATCTGTAAATATCCCTTACCTACTCTTACTAGTTACTATATCTATATCTACATATCCCTTACCTACTCTTACTAGTTACTATATCTATATCTGTACATATCTCTTACTAGTTACTATATCTATATCTGTACATATCCCTTACCTACTCTTACTAGTTACTATATCTATATCTGTAAATATCCCTTACCTACTCTTACTAGTTACTATATCTATATCTGTAAATATCCCTTACCTACTCTTACTAGTTACTATATCTATATCTGTAAATATCCCTTACCTACTCTTACTAGTTACTATATCTATATCTGTAAATATCCCTTACCTACTCTTACTAGTTACTATATCTATATCTTAAATATCCCTTACCTACTCTTACTAGTTACTATATCTATATCTGTACATATCCCTTACCTACTCTTACTAGTTACTATATCTATATCTGTAAATATCCCTTACCTACTCTTACTAGTTACTATATCTATATCTGTAATATCCCTTACCTACTCTTACTAGTTACTATATCTATATCTGTAAATATCCCTTACCTACTCTTACTAGTTACTATATCTATATCTGTAAATATCTCTTACTAGTTACTATATCTATATCTACATATCTCTTACCTACTCTTACTAGTTACTACATCATCATCACCACTAGAGGCTGCAGTACATCATCATCACCACTAGAGGCTGCAGTACAGCATCATCACCACTAGAGGCTGCAGTACATCATCATCACCACTAGAGGCTGCAGTACATCATCATCACCACTAGAGGCTGCAGTACATCATCATCACCACTAGAGGCTGCAGTACATCATCATCACCACTAGAGGCTGCAGTACATCATCATCACACTAGAGGCTGCAGTACAGCATCATCACCACTAGAGGCTGCAGTACATCATCATCACCACTAGAGGCTGCAGTACATCATCATCACCACTAGAGGCTGCAGTACATCATCATCACCACTAGAGGCTGCAGTATATCATCATCACCACTAGGCTGCAGTACATCATCATCACCACTAGAGGCTGCAGTACATCATCATCACCACTAGAGGCTGCAGTACCTCATCATCACCACTAGAGGCTGCAGTACATCATCATCACCACTAGAGGCTGCAGTACATCATCATCACCACTAGAGGCTGCAGTACATCATCATCACCACTAGAGGCTGCAGTACATCATCATCACCACTAGAGGCTGCAGTACATCATCATCACCACTAGAGGCTGCAGTATCATCATCACCACTAGCTGCAGTACAGCATCATCACCACTAGAGGCTGCAGTCATCATCATCACCACTAGAGGCTGCAGTACAGCATCATCACCACTAGAGGCTGCAGTACATCATCATCAACACTAGAGGCTGCAGTACATCATCATCACCACTAGAGGCTGCAGTACATCATCATCACCACTAGAGGCTGCAGTACCTCATCATCACCACTATCATCACCACTAGAGGCTGCAGTACATCATCATCACCACGTCTTGTTCTGTGGAGAAACAGGTATAAAGTAGAGCTGCTGACCTACAGAATGTTTGAGTTTTATATCCAAATGAGCTTTAACAGACAATACACCCCATAATATTCCTCTACTAACACCACAGGGGTGGGACGCCGGTGTGTCCTGGTCGTTGTAAACTGCAGGGGAGGGGATCAGGGGGAAACAGCGTGAACTCCGCGCGCGTTACGTTCCCCCAGTGACGTCCCTCGCTGTCAGGGGTAAAAGAAAGGGCGCCGTGTCTGACTCCACATGTTTCGGAGGAGGCATGTGGTAGTTCTACACCCTCCCAGGCC
>NC_140165.1:175167982-175175482 GCF_963971535.1 Notolepis coatsorum | reverse complement strand
GTTTGTTTACAAATTAAGTTTATTTACGTCAACAAACTAAAGCGAGGGCCTGTTTACCTATCGGGCTACTAATCTCGTGGACGTCTTGCTAACGGCTCGCTAGCGGCTCGCTAGCGGCTGGGCGCTGCGAGGGGGTCGTCCCAGAGCAGAGGTTAGAGTCAACACATGGCCACTAATAACATCACACATGGTCCCTCGTCTCTCTGTTTCACTCTCTGTTTGGTCGCTAACTGAGAGTCAGCTAACTTAACCCTTTCACTGCCACACGACAGAAGGTTAGCCCTTTACTGTCACACAACCGACGGCGATGCTCCATCATTAGCATCATTAGCTCCGCATTTATCGTCACAGTGAAAGTTAACTGTGTCGTGTGGCAGTGAAAGGGTTAACAACGCCATAGTGGGGGTCGGTAGGTTGGGGGGGGGGGGGGTCCTCTGTATTCTTATATCTGTCTCTCTCTTCTGCATACGGACATTCAAGGCCTCGCTTAAAACCCACCTTTTCGCTCTGGATGATCACTGAGTTACTTTGCTGTTGTGTTGTGTGTCTGAGGTGTTCTTATGTTCTCTGTCTGTCCGTCTGCCTGGTCCCCTGTCTCCTTTGCCCTGTCCATTTATTCCTATTCTTTTCCCCCCCGGGCTGCGCCCCGGACCCCAGTGGCGGCTGGCCACCGGGGGCGCTAGGGCGCCGACCCACCTGTTAAATGAGAGAAGAAGAAAAAGAAAAAAAAATTGTTTTTTGTTTTATAGCCCTATAAATAATATAAACATGTTTAAAATGAATAATATTTACTCATTTTAAGTATGTTTGTGTTTCCAATGCACAATATAACGTTAATATATAAAATAAAAAATACTAGTTTTCCTGAACAGGAAGTGACTCACTCCTGCCGCATTTCTCCTGCCGCATTTCTCCTGCCGCATTTCTCCTGCCGTATTTCTCTCCTAGCCGTATTTCTCGGCCCTGGCTAGACGCAATAGCGCTCTGAGTGCGCGTCACTGTTTGATCGCTGTATCCGTCGCAGCCAATCAGTGCGTAACGCGCTGTGCGTTGAAATATGATGTATTATGTTGGAAACCGGGCGCGATTTGAAGCGGAGACGATCTCTGATTGGCCGACGTCAGTTTTTTTTTCCGTAGCAGCATTTCGCGGAGACGCTCTCTGATTGGCCGACGCCACTTTTCTATGTTCCAATTTTAGGTTTTCTTGGTAGAGATAGTTGTGTTGTTGTGAGATGCAGCTATTTGTCTTAAAGCGTGACTGCAAGTTCTTTCGACGGTTAAGCTTAGGCACTCTTTCAAAGTTGGTTAAGGTTAGAGTTTGTCTTAGAGCATGGCGATAGAACGCCAGGTAGTTTGCAGTCTGTTCGACGCGGAAATGGACAAAGAAATCAAGTACTTGTTGTTGTTGTGTGGTGCTAACAGCTAACACTTGGCTAATAAGCTATATGGCGGATGCAGTCTGGACAGTGGACAGTGGTCTGGATATACATCATCAACAGCGGATTATACACTTTATCAAGCCCACCACGTTTCAATTAAACAAAGTGAGTTTATGCTGTTGTGTTGTGATGCAGTTATTTGTTGTTAGCTCACACAGTACTTGTTGGCTATAAGCTATATATGGATGCAGTGTGGAGGGACATGCATGGACAATGGACGTCAACACAGTCTGGACAATGGAGTGGATATACTTTATCAAGCCCTTCTGCCTGCTGTCAACTTAACAACAACAAGGTAGATTTGCGATATCGCTCTCTCTCTCTCTCTCTCTCTCTCTCTCTCTCTCTCTCTCTCTCTCTCTCTCTCTCTCTCTCTCTCTCTCTCTCGCTCTCTCTCTCGCTCTCTCTCTCTCTCTCTCTCTCCCTCTCTCTCTCCCTCTCTCTCTCTCGCTCTCTCTCTCTCTCGCTCTCTCTCTCTCTCCCTCTCTCTCCCTCTCTCTCTCTCTCGCTCTCTCTCGCTCTCTCTCTCTCTCTCACAATCCTGTGTCTCCGAGAAATGCGGCTATGAAATGCTGAGATGATAATAGCACTTCAAAACGCGCTGCTGTGTTGTGAACTATAACATTCATTTGGCTGCTGCTGATGCATAATGTATGAATGAATGAATGGTGAGTTGTTTAAAATGACAACATATACATGTGTTAATTATTTATTGGATTGATCCGAGAGACAGAGAGAGAGATTGCTCCAGAGCATTTATTAACGTTACGTTACATTTTCAACTCGACCTAACGTCGAGTTGCGACCCACCAATGGAAGATAGTACCAGCCGCCACTGCCGGACCCATATATCATATAACTCTGTACATACATCTGATTAGCAGTATTACTCATAAAGATTAAAGGCTGCAAACATAGCTAGTGAGGGCTGGAAGACACAACATTAAACAGAACTAAAAATAATTCTCCCAAAAGTAGAAAACAATGGAATTTCCCACACGATTCATTTTTAAAGACTTCATCAAAGATCATCATCATCATCATCATTGCCCCTTCCTGCTCCCAATAACATGCTGGGATACCTCAGTCAGGAGGCAACGTCTTCTAATTCCACCCTGATTCCTCTCTGATTCCACCCTGATTCCTCTCTGATTCCACTCTGATTCGACTCTGATTTCACCCTGATTCCACTCTGATTCCTCTCTCATTCCTCTCTGATTCGACTCTGATTTCACCCTGATTCCACTCTGATTCCTCTCTGATTCCTCTCTGATTCCTCTCTGATTCCTCTCTGATTCAACTCTGATTCCACTCTGATTCCTCTCTGATTCCTCTCTGATTCCTCTCTGATTCCACTCTGATTCCTCTCTGATTCAACTCTGATTCCTCTCTGATTCCTCTCTGATTCCACTCTGATTCCTCTCTGATTCCTCTCTGATTCAAGTCAAGTCAAGTCAAGTCAAGAGTTTTATTTGTCACGGCATACAAGTATACAGTGAAATGCGGGGGGTCTTGCCCGCAACGATTGTGCATAGTACAATAATACAATAATAAGAATCCAATAGGATGAGAATAAGACATTTGTGCAATAGTACTAGTAATAAAAGTAAGACATATCAGGTATATGTACATGATTTTTACAAAAGCATGGTAAGACATGCTAGGTCCTGTGATAGTGCAATACACTGTTAGCTACGGATGGGGCACTGGGTCTTATGTACACTGCTATACAATGCTATACTATACAATCTACAGTTATACTATGTGTCCTTATGCTAGCTTGCTATCCATCTATTTACTATACAAGAACCACTCCTGTTCTTGTTTTTTCTTTTTTTAAAGTGACCTTTCATTGTGTAAAGTGACCATGAGTGTGAGCGTGTGCAGCATGTGTGTGTGTGTGTTCATGCTAAAGTGACTGCTAGTGTGTGAGCGTATACAGTGTGTGTGTTGTGTGTGTGCTCATGTGTGCTTTTGTGTGCAGAGTTCAGTGTTCAAGACTCTGATGACCTGGGGGAAGAAGCTGAGCCGAAGTCTCTCTGTCCTAGTTGCTGGTGTTCGCAGGTGTTTGCCTGACCGCAGCAGCATGAACAGGCTGTAGTTGGGGTGGTGAGGGTCTTTCATTATCCTGCAGGCTCTGGATTTGCACCTCTTGTTGTATAGAACCTGCAGGGGTGGTAGTGCAATACCGGTAGTACGCTCAGCTGAGCGCACCACTCTCTGTAGGGCCTTCTTGTCCTGTGCCGTGCTGTTTCCATACCAGGCAGTGATGTTTCCAGTCAAGATGCTCTCTACAGCTCCGGAGTAGAAGGACTGGAGTATCTTCCCAGATACTCTGAACTTCCTTAACTGTCTCAGGTGGTAGAGGCGCTGCTTCGCCTTCTTTACGACTGAGTCTATGTGTGTTGTCCATGTCAGATCCTCTGAGATGTGGACCCCCAGGTACTTAAAGCTGCTCACCCTGTCCACGGTAGCCCCATTGATCATCAGTGGTGTGTGCGTCTCCTGCTGTCCTCTCCTATAATCCACGATCAGCTCCTTGGTTTTACCAATGTTCAGGAGCAGGCTGTTGTCCTGGCACCAGCGTTCCAGTACCTCAACCTCCTCCCGGTAGGCCTTCTCGTCGTTGTCCGAGATCAGCCCCACCACCACCGTGTTGTCCGCAAACTTCACTATGGAGTTGGAGCTGAACCTGGCCACACAGTCATGTGTGTATAGTGAGTACAGCAGGGGGCTTAGAACACAGCCCTGGGGGGACCCGATGCTCAGGGTGATGGTGTTGGAGGTCTGACCCCCCACCCTGACCGCCTGGGGCCTTTCACTCAGCTCTGACAGGAGCGTTTGTGACGTCTGGCTACACCAGGGGGGAATGAACAGGGATGTGTCCGACTCTTCACCAGCAGAACCTGCACGGACTACAACAGATAGGGCACCTTGTGTATAAGATAAGATAAGATAAGATATTCCTTTATTGATCCCCTTGGGGAAATTCAGGCATCATAGCAGCATGGGGGGGAGGGGGGAGGGGTACAGGTAGTAAAACAACACAGTATACAGGTAGTAAAAGACAACACAGGCAGTGTAAACAATTTGATCAATATGGTCAATATAATTTACTATCTGACTAGCTGAGGAATATTCACATTATTCACAGTGTCACATAAGGTGCAGTATGCATGAGGTAGTGTTATAATTTACTATCTACTGAGTATACATTAATCAAAGTACCAGGGTAGTCTACTTTGTCCCCCTTGGGTTCCTATAAGTCCCAGGTCAATGTCTGGTAGCAGTCGCTGTCGCTGCCCCCTGTTGTGGGGCCTGGAGGCTGCTGGTCGCTGCCCACTGTTGTGGAGCCTGATGGCCGCTGGTATGAAGGACTGTCCAAGGCGGTTAGTTGAGTGTCGGGGGGGGATGAGTCTGTGGCTGAACGAGTATACCGTTTACTTTTACTCTTACTCATAGTATTGTTCAAATTCAAATTCTTTATTGTCATATTTATTGTAACGTATAATATAACCGATACATACAGACCCTCATATGCACCTTTTGTTTCCACTGTTAATTTTCTCATGTTTTTATAATTCAGATCTAATTTGATTGTCTTTCTACTATCACCCTGCCCATACCTGTACCTCCCCTCCCCCACTCCCCCATGCTGCTATGACGGCAGAATTTACCCAAGGGATCAATAAAGGAATATCTTATCTTATCTTAACATCTCTAGTGCTAACACTAATTACCCCCCCCCCCCTCCCCCTCATTAACTGTGAAGTCTGGATGGGATGTAGACAAAATAAATAAAGAGAACATCTTTACCTGCCTGGCAACCCTCACACCCAGACTACGATTGGTTGAATTAAAATAAAGAACATCTTTACCTGCCTGGCAACCCTCACACCCAGACTACGATTGGTTGAATTAAAATAAAGAACATCTTTACCTGCCTGGCAACCCTCACACCCAGACTACGATTGGTTGAATTAAAATAAAGAACATCTTTACCTGCCTGGCAACCCTCACACCCAGACTACGATTGGTTGAATTAAAATAAAGAACATCTTTACCTGCCTGGCAACCCTCACACCCAGACTACGATTGGTTGAATTAAAATAAAGAACATCTTTACCTGCCTGGCAACCCTCACACCCAGACTACGATTGGTTGAATTAAAATAAAGAAAGGTATTGTTGTTGTTCATCTGTTTTTCACTATAATATCCAGCATTATAAATATATAGGACACGTGTTAAAAGAGGTTAGCAGAGGGCGGTCAGGTGGCGTGGCGGAGATTGCGCTCGTCACCAACGCAGGAGATGCTGGGTTCGAGCCCAGCTCTCGGCGTTGCCACCAGCTTGGCTGGCCGTTCACACTAATACAATTGGCTGTATTAGAGGGTGGGGAAGCTGGTGGGTGGGAAGCTGGCGTAATAATAATAATAATAATAATAATAATAATAATAATAATAATAATAATAATAATAATAATAACATTTGATTTATATAGCACACTTTAAAATCAAACGATATCGCAAGGTGCTTAGTCCATCCCCCTGTGTAACGTTCTGGGTTTCTGTCCTCTCCCAGGACTGGAAACCCTACTGCCATTCTGGAGGACTTCACCCTGTACTTCACTGGGGAAACTTAAAGACTATGGCTTTGCTTCATCGTCAGTTTCATGGATAACTAGCTACTTATACAGTAGAAAACAGAGAGTATTTTTTAACAGTAGCCTATATGAAGCGAAAAAAGTTAAGTATGGAATTCCGCAGGGAAGCTGCCTTGGACCTCTGTTATTCACCATTTATACAAATGATTTGCCGTTAATTTTAGAGCAAGCGAAGGTGGCTATATATGCGGACGATACAACCCTGTACATGGCGTCCTCCTCTGTGGAAGATCTGGGTGTGGCACTAAATAAAGAGCTACAAAAAGTAGAAGAGTGGATGGTTTAGAATGCTTTTAAACATAGCAAAAACAAAGTGTATTTTAATGGGATCTCACCATATGCTAATTGCTAATCCAAAAGTTAAAATAATGATGGGGGGAACTGAAATTGAACAGGTAGAAGAAGCAAAACTACTAGGTATAACATTGGACAGTCATCTGAACTGGTCAACGCATATAAATAACATAACAAAAGAAATGGGGAGAGGGCTGGCGTTAATTAGAAGATGTGCAGAATCAGTGATCCATGTTATATCTGGATTACTGTCCGGGGATCTGGGGAAGTGCTGGAAGAGAAAAACTGGGAAAACTACAAATGACACAGAACAAAGCAGCACGCCTTGCTCTGAAGTGTAGGAAAAGGTCAAAGATAGTAAGTATGCATGAAAAACTGTCATGGTTAATGGTAGAACAAAGACTAAATGTAAATATCATAATGTTTTTTAGAAATATATATAAGAACAAAAAACCAGCTTGTCTATATGACGAGATACAATTCACAATAAACAGACACAGTTACTCCACCAGGCATGTGTCAATGCCAATGGAAAGATGTACTGTAAGGATGCCAAGAACAAATGCAATGAAAATAACTGTGATGTATAGAGCCATGACTGCATGGAATTCCTTACCACCTGCACTAACTAGGGTTGAAGACAAACAGACATTTAAAAAACACCTTAAAAATCATATAAGAAAGAATGGTACCGTCAGTTAAGTAAACATAGTGGGTGATTGAGAAGAGGGGTATGTGTGATTGGTGAACTTAGATATTTTATTATAATATTTGTATGTGTTATTGAGGTGTATTGTATTGTTTTAATGTATTGTATTGATTGTATTGTATTGATTTTATTGTATTGTATTGTATTGATTTGTGTGGACCCCAGTAATAGTAGCCTATATGCCTGTGGCAATGGCTAATGGGGATCCGAATAAACTAAACTAAACTAAACTGTTCTCTGTAATTAGTGCGTATTGACTGTCACCTGTGGTTTGTTGTCACTAATTACTGCATGTGGTTTGCTGGGAGTTTTGCCTTTATAGTAATCTCTTGTTCTCTGTCTGTTGTCGGATCTTCAACAGAACCTGCGAGCAGTCGGCCACAGGACAAGAA
>NC_140165.1:175112982-175165482 GCF_963971535.1 Notolepis coatsorum | reverse complement strand
TAGAGCCAGAGGGTTTAGAGCCAGAGGGTTTAGAGGGTTTAGAGCCAGAGGGTTTAGAGTCAGAGGGTTTAGAGCCAGAGGGTTTAGAGGGTTTAGAGCCAGAGGGTTTAGAGGGTTTAGAGCCAGAGGGTTTAGAGTCAGAGGGTTTAGAGCCAGAGGGTTTAGAGGGTTTAGAGTCAGAGGGTTTAGAGCCAGAGGGTTTAGAGGGTTTAGAGCCAGAGGGTTTAGAGGGTTTAGAGCCAGAGGGTTTAGAGCCAGAGGGTTTAGAGCCAGAGGGTTTAGAGTCAGAGGGTTTAGAGCCAGAGGGTTTAGAAGATTTAGAGTCAGAGGGTTTAGAGCCAGAGGGTTTAGAGCCAGAGGGTTTAGAGGGTTTAGAGTCAGAGGGTTTAGAGCCAGAGGGTTTAGAGCCAGAGGGTTTAGAGGGTTTAGAGCCAGAGGGTTTAGAGCCAGAGGGTTTAGAGGGTTTAGAGTCAGAGGGTTTAGAGCCAGAGGGTTTAGAGTCAGAGGGTTTAGAGCCAGAGGGTTTAGAGGGTTTAGAGCCAGAGGGTTTAGAGGGTTTAGAGCCAGAGGGTTTAGAGCCAGAGGGTTTAGAGCCAGAGGGTTTAGAGGGTTTAGAGTCAGAGGGTTTAGAGCCAGAGGGTTTAGAGCCAGAGGGTTTAGAGCCAGAGGGTTTAGAGGGTTTAGAGCCAGAGGGTTTAGAGCCAGAGGGTTTAGAGGGTTTAGAGCCAGAGGGTTTAGAGCCAGAGGGTTTAGAGCCAGAGGGTTTAGAGTCAGAGGGTTTAGAGGGTTTAGAGCCAGAGGGTTTAGAGCCAGAGGGTTTAGAGCCAGAGGGTTTAGAGGGTTTAGAGTCAGAGGGTTTAGAGCCAGAGGGTTTAGAGCCAGAGGGTTTAGAGTCAGAGGGTTTAGAGCCAGAGGGTTTAGAGTCAGAGGGTTTAGAGCCAGAGGGTTTAGAGCCAGAGGGTTTAGAGCCAGAGGGTTTAGAGTCAGAGGGTTTAGAGCCAGAGGGTTTAGAGCCAGAGGGTTTAGAGTCAGAGGGTTTAGAGTCAGAGGGTTTAGAGCCAGAGGGTTTAGAGCCAGAGGGTTTAGAGCCAGAGGGTTTAGAGCCAGAGGGTTTAGAGCCAGAGGGTTTAGAGTCAGAGGGTTTAGAGTCAGAGGGTTTAGAGCCAGAGGGTTTAGAGGGTTTAGAGCCAGAGAGTTTAGAGCCAGAGGGTTTAGAGTCAGAGGGTTTAGAGCCAGAGGGTTTAGAGGGTTTAGAGCCAGAGGGTTTAGAGCCAGAGAGTTTAGAGCCAGAGGGTTTAGAGTCAGAGGGTTTAGAGCCAGAGGGTTTAGAGCCAGAGGGTTTAGAGGGTTTAGAGCCAGAGAGTTTAGAGCCAGAGGGTTTAGAGTCAGAGGGTTTAGAGTCAGAGGGTTTAGAGTCAGAGGGTTTAGAGCCAGAGGGTTTAGAGGGTTTAGAGTCAGAGGGTTTAGAGTCAGAGGGTTTAGAGTCAGAGGGTTTAGAGCCAGAGGGTTTAGAGGGTTTAGAGTCAGAGGGTTTAGAGTCAGAGGGTTTAGAGCCAGAGGGTTTAGAGCCAGAGGGTTTAGAGGGTTTAGAGCCAGAGGGTTTAGAGGGTTTAGAGCCAGAGGGTTAAGAGTCAGAGGGTTTAGAGCCAGAGGGTTTAGAGCCAGAGGGTTTAGAGCCAGAGGGTTTAGAGCCAGAGGGTTTAGAGTCAGAGGGTTTAGAGCCAGAGGGTTTAGAGCCAGAGGGTTTAGAGCCAGAGGGTTTAGAGCCAGAGGGTTTAGAGTCAGAGGGTTTAGAGGGTTTAGAGCCAGAGGGTTTAGAGCCAGAGGGTTTAGAGCCAGAGGGTTTAGAGCCAGAGGGTTTAGAGGGTTTAGAGTCAGAGGGTTTAGAGGGTTTAGAGCCAGAGGGTTTAGAGCCAGAGGGTTTAGAGTCAGAGGGTTTAGAGGGTTTAGAGCCAGAGGGTTTAGAGCCAGAGGGTTTAGAGTCAGAGGGTTTAGAGCCAGAGGGTTTAGAGGGTTTAGAGCCAGAGGGTTTAGAGGGTTTAGAGCCAGAGGGTTTAGAGCCAGAGGGTTTAGAGCCAGAGGGTTTAGAGGGTTTAGAGTCAGAGGGTTTAGAGCCAGAGGGTTTAGAGGATTTAGAGTCAGAGGGTTTAGAGCCAGAGGGTTTAGAGCCAGAGGGTTTAGAGCCAGAGGGTTTAGAGGGTTTAGAGTCAGAGGGTTTAGAGCCAGAGGGTTTAGAGGGTTTAGAGCCAGAGGGTTTAGAGCCAGAGGGTTTAGAGGGTTTAGAGCCAGAGGGTTTAGAGGGTTTAGAGCCAGAGGGTTTAGAGGGTTTAGAGCCAGAGGGTTTAGAGTTAGAGGGTTTGAGAGCCAGAGGGTTTAGAGTCAGAGGGTTTAGAGCCAGAGGGTTTAGAGGGTTTAGAGTCAGAGGGTTTAGAGCCAGAGGGTTTAGAGGGTTTAGAGCCAGAGGGTTTAGAGGGTTTAGAGCCAGAGGGTTTAGAGGGTTTAGAGCCAGGGGGTTTAGAGTCAGAGGGTTTAGAGCCAGAGGGTTTAGAGGGTTTAGAGTCAGAGGGTTTAGAGCCAGAGGGTTTAGAGGGTTTAGAGCCAGAGGGTTTAGAGCCAGAGGGTTTAGAGCCAGAGGGTTTAGAGGGTTTAGAGCCAGAGGGTTTAGAGCCAGGGGGTTTAGAGCCAGAGGGTTTAGAGCCAGAGAGTTTAGAGGGTTTAGAGCCAGAGGGTTTAGAGCCAGAGGGTTTAGAGGGTTTAGAGGGTTTAGAGCCAGAGGGTTTAGAGTCAGAGGGTTTAGAGCCAGAGGGTTTAGAGGATTTAGAGTCAGAGGGTTTAGAGCCAGAGGGTTTAGAGGGTTTAGAGTCAGAGGGTTTAGAGCCAGAGGGTTTAGAGCCAGAGGGTTTAGAGCCAGAGGGTTTAGAGCCAGAGGGTTTAGAGTCAGAGGGTTTAGAGCCAGAGGGTTTAGAGGGTTTAGAGCCAGAGGGTTTAGAGCCAGAGGGTTTAGAGTCAGAGGGTTTAGAGGGTTTAGAGCCAGAGGGTTTAGAGTCAGAGGGTTTAGAGCCAGAGGGTTTAGAGGGTTTAGAGCCAGAGGGTTTAGAGCCAGAGGGTTTAGAGCCAGAGGGTTTAGAGTCAGAGGGTTTAGAGGGTTTAGAGTCAGAGGGTTTAGAGGGTTTAGAGTCAGAGGGTTTAGAGGGTTTAGAGCCAGAGGGTTTAGAGCCAGAGGGTTTAGAGCCAGAGGGTTTAGAGGGTTTAGAGTCAGAGGGTTTAGAGCCAGAGGGTTTAGAGCCAGAGGGTTTAGAGCCAGAGGGTTTAGAGGGTTTAGAGCCAGAGGGTTTAGAGCCAGAGGGTTTAGAGCCAGAGGGTTTAGAGGGTTTAGAGTCAGAGGGTTTAGAGCCAGAGGGTTTAGAGCCAGAGAGTTTAGAGGGTTTAGAGCCAGAGAGTTTAGAGCCAGAGGGTTTAGAGTCAGAGGGTTTAGAGCCAGAGGGTTTAGAGGGTTTAGAGTCAGAGGGTTTAGAGTCAGAGGGTTTAGAGGGTTTAGAGCCAGAGGGTTTAGAGCCAGAGGGTTTAGAGTCAGAGGGTTTAGAGCCAGAGGGTTTAGAGCCAGAGGGTTTAGAGCCAGAGGGTTTAGAGCCAGAGGGTTTAGAGGGTTTAGAGCCAGAGGGTTTAGAGCCAGAGGGTTTAGAGCCAGAGGGTTTAGAGCCAGAGGGTTTAGAGTCAGAGGGTTTAGAGTCAGAGGGTTTAGAGCCAGAGGGTTTAGAGCCAGAGGGTTTAGAGCCAGAGGGTTTAGAGGGTTTAGAGCCAGAGGGTTTAGAGCCAGAGGGTTTAGAGGGTTTAGAGCCAGAGGGTTTAGAGCCAGAGGGTTTAGAGCCAGAGGGTTTAGAGCCAGAGGGTTTAGAGCCAGAGGGTTTAGAGTCAGAGGGTTTAGAGGGTTTAGAGTCAGAGGGTTTAGAGTCAGAGGGTTTAGAGGGTTTAGAGCCAGAGGGTTTAGAGTCAGAGGGTTTAGAGCCAGAGGGTTTAGAGCCAGAGGGTTTAGAGTCAGAGGGTTTAGAGGGTTTAGAGCCAGAGGGTTTAGAGCCAGAGGGTTTAGAGCCAGAGGGTTTAGAGTCAGAGGGTTTAGAGGGTTTAGAGCCAGAGGGTTTAGAGCCAGAGGGTTTAGAGGGTTTAGAGCCAGAGGGTTTAGAGCCAGAGGGTTTAGAGTCAGAGGGTTTAGAGGGTTTAGAGCCAGAGGGTTTAGAGCCAGAGGGTTTAGAGTCAGAGGGTTTAGAGCCAGAGGGTTTAGAGGGTTTAGAGCCAGAGGGTTTAGAGGGTTTAGAGCCAGAGGGTTTAGAGCCAGAGGGTTTAGAGCCAGAGGGTTTAGAGGGTTTAGAGTCAGAGGGTTTAGAGCCAGAGGGTTTAGAGGATTTAGAGTCAGAGGGTTTAGAGCCAGAGGGTTTAGAGCCAGAGGGTTTAGAGGGTTTAGAGTCAGAGGGTTTAGAGGGTTTAGAGCCAGAGGGTTTAGAGCCAGAGGGTTTAGAGGGTTTAGAGCCAGAGGGTTTAGAGGGTTTAGAGCCAGAGGGTTTAGAGGGTTTAGAGCCAGAGGGTTTAGAGTTAGAGGGTTTGAGAGCCAGAGGGTTTAGAGTCAGAGGGTTTAGAGCCAGAGGGTTTAGAGGGTTTAGAGTCAGAGGGTTTAGAGCCAGAGGGTTTAGAGGGTTTAGAGCCAGAGGGTTTAGAGGGTTTAGAGTCAGAGGGTTTAGAGCCAGAGGGTTTAGAGGGTTTAGAGCCAGAGGGTTTAGAGCCAGAGGGTTTAGAGTCAGAGGGTTTAGAGGGTTTAGAGCCAGAGGGTTTAGAGTCAGAGGGTTTAGAGGGTTTAGAGCCAGAGGGTTTAGAGTCAGAGGGTTTAGAGCCAGAGGGTTTAGAGGATTTAGAGTCAGAGGGTTTAGAGCCAGAGGGTTTAGAGGGTTTAGAGTCAGAGGGTTTAGAGCCAGAGGGTTTAGAGTCAGAGGGTTTAGAGTCAGAGGGTTTAGAGTCAGAGGGTTTAGAGCCAGAGGGTTTAGAGGGTTTAGAGCCAGAGGGTTTAGAGCCAGAGGGTTTAGAGCCAGAGGGTTTAGAGCCAGAGGGTTTAGAGTCAGAGGGTTTAGAGGGTTTAGAGTCAGAGGGTTTAGAGGGTTTAGAGTCAGAGGGTTTAGAGGGTTTAGAGCCAGAGGGTTTAGAGCCAGAGGGTTTAGAGCCAGAGGGTTTAGAGGGTTTAGAGCCAGAGGGTTTAGAGTCAGAGGGTTTAGAGGGTTTAGAGTCAGAGGGTTTAGAGCCAGAGGGTTTAGAGCCAGAGGGTTTAGAGCCAGAGGGTTTAGAGGGTTTAGAGCCAGAGGGTTTAGAGCCAGAGGGTTTAGAGCCAGAGGGTTTAGAGGGTTTAGAGTCAGAGGGTTTAGAGCCAGAGGGTTTAGAGCCAGACGGTTTAGAGTCAGAGGGTTTAGAGCCAGAGGGTTTAGAGCCAGAAGGTTTAGAGCCAGAGGGTTTAGAGTCAGAGGGTTTAGAGCCAGAGGGTTTAGAGCCAGAGGGTTTAGAGGGTTTAGAGCCAGAGGGTTTAGAGCCAGAGGGTTTAGAGTCAGAGGGTTTAGAGGGTTTAGAGCCAGAGGGTTTAGAGCCAGAGGGTTTAGAGGGTTTAGAGCCAGAGGGTTTAGAGCCAGAGGGTTTAGAGGGTTTAGAGGGTTTAGAGTCAGAGGGTTTAGAGGGTTTAGAGCCAGAGGGTTTAGAGTCAGAGGGTTTAGAGCCAGAGGGTTTAGAGCCAGAGGGTTTAGAGCCAGAGGGTTTAGAGCCAGAGGGTTTAGAGTCAGAGGGTTTAGAGGGTTTAGAGTCAGAGGGTTTAGAGGGTTTAGAGTCAGAGGGTTTAGAGGGTTTAGAGCCAGAGGGTTTAGAGCCAGAGGGTTTAGAGCCAGAGGGTTTAGAGGGTTTAGAGTCAGAGGGTTTAGAGCCAGAGGGTTTAGAGCCAGAGGGTTTAGAGCCAGAGGGTTTAGAGGGTTTAGAGCCAGAGGGTTTAGAGCCAGAGGGTTTAGAGCCAGAGGGTTTAGAGGGTTTAGAGTCAGAGGGTTTAGAGCCAGAGGGTTTAGAGCCAGAGGGTTTAGAGTCAGAGGGTTTAGAGCCAGAGGGTTTAGAGCCAGAGGGTTTAGAGCCAGAGGGTTTAGAGGGTTTAGAGCCAGAGGGTTTAGAGCCAGAGAGTTTAGAGGGTTTAGAGCCAGAGGGTTTAGAGCCAGAGGGTTTAGAGTCAGAGGGTTTAGAGGGTTTAGAGCCAGAGGGTTTAGAGCCAGAGGGTTTAGAGGGTTTAGAGCCAGAGGGTTTAGAGCCAGAGGGTTTAGAGCCAGAGGGTTTAGAGGGTTTAGAGCCAGAGGGTTTAGAGGGTTTAGAGCCAGAGGGTTTAGAGCCAGAGGGTTTAGAGGGTTTAGAGCCAGAGGGTTTAGAGCCAGAGGGTTTAGAGGGTTTAGAGCCAGAGGGTTTAGAGGGTTTAGAGTCAGAGGGTTTAGAGCCAGAGGGTTTAGAGGGTTTAGAGCCAGAGGGTTTAGAGCCAGAGGGTTTAGAGCCAGAGGGTTTAGAGTCAGAGGGTTTAGAGTCAGAGGGTTTAGAGCCAGAGGGTTTAGAGCCAGAGGGTTTAGAGCCAGAGGGTTTAGAGGGTTTAGAGCCAGAGAGTTTAGAGTCAGAGAGTTTAGAGCCAGAGGGTTTAGAGCCAGAGGGTTTAGAGAGTTTAGAGCCAGAGGGTTTAGAGTCAGAGGGTTTAGAGCCAGAGGGTTTAGAGCCAGAGGGTTTAGAGTCAGAGGGTTTAGAGCCAGAGGGTTTAGAGCCAGAGAGTTTAGAGCCAGAGGGTTTAGAGTCAGAGGGTTTAGAGCCAGAGGGTTTAGAGTCAGAGGGTTTAGAGCCAGAGGGTTTAGAGCCAGAGGGTTTAGAGCCAGAGGGTTTAGAGTCAGAGGGTTTAGAGCCAGAGGGTTTAGAGCCAGAGGGTTTAGAGCCAGAGGGTTTAGAGCCAGAGGGTTTAGAGGGTTTAGAGTCAGAGGGTTTAGAGCCAGAGGGTTTAGAGCCAGAGGGTTTAGAGGGTTTAGAGCCAGAGGGTTTAGAGCCAGAGGGTTTAGAGGGTTTAGAGCCAGAGGGTTTAGAGGGTTTAGAGCCAGAGGGTTTAGAGCCAGAGGGTTTAGAGCCAGAGGGTTTAGAGCCAGAGGGTTTAGAGGGTTTAGAGCCAGAGAGTTTAGAGCCAGAGAGTTTAGAGCCAGAGGGTTTAGAGCCAGAGGGTTTAGAGTCAGAGGGTTTAGAGTCAGAGGGTTTAGAGCCAGAGGGTTTAGAGTCAGAGGGTTTAGAGCCAGAGGGTTTAGAGTCAGAGGGTTTAGAGTCAGAGGGTTTAGAGCCAGAGGGTTTAGAGGGGTTAGAGCCAGAGGGTTTAGAGCCAGAGGGTTTAGAGTCAGAGGGTTTAGAGCCAGAGGGTTTAGAGTCAGAGGGTTTCTCCCAGAAAGGTGTCTTCCTTCCTCACACAGGGAGTGTTTCCTTGCCACAGTCTTCAGTTTGATTTTAGAGTGCATAGTAGATAGTAGTATAGACATAGTAGATAGTAGTATAGACATAGTAGATAGTAGTATAGACATAGTAGATAGTAGTATAGACATAGTAGATAGTAGTATAGACATAGTAGATAGTAGTATAGACATAGTAGATAGTAGTATAGACATAGTAGATAGTAGTATAGACATAGTAGATAGTAGTATAGACATAGTAGATAGTAGTATAGACATAGTAGATAGTAGTATAGACATAGTAGATAGTAGTATAGACATAGTAGATAGTAGTATAGACATAGTAGATAGTAGTATAGACATATCTTAAATGGAAAACTAACTCTAACCCTAACTAACCTCACTGTCATGCACTTGTCCTAATAAACTAACCTACACTGTAGCACTCAACACTTTGATGAACATTGTTACTCAGCTGATAGAGTTGTATCCTTCCTGATGACCTGTTGTACAGAACTTGTAAGTCGCTTTGGATAAAAGCGTTTAAACTAAATGACTAAATGTAAATGTAAACATAGGTAGTAGTATAGACATAGTAGATAGTAGTATAGACATAGTAGCATAGTAAGTTAGTAACATAGTAGATAGTAGTATAGACATAGTAGCATAGTAGTAGTATAGGTATAGTACATAGTAGATAGTAGTATAGATATATTTGCATAGTACATAGTAGGTAGTAGTATAGGCATAGTAGCATAGTTAGATTAGATTAGATTAGATTGTACTTCATTGTCATTATATTTGCATACAGCGACACTTGGGACTCAAATTTAAGGTGCAGTAGTGGAATATAAAATCACACAAGTCATCAACCTTTATTTATACTCGAAAAGACAATTGAGGTCACCCTCATTTTCAATGTCATCAAGACTTTACAGACATTTCAATGCACACATTTCTACAATATAACAATAAATATGAATAACTATCTATATAGTATAAAATGAACATAGGCATAAATCAGCACACAGATTGACAGAATAAAAAAAACAATGCATAAATTGCAGACATAAGAATAGGCATAAAAGACAATAAAAGTAGTGCAATTTAAACATGCAGACTTAATAATGGCATACAATAAGTACAATATGTACAGTGTCGCTCGAAGGCATGTGAACCCCCCCGGAACAGCCAGTCCCCCCAAAACACCCCACACATCAATCCCTACCAGATCCCCCTCCAAGACACACGCACCCCCCGATAAAGCACGCCATGACCGAAGGAAAACACAAACAGCCCGCGCGCCACTCACACCGCCATGCACGGCGACAGGAATGCCAACCCCGCGGGCCGCTCCATCTACCCCAGCCCCGGCGCCCCCGCCACCACGAGGAAAACCAGTGAATCCCACGCCCCCCCCACTCCACAGAGGAATGACAGGCCACGCGCCCCAGGACCCGCAGCCACGCCCCAGGAGACACGACCCCAAACACTCAAGCAGACAGACACACCAGCGGCCAAATGAGAAGACATGCAGGATCGGGACGGTCCGAGACGACACCGGGACCCCCTGGAACACAGCAGAAGCCACAGCGAGCCCCCCACGCAAGCAACCCCGAAGACTTGAGCATAAAATAAGTACAATATGTACAATGTCGCTCGAAGGCCTGTAGGATGTTGCACAGTGTGGGAGGAGGGGGAGGGGTGAGTTATTAGTGCGTCATGTTAGAGTTCTGGGTGGCGATGGCTCTGGGGGAGAAACTGTCTCTGAGCCTGTTTGTTCTGCTCTGACGCACCTGTAACGCCTGCCCTGATGGCAACAGGTCCAACAGGTGGAGGCCGGGGTGGGAGCTGTCCTCCTTCATAATGTGTTTTGCTCTGTTGAGGCAGCGGGAGTTGTGCAGGTCCTTCAGGGGGGAGAGGGGGCAGTACATAGTACCTAGTAGATAGTAGTATAGACATAGTACATAGTACCTAGTAGATAGTAGTATAGACATAGTACATAGTACCTAGTAGATAGTAGTATAGACATAGTACATAGTAGATAGTAGAATAGTAGTATAGACATAGTACCTAGTAGATAGTAGTATAGACATAGTACATAGTAGATAGTAGAATAGTAGTATAGACATAGTACATAGTAGATAGTAGTATAGAGTCTAGACATAGTAGATCGTAGATAGTAGATGGTAGTATAGACATAGTAGTAGTAGTAACACAGTCTGTGAAACAGCTCTGCCCAAAGTGCAACAGTAAAATTACATTAGACTAAATGCCATTGCACAAGTACAGAGTAATGAAATGTATTTGGCATTTAACCAGAGTGCAAAAGATCAGTAAAGTACACTGCAGTATACAGTATAACATGTGGATATGTGGAGTATACAGTATAACATGTGGAGTATACAGTATAACATGTGGATATGTGGAGTATACAGTATAACATGTGGAGTATACAGTATAACATGTGGAGTATACAGTATAACATGTGGATATGTGGTGTATACAGTATAACATGTGGAGTATACAGTATAACATGTGGAGTATACAGTATAACATGTGGAGTATACAGTATAACATGTGGAGTATACAGTATAACATGTGGAGTATACAGTATAACATGTGGATATGTGGCGTATACAGTATAACATGTGGAGTATACAGTATAACATGTGGATATGTGGCGTATACAGTATAACATGTGGAGTATACAGTATAACATGTGGAGTATACAGTATAACATGTGGAGTATACAGTATAACATGTGGATATGTGGCATATACAGTATAACATGTGGATATGTGGCATATACAGTATAACATGTGGATGTCTGCAGTATACAGTATAACATGTGGATGTCTGCAGTATACAGTATAACATGTGGATATGTGGAGTATATATCTGCAGTATACAGTATAACATGTGAATATGTGGAGTATACAGGACGAAGCTACGGAGTAATTATGCTAAGCTAATGTATGTACAGTATTATTATATACAGTGGTACAAGTATGAATACACTATGGTAGTAAACCATGCTAGCCAGTGGTTTAACTAATAAGACTAGGTATGGAGATATACAGATATAGATAAATGTCAAACAATTGTTTCTAACTGTACCAAATCCAGACATCCGTGACTAATTTAGCCTAGTTTGAAAGCAAAAGGTGGTTATGACCTTGAATGGGGTGCATACATCACACATAACCAAAAATCAAGCTTGTCTGAACATTTGAGTTATGCAGTGATGTTGTAGGTTGTCAGAAAAATAAACAGACTATCTTTTCAACTAATTTCCGGTTCTTATTTAAAAATAGACTAACAGATATAGTATAGTGTATAGCAGACCTGGGCATTGTACGGCCGGCGGGATGATTCTGACCGGCCTGCGAAAGATTACATGATAACGTTCACACGCACAATATACGCTTACCTAGGATTTGACTTGATTCAACAACAAAGCAGTCGGGGCAAGCCGAAAACGGTCGAAAGTGTGGTTATTTGAAGTTTGGATTTCTTTTTTCACAACTGAGATAGGTAGATACAATTTTTAGAGACTAAAGTACAGAAAAAAGGTACCGTTGGGTACCGGTATCGATTCACAGGTACCGGTACCGTATCGGTTCAAATGTGAACGGTACCCATCCCTACTGAGCACACAACTGCAGGGCAAGGTCATTTTTGCTCATGAAATGCATAGCCATGTGAAAGCCTTCATGACAAAGTTGCAATTAATTTCAAGGCAACTAGGCAGCAACAATCTCAAACACATGAAAACCCTGAAAGAAGTCAAACCATCAGCTGATCACCGGCACAGGTACTCATCCATGTTGGGAGCACTGCATGATGAATTTTCAAGGCGTTTTCAAGATTTCAAAAAGGTTGAGGAATGCAGCTGGTTTCCTCTCCCTTTACCTGCAGTGTTGATAGTGCACCCACTGATGTTCAGCTTGAACTCATTGACCTGCAGTCTGATTCACTACTGAAAGAGCACTTTAAGTCAGCATCACTGCTAGAGTTCTACTCTGCTCTCAAGGAGGAGAACTTTCCAAACATGAGGAGACATGCTCAGAAGATGTTGGTTCTCTTTGGATCCACCTATATGTGAACAGACATTCTCAGTCATGACGTTTACCAAGTCCAGGTACAGATCCTCTCTCACTGATGAACATCTGGCAGCTGTGCTTCGCATCTCCACCTCAGACATGCAACCTGACTTTGATGGACTTGTTAAAGCTCAACAGAGACTGGATTTATCACACTGAATGAAAAAAGAAAAAAAAAAGCTGAAGAACACTAAAATGTGGAAATATAACAAGTGAAATGGGACACTTGATCTTTTTTTTTCTTTTTTTTGCACAGTTCTGAAAACATTAAATGTTTCATATAGGCATGTAGAGTAAAAAGGCTACTGGGACACTTTTCATGTCTTGTTTATTTTGGCTATAAGATGATGTGATGTCTTTAGAAAGCTAAGAAAATCCTTGTTTCAATAGTATATGAAACTCAAAATAATAACTTTATTTGTATAGCACTTTTTCATACATGCCCTTTGTTATTAATGTTTCACATTTTGTTTATCATTTTGGAAATAAATTCTATTTGAATAAATGATATTTTTGAAAGCTAACCTCACCTTTTAATTGCCAAATAATAACATACACTCTTACCAGGGGTCAAAACAATGCCATTTACTGCTTTTTATATAGAAATAAAATGTATATTATGCATAATTGAGTTTGGAATTTTGGCCCGGCCCTCCAACATATTTTCAGTTGCTCATTCGGCCGCCCGGGAAAAATAATTGCCCACCCCTGGTGTATAGGGTTAGGGTTAGGCAGCGCAGAGTACTTTACTGCCTCTTTGGACCGAGGTGTTTGACGGTGGAATATTGTCCAACTTTCTAGTAAGAGTGTGCTACACATTGCCATCCATATGTCATATTCACTTACACATGTTCACATTAAGAAGTGTGGCTTTGTATTCACTTACACACGTTCACATTAAGAAGTGTGGCTTTTTATTCACTTACACACGTTCACATTAATAAGAAGTGTGGCTTTTTATTCACTTACACATGTTCACATTAAGAAGTGTGGCTTTGTATTCACTTACACACGTTCACATTAAGAAGTGTGGCTTTTTATTCACTTACACACGTTCACATTAATAAGAAGTGTGGCTTTTTATTCACTTACACATGTTCACATTAAGAAGTGTGGCTTTTTATTCACTTACACACGTTCACATTAAGAAGTGTGGCTTTTTATTCACTTACACACGTTCACATTAAGAAGTGTGGCTTTTTATTCACTTACACATGTTCACATTAAGAAGTGTGGCTTTTTATTCACTTACACACGTTCACATTAAGAAGTGTGGCTTTTTATTCACTTACACATGTTCACATTAAGAAGTGTGGCTTTTTATTCACTTACACATGTTCACATTAAGAAGTGTGGCTTTTTATTCACTTACACACGTTCACATTAAGAAGTGTGGCTTTTTATTCACTTACACATGTTCACATTAAGAAGTGTGGCTTTTTATTCACTTACACACGTTCACATTAATAAGAAGTGTGGCTTTTTATTCACTTACACACGTTCACATTAATAAGAAGTGTGGCTTTTTATTCACTTACACATGTTCACATTAAGAAGTGTGGCTTTTTATTCACTTACACACGTTCACATTAATAAGAAGTGTGCCTTTTTATTCACTTACACACGTTCACATTAATAAGAAGTGTGGCTTTGTATTCACTTACACACGTTCACATTAATAAGAAGTGTGGCTTTGTATTCACTTACACACGTTCACATTAATAAGTGGTTCTTTTTATTCACTTACACACGTTCACATTAAAAAGTGGTTCTTTTTATTCACTTACACACGTTCACATTAATAAGTGGTTCTTTTTATTCACTTACACACGTTCACATTAATAAGAAGTGTGTCCCTTTAGTCCATGTGCAATCTTAAAAGGGATATTTCACTTCAGTAGAACCTGTCATAAATCAGCGAAGCTTGTACTACAATCTTTGGTCTTATCCCGCCTGGACTACTGTCCTACTATAGGGTCTAACGCCTCTAGGCTTGACCTGAACAAACTCCAGTTAGCTCAGAACAGGGCGGCATGCCTCGCTCTGCGCTGCTCTGTTTTTTGTTTAATGTCTGTAATACTGGGAAACCGGAGGGTTTGCACTCACAACTGTACCCAACTAATATGAGACATGGATATAGCCCAAGGCAAGCGTTAGATTCATGCTTTACTTTACCTCTACCAAAAACAAATGCTCTGAAAAAACGGTAATGTATAGAGCAGTTGCTTATTGGAATAAAATACCCAGAAATATAACTATGGTAAGGAACAAATTTATGTTTAAAAAAAAGTTTTAAATTGCGCTCATGAATAATGAGTTACATTTTGGCCATTGACTTATTATGGAAATTAGTATGGAAATATAAAGGTGATCGGTGACTTGAGAAAAGTTATGCTATATTATGAGTTAAAATCATATATATGATTTTGATCTGTTTTGTTCTTATGGACTGAATATGTAGTTTGTATTTTATGGTTGAGAATTGTGATATCTAACTTATGAATATTGAGTGAGCTTTTATTCACTGTTTTGTTCGTTGTGATGTTTTCTTGTGAGTACTTCAATGTTTGTGGTTTTATATTTTTATTTTACTTTTTTTGTGTGTGTTTGTATTTTTAATGTTTGGACCCCAGGAAGAGTAGTCTCACTTTGGTGTAGACAAATGGGGATCCACAATAAAACAAATAAATAAAACAGATATACAGTACTGTTTAACAGAGATCCTAACAGTAAATATATACATACGAGGGGGAGGGAACTGTACATTAGGAGGGGTGGGAGAGAGGAGGATGAGAAGTTAGTTTCACTGCCTACTTGCTTATAATCCAATTTATATATGTGTAGATACTATCTATATCTGTACATATCCCTTACCTAATTATTACTCAGAAGAAGTACTAAATTATACCCAGTTTAATCACCTGTATATTACTGTTGCACTTTACTGTTACATTTGCACTCTGGCTGGATGCCAAACTTATTTTGGTTGTACTGTTCTTGTGCTGAATAATGACCGTAACATTTTAATCTGTTTGTGTCTGTTTCTGTTTGTAAGGTTGGATGTAAACAAGACGAAAGTCTTTCTCTGGTCTGCATCCCCTTAATAACAATTGTGTGTATTTGAGCCGTACTGTGTATTGTACCCATTCTGCAATCTGTTAATAACGTTTTCAATCCATTTTCACAGGGAGAGAGGGGAGGAGGGAGAGAGAGGGGGAGGAGGGAGAGAGGAGGAGGAGGGAGAGAGGGGTGGTGGCTTGATGCTGCAGGCGTGGCTGGTTTTAAAAGCCCCACCACGTGGTCCAGGGGGGGGGCGGGGCAGCAGCAGCAGCGTGTCGCTTCTTTTTTAAACACAAAAAAACAGAGAAGAAGAAGAAGAGGAGCAGCTTTTTGAAAAGTGTTTAGTGAACCTGCAGCTCAGTCAGGAGAGGAGAGGCGAGAAGAAGAAGGAGGAGGAGCAGAGAACAACACAAGAAGAGACACAACATGCCCTCCTTCAAGCAGCTCGTGGATCTGGAGGAGATGATGCTGTGCAGCAAGGTAGTCGTCATCAAAAGTATTGTTTTTAGCAACTAACTAACTAACGTCGACCGGCCGGTTATTATTAACCCTTTCACTGCCACACGACAGAAGGTTAACCCTTTACTATCACACAACCGCCTGTGATAGTAAAGGGTTAACCGTCTGTCGTGTGGCAGTGAAAGGGTTAAAGTATCGGGGGGTTTCTTTTGATCATCGCGAGTAACGGCTTCAGATCCATAACTAATAATCACAACAACGTGTTGCTGCTGCTGCTGCTGCACGCTGCCTGCCGAGCCACGAGCTAACTGCTACACGGACCAACAGACTTCAGCGACATCATTTAGCTCGTTATTAAAGTTAGTTGGTTTAAAAGGCAGACTTTTTTTGTTGTAACTTTTACATGACTTTGGCTCAACTTCGACGTGTTATTTCCCTATATGCTCGTAGTTGTCTGTGCGACATGTGGAGTTTAGTTCAGAGTTCTGTCAACTTTCTGCTAACAGCCTGCTGCTGCTAGGCCCCCTGTTGTAGTCTCGCGAGGGTTAGAGCTGCTGCTACTACAGGCCCCCCTGTTGTAGTCTCGCGATGTTTAGAGCTGCTGCTACTACACCCTGTTGTAGTCTCGCGAGGTTTAGAGCTGCTACTACAGGCCCCCTGTTGTAAGTCTCGCGAGGGTTAGAGCTGCTACTAGGCCCCCTGTTGTAAGTCTCGCGAGGTTTAGAGCTGCTGCTAGGCCCCCTGTTGTAGTCTCGCGAGGTTTAGAGCTGCTGCTAGGCCCCCTGTTGTAGTATCGTGAGGTTTAGAGCGTTACTTTGAGACATTGATTGATTGATTGAAAACTTTATTTAACAGATTGCAGAATGGGTACAGTACGGCTCAATACACACAATTGTTAAAGGAAAACTCCAACATTTTGGGAAATTAGCTTATTTGCCATCTACCCTGGAGTTAGACAAGAAGATACATACCCTTTTTCTTCTCCGTTAGCCTAGCTTAGCGTCAGTCACTGGAAGTAGGTTCCTCCATTAGCCTAGTTCCCAACGTCTTCCTACTCCTACTGCATGCACAGAGAAGAAATAAGGTATGTATCTTCTTGTCTAACTCCAGGGTAGATGGCAAATAAGCTAATTTCCCAAAATGTTGGTGTTTTCCTTTAAGGCAGGGCTGTACGTTAACTTTTTTTGCACATAGCACTGGTGCTACAGAGGTTGATAGTTTTGTAGCACAGGCCAAAATCTTGTAGCACAAGTATAAAACGTGTTATATTTGTAACAGTCACAAATGTGCCTATTGTATTTGTGTTATTTAGTTGCAGTGCCATGTTTGGCTGTCATTTAGTATATCGCCATGTGTTATTATTACTATGATACTCTCATATGCTATTTTCAATTAATATCATAAACAACATAAGGAATATTAGCATAATTTTGAGTGGACTGAAGGAATGAGTCAGCGTTAATAGTTTTAAATGCAAATAATTTATTGAAACATAGAAGTGGGGTCGGTTGGGACACACACACACACACGTCACACACACAATGGGGGACCCTGATGTAAACAAGACAAACGTCTTTCTCTGGTCTGCATCCCCTTAACAATTGTGTGTATTGAGCCGTACTGTATTGTACCCATTCTGCAATCTGTTAAATAAAGTTTTCATTCATTCATTCACACTAGGGATGCACGATAATTATCGGGCCGATATCAGCAATTATGACGTCATCCCGATAAACTCGATAACGTTATTAATAGCTCCGATAATATAATATATTTTTTGGTAAAAAAAAATGCGGTGTGGGTGAATTGGAATGAAGTGCGTTTGTTTTGACTTAAGGCTCCTCCCGTTTTGTCAGTACTGTGCTACGACTGACAGCGTGTGGTTTAGGAACAGGGCGTTTTACACAAATCCAGCGCTCCCTTACTTGGCTGTGACGTAGCCACGCAAGTTAACAACAAAGATGGCCGCGTCGGTACTCGGAGTTTCAGAGTAAAAAGATCGCTTGCTATTTGTAATAAATGCAATGCAGACGTTCCAGAAGGAGGGAAAAGGGCAACAACTTGCAATACATCCAGCCCGACGGGTCATCTGCGGCATCACCACCGCCACGACGGACAGACAGACCGGCGCATGCAGTTCAGCGTCACGGAGCATTTAGCCTGCTGGCTACCTAGCTCCACTTCAACCAGCATCGGGAGATCCAGCAGCTTGTCGATGTGCTAATAGCCTCAGCAAGCTAACGTTAGCTGGCTTCAGCTTGTCGATCTGCTGGAGCCAGCTAACGTTAGGTTGCTGAGGCTATTAGCACATCGACAAGCTGCTGGATCTCCCGAATGCTAACGTTAGCTTGACTGGTTGTTGGCTAACTAATGAAGCTACTCGTCCCGGGAGATAACGGCGTTGCCTGGCTGGTTGTTGGCTAACTAATGTAGCTACTCGTCCCGGGAGATAACGGCGCTGCCTGGCTGGTTGCCCTTCTGTCAAACTTCTTTAATTTAGCAAACGATGCTAATGATGGTGATGCCGCAGGTGACCCGTTGTTGTGGTGGTGATGTGTCCACTCAAAGCCTCTTTATCAAGGCTCCGCTTTGAAAAAAGAAGAACAAAAAACTTCGAGCGTCTTAGGTTGGATGCACCACAAGCTGTTGACGGATTGTGAATTTTCATTTGGAAAAATAAATATGGTCACTTTATCAGTCAAAACTGTTGTCTTGGCTTTTGTTTCTGTTGTCTGGTTAGGTCACATTTAAGTTGGTGTTAAGTTATTGTCCTGGGACGGGCGGCTAGGTGGTGTAGTGGTCTAAGGCACTCGCCACCAGTGTGGAGACGCTAGGATTCGCGTGTTCGAATCCAGCTCTCCACATTGTTTTTCAGTTTGGCTGGTCGTCCGCAGTAATACACATTGGCCGTATTACGGGGAGGGAAAAACTGAAGGGTGGGGATCGAACGTTGTGAACAAGCGACTCCTACAAGTCGGTTGGTGCGCCTGCGCAGTAGAATCAGGAAGTGTCGGGGGCAGCGTGAGCCTCCCACGCGTTACTCCTCGAACACTGAGAGATCGAGCTGCGCAGGTGAAAAGATGCGACTGCTGTTACCTCAAGTACCGGAGGGGACTTGTGCTATGTATGACTTAGTCCTCACTGCAGCCGGCTTGTGGGAGGCAAGAAACAGCGTTCGTGACAGGGGAGGGTTGAATTGGATGATACGAAATTGGGATGGGAGAAAATATAGAAAAATGGGAGAAAAAGTGGATCAAAAAAAAAAAAAGTTATTGTCCTGGGAAGTCTTTTTATGTATTATTATTGTATTGTGATATGTTTTGTTTCATGTTAAAAAAAAATATTTTTGATCAAAAAAAATATATACATTAAAAATGTTTTATAATACAATAAATATCGGCTTGAGGAGCATAAAGTTATCGGTATCGTTGTCAAAAAGCAATATCGTGCATCCCTAATTCACACACACTGTTTCAACTCACCACCCCCGCATCATATTGTAGTCTAGTCTGTCTTCAAACTTCCACTCCTCTCGAAACTTGTTTATATTTGAATATCATCATTATCTGTCCATCCTCAGTTTACTATAATATACTCCTGTCCTGAGTCCTGACTAGTGACTTCATCGTCTTTCCGCACGCACGCACGCACACACACAGGGAAGGGGAGAGAGTGCCCCCCCATTTCCCTTTCCACACTGTCTGCTGGCTCTGCGCCTCTGATCAGGATTAGCTTGTTAGCTTGCTAACGTTGTAGTGATTGTAATGGTACATAAACGTTAATTTCGGGCGATGTGCGCATAAAGGAATGGCGACGGTGCAAAGCATGTAGATGCATTTGACCCGTTGCGAGAAAGAAAAAACACCACAGACTTATTTCGGGACGTGTAGGCGCACTGCTGTGTTAACGCAGCAGTGCGCACCAACCGACCAACGCGCTGCTCCTTGCAGAAGCACGGATAGGGCGGATACGACTCGTCGAGTTGTCACAAGAGTTTTTTCAAAATAAGAGTATCATATGCACCTGAACGTTCCTAGCTTTCGGAGCCTAGCTGGAGCTGCGCGTGGGCAGAAATGAGACCCGCTACAGGATTTTCAAAATAAGAGTATCTATATGAACCGAATCCCTATCGCACCAGTGCTACTGAAGTAAATCCATCCATCGCACAGACAGCTGTTGCTGTAGCATGTGCGATATATATGTCGCACTGTACACCCCTGCTTTAAGGGGATGCAGACCAGTCTTGTTTACATCAGGGTCCCCCATTTTCAATTCATCATAACATATTTGACATTAGGGCTGCAACGATTAATCGACGACGTCGATCATAAAAACACGTCGACGCAGAATTTTTGCGTTGTATAAAAAAAAGTTTTTTGCACTACCTATCTTTGTGAAAGTGGCTTCTCAGCTCTGGTCCAGCTGAAGACAGAGCAGAGGAACAGATTGGACATTGAGCATGACCTCAGAGTTGCTTTGTCTACCATCACCCCAGACTTTGTGACTCTTGTCAGGAGCAAACAACATGGTGGATTTTGTCAAATCAGTTGTGCAATAGTCACTTTTGGTGAGTTGTTTCTATACAATGACATTTAGGTATGACACAGGACTACAAAAGCATTTTAGTATAGAAATGTGTCAACAGACTAAAGCAGGGAACCACAATAATTTTGCATACAAATTATTATGTTATATATTATTATATTATGTAATGTCATAACTGTCTATTATTTTTCTTGCAATTGAGCCAATTTTCCTTAGGTACGGTTTTGAGGTGTGTTCAACATAGGGGTGGACGGTATAAACGGTATGAATTTGCTCTACGGTATGGATTTTGACTATACCGTGTAACCGGTAGTGCAGCTCTAAAATAGCAATGACGTCATGTAACCACAGCGCGACTATTTCACTCGCATTTGCCCCTAAAAATAGATAGAATTAGTCATAGATAATAGATATGTGCGAACTGGAAAAAGTTATTTAGGAGGCTTCGCGCAGTGGGCGTGCCAGCCCCTACCGCACGCATGTAAACACGGCTCTAGTGGGACGGGACACGGCACACGGGAGGACGGCGGCGTCTCCCTGAGCTAACGTTAGCTTAGCTACCGTTACAAAATGACCCAGTCAACTATTCACTTTTAGTTTAATACATGATGAGGCATTGTCTAACCGAACGGTATCTAGTCGGCCAGCTACCGATAGCTCCTGACATCAACAAACGCTCCACAAAGTCTAGTAGAGACGTGTGTGCTACCTGTTAGCTCACGTTAACGCAAGTTAGTTCACCGTTCAAAACTAAATGTCCCATTGAACTAAATAATTCACTGAGGCGTTGTATTAACGTTATATATCCGGCTAGCAGTAGCTACAGATAGCTCCTGATATCAATGTCTTATAACACTGATTCGATGCGTATTCGAGCTGAGGGCTTGCTAACGTTATACCAATACAATAGGGTCCAGGTGCAGCGCCGGAGAATCCTGGCCGTAGCTCTGCTCGAGGCTACTCGAGTATAGGTCCAGGTGCAGCTCCGGAGAATCCTGGACGTAGCTGGAGGCTACTAGAGTACACACAGACAGTGGAGCTTGTTGCGTGGTGGCGATGTCTCGCAGATAATACAAGTACAAGTCTAATTATATAATATATATATTTTATAAAAAAGAAAAATTATATAAAATTAAAAAAAAAAATATCAAAAACGATGATACCGTGATATATACCGTTACCGTTAGGGATGTCCCGATCCGATCACGTGATCGGAATCGGCGTCGATCACGTGCTTTTCAGAGTATCGGGGATCGGGAAAAAATAATAATAAAAATCGGCAGTCAAAAAAAAAAAAAAATTATTCAACAAACATGACCATGTCCACGTCTTAAACTCATACGGAGGCCTTAGTTTTGGTTTTAAATTACATAATATATCATCATTAATGTATTTATTGTCACACAGAGCAGAATAATTATCCACAACAAACACATTCCCCTTTAATTTTCACCGTTGCAACAAACATTCCCTTTAATTTAGACGCTACACGCTACACGCGAGTCGCGACCACATCACAACAACAACACGTCGCTCCCGAAACACGGTTAATATCCACTGACTTGAGCAGCTAGACTTAATGTCAGAGGTTTGGAACTAAGCATTTAAAAATAGAAAGTCAAGCCAGTTGCAATGTTTGCAAGGAGGAGATTCCGCGTGGAGGAAAAACTCATGAAGCAGCAGGCTGGAGGCGAAGTTTTCAAACTAACTTTTCAACAGGAGGATAACGTTACGTGACTTTATCGTCTGCGTTTCAGACCAGAATGGACCATTACGTAAGTCGAACACTGAATGTATACTAATGTGCAAACATATATTGAAACTTTTAATATTTCTCATATGAAGCAGAAGCACATTTCTCAGGGTGAATGTAATAACAAACGCCTCCGCGCTCGCGCCCCGGATATAGGCAACAGATGGGCTTGTCTCACTCTGCCAGTTTCTGACAAAAATGCGTCAAAATTGATTACTAATGTGAAAGATCGGATCGGAAACGATCGGATCGATAGATATTTAAAATCATATGATCGGGATCGGATCGGAAGCAAAAAAAGGCGATCGGGACATCCCTAGTTACCGTCTATGCTTCAAATTATACCGTGATATAAATTTTAGACCATACCGTCCACCCCTAGTTCAACAGAATGTAGTATCAAAAACACGTTCACAAAAAGTATGGGTTACTGAATGCTGAACTGCACTGTTATAATCACTAAGCCATTGTAAGACCTTACCTGTGTCCCTGTATCACTTGTCCCTATGTCCATTTTCCTTTTTTTTTTCTCTGGTGGCATATTTGAGTCAGTCACCTAGTAAAAGTGAAACGGTTTATTATCCTCATCTTTTTTTCTGCTCCAGATGGATAAATCCTCTTCATTTAGCTTGTTTATTATACATAGGTATTGCTGGCTGAAAGTTTCATTTACACGCGAAGATATTTTTTATTTTAAAATGTTTCAAACACAAGTGCCATGGGGCCCCTAAGGGGGTTTCCTACTGTCGTTTCATTGCATAATCATCCATTTGAATTGCGGCAGCTTTTGTTGAGTACAGTAAGGCTGTCCCCGAAGCCTGTTTTGGGGATTTGAACTTTGTTTATTTTTTTTTATTTTTTTCCCCTGCCTAATAGCTTGATGACCCTTCCTTCCGTTAGTTTCCTTGCTGCTCAGTGGGATGCAGTCAATAGACCTCTCAGGCGCCACAGTGACGTGATGACCCTTCCTTCTGTTATAGTTTCCTTGCTGCTCAGTGGGATGCAGTGAATAGACCTCTCAGGCGCCACAGTGACGTGATGACCCTTCCTTCTGTTATAGTTTCCTTGCTGCTCAGTGGGATGCAGTGAATAGACCTCTCAGGCGCCACAGTGACGTGATGACCCTTCCTTCTGTTATAGTTTCCTTGCTGCTCAGTGGGATGCAGTGAATAGACCTCTCAGGCGCCACAGTGACGTGATGACCCTTCCTTCTGTTATAGTTTCCTTGCTGCTCAGTGGGATGCAGTGAATAGACCTCTCAGGCGCCACAGTGACGTGATGACCCTTCCTTCTGTTATAGTTTCCTTGCTGCTCAGTGGGATGCAGTGAATAGACCTAGAGCCATATGAAATCCGCGATCACGGAATCGCGGACGGAATCGCGGAATTGAGCAATAAAAATGGAATTGCCTGTAAAACGTGGAATATTGCAGAATTTGCCATAATTTGGACTGTAATTCCGTTTTCGGGATAACGGTGGAACGTTTGGTGCAAAGCAAACATGACCGGGACGCTAAAGCGTGTTACACCGCGCGCGTCACTTCCACACTGCTTCACAACAACACAGCAATGTCCAAGCGTGTAGCTGCTCCGGTATTAACAGCATCCAAAAAGCTACGAAATACCACACTAAACCCTAAATTCAGAGCAGAGCAGTATCCTAATGACTTTTATGCCTCCGGTGATAAGGTGTTTTGCTAATTCTGTCAACGTTCCGTGGACTGGACCCGCAAAAACACTTGCGACACTATTGTGAAATAGCTATAACGTTAGGTCATGATAGCTTCTAGCTAAATCTAGTGCACCCATCCATTTGTTTAATGCAAACGATTGTCATTATACACTGCCCTTTATAAACTAAATACACTTAAATAGCTATGTAACGTTATAGGACTATAGATGGAAATGATAGCTTCTAGAAGTTCTAGCTAAATCTGGTGCACCCATCAATTTGTTTAATGCAAACGATTGTCATTATACACTGCCCTTTATAATCTAAATAAACTTAAATAGCTATGAAACGTTACAGTACATAGGACTATAGATGGAAATGATAGCTTCTTGCTAAATCTAGTGCACCCATCCATTTGTTTAATGCAAACGATTGTCATTATACACTGTCCTTTATAAACGAAATAAACTAAACTAAAGGTGCCTAAATTATGCATTACTATATTTCATCACAATATAATAGATATAGCTAGGTTACTGACATTGTCATTGTGGTAATGTCAGTAGTAGCTAGCTGTATCTATTGTTTACACTTGAAATATGTATTTTTATTTTGTCACAATATTAATTGAAAAATATTGTGTAAAATTGAACTGTATTTCTGAGTTGCAGCACTTAAAAACATTAAATGGACTGTTATATCTTATTCAATTGTGGACATTTATTCATTCCCACTTATTAGACACTATTTCTGATGGTAAAATGAGCATAAAAAGCAAAATACAGAATTCTGAAATATTAAAACGGAAAAAATGGAATTTGGGGAAAAATAAAATGGAATTTGGAAAATAATAAAACTGATTTCATATGGCTCTAATAGACCTCTCAGGCGCCACAGTGATGTGATGACCCTTCCTTCTGTTATAGTTTCCTTGCTGCTCAGTGGGATGCAGTGAATAGACCTCTCAGGCGCCACAGTGACGTGATGACCCTTCCTTCTGTTATAGTTTCCTTGCTGCTCAGTGGGATGCAGTGAATAGACCTCTCAGGCGCCACAGTGACGTGATGACCCTTCCTTCTGTTATAGTTTCCTTGCTGCTCAGTGGGATGCAGTGAATAGACCTCTCAGGCGCCACAGTGACGTGATGACCCTTCCTTCTGTTATAGTTTCCTTGCTGCTCAGTGGGATGCAGTGAATAGACCTCTCAGGCGCCACAGTGACGTGATGACCCTTCCTTCTGTTATAGTTTCCTTGCTGCTCAGTGGGATGCAGTGAATAGACCTCTCAGGCGCCACAGTGACGTGATGACCCTTCCTTCTGTTCGTTTCCTTGCTGCTCACGCGGTCGCGTCATCATGAAGAGCCTGTGCATTTTTTTTTCTCCGCCTATGGCTGAAATGAAAGGTCTTTTCCTTTACCGTTTACCAGTTTTGTTCTTGCCACTGCATGTGGGGTTAATGGGAAAATTACGTTTCACCAAAAGATGTGATGTTTTCTTGTTGACGTTCCGATTTTTTTAAGCAAAATTGCTAACCCAAAATGACCGGATGTTGCAGAGGATGCACGACGTCGAGTGATCTGTTCTGCGATGCTAAGCTAGTTTCGGCTACTAAACAAACAAACAAACTGCTGCTTAAAATTTTCAATCCGCGAAATGTATTATTATAATGCTTTGTTATCCAAATGAATGGATCACGTCACCCGTGAGAGCGTCTATAGTGAGAGGTGTATGACGGAGGTGTACTCTGGCTAATTACCGTAAATCCTCAAATATAGGACGGGTCTTCTATTTACCTCAGCTGCAAAGAGCACCAGGCCTTTTTTAGAGAGGCTTATATAAGAGCAGGGCTCTACAGTGCGACCATATTGCTCGCATATGCCCCTAAAAATATGTGTGCGAACCTGAAAAATCAATTACTCGCACGGTGTGCGAGTGCAGATTACAGCCCCAGTCGTTCTTTTTATTTCTCCGCTGAGAATCGTTAAAAAACTACAAGTCCCACATTGCACTCAAGCCAACGGTCCAATCACAGTAGAGTGACGTGACTGGTTTCATGGGAAATAAATAGGGATGCTCGATATTGGCTTTTTTACCGATATTGTCCAACTCTTAATTTCCAATACCGATATCAACCGATACCGATATATGCAGGGTCCCCCCCCCAAAAAACGGAATAATTTCAGGTAATTAACATTACATATCTCTTGTTGTGGAATTAACACATTATGCATACTTTTGACAATAAATAAAATCAGAATTTGTTCTTACTTGCTTGCCTGGGTAAATAAAGGTTATAGAAATGTAAAGAGAAATTTGAAAACTGATACCGATATCGGCCGATAATTAGAGATGTTCCGATACCATTTTTCCCTTTCCGATCCGATTCCGATACCTAAGCTTTGGGTATCGGCCGATACCGATATTTATCCGATACCAGTGCATAAAAAAAAAATGAATATAAATTATACTTTTTTTTTTTTTTCAGATACTGTTATACTGTTTTTTAGTAATAACTAGAACGTATGGTATTTATTCAACAACAGGTGATTGTATAGATTTGTATTAGTATCATTAATCAATGAGTATGGGCTGCAGCACTGCAGATATACCCTACTCCAATGATCCACACGGACATTAAACGGTGTTGCACTCGCTACTCAGTGGCTCTGCAGATATACCCTATTCAGTCTGTAAGCTAGTGGCAGATAGAAGTTCGTTCATGTTGTGATTTTTGATGCAAAATAAATATTCAACATTCTCTTTTGAAACTCCGCCTCAGACTCTTATCCTTTGGCACTTGCTGTACTTTGCTTGCAGGTCTGCAGCCATTATTGCTGGATTATGTGAATAGCACCAACTTTAGACACGGTAACGTTATCAAGCTAAGCTAACTGACCTAGCTCGCCTTCCCGCATCGACATTAAGATAACGTTAGTAATAGTCAGCTAACGCTAGTCCGTAGCTACTTAACTTAAATACAATTCACCGTGGGTGCATTATTGTTGATAGACGGTCACGGACAGTGTTAGGTCCTGGAGAAAGGACAGGCGATCATCTGATTTGATGTAACGTTAAAAGCGGATGTTGTTCCAACTAGCTATCTTTCCAGCTAATGCTATCATAACACCAGCCAAACACATCCCGATTCCCGTCCGAGCTCCCCGTCACACCGCACTGTCGGGGACAATGGAATTTAAGAAAGTGTATCTGCTGTTAAAATGACACAGCATCACACTTTAAAACATGTTCATTTTATAATCCTCACTCTCCGCAGGACTCGGCAGGAGATAAATTACATCATGGGATCGGAGGCTAGAATTTACGTGTACTCGCCGATACCGATACTAGCATTTTAGGCAGTATCGGCGGCATTTCCGATACTAGTATCGGTATCGGAACAACTCTACCGATAATACCGGGCATCCCTAGAAATAAAGCAAATGACCAATCGGAAGCTCTCATTTGGCTTGTTTACTTCCTGCAAGTCGGCCATTGCGATCAGGGCTCTTCAAATAACTACAATTTCGACAGTTTTCGGCTTGCCATTGCTCCGACTGCTTTGTTGTTGAATCAAGTCAAATCCTAGGTAAGCATATATTGTGCGTGTGAACGTTGACATGAAAAGAAAAAAGGTAAAAAGAAAAGAAAAGGGTAAAATAATATATAATTTCGGTATCTCACTTGAATCGATACTCTGTAGTACCGACGTGTTTCGGTTCGGTCCCCATCCCTAGTAGCTTTAGCTACTAACGTTATCATAGCATCATGGTCTGTAATGTGTCAACTGGACAACGCCAGCCTCGTCTGCCAACGCCATATAGATAGCGAACGTTAACGTTTGCAAACGAAGTCAACGTCATCCAGCTGACACCACAGATCTAGATATTATGACAACGTTAGCTAGCGCTAAAGCTAACCAGAGGGAAACGTTAATGTACGGTAGTCAGTGTAGCGGGAGGCAGCACTTGATTTCCATTGGCAAGAGTTTATCTCATTCTATATCACGGCACGAAAAATAAAAGTACTTTTTTTTGCGACCTTATATTAGAGACCGGCCTGTGTTTGTCTAAATGCCCCCCTCATTATAAGAGGCCCCTCCTTTATCGGAGGTCCCTCTATTTGAGGATTTACGGTAATCTACCCCATAACAACGTTCTTTATAAGTGACCTAAATTATTAGTCATACACTAATTGTTTTTTTTGTGAAGATCACAAATGACGATGGTAGTAGTGATAAAAGACTATTGAACTCTTCTTACACATAGTTACCAAAACCCATTCACAACCTGTTGCTCTCCCAGTCTAAACGGTCATCGTTATCATGGCAAAATCACTGTTTTGTATTACTTTTCTAAACTGATGTTTAAAAAGTGTTTAATTGCCTCATTCCTTGACTGAGAAATAATCTACTTTGCGTGTCATCCATCCACGCTTCTAGCACGCTGGAACATATTCACTACACGCTGATATCGGGGTTAGAAATTTACTTTTTTTTTTCAAGGGCTTTTTTTGCCCCCCTTAATTGATTTTCGGGGGCTTTTTTTGTATTTCGGGGGCACTGAATTTTTATGATAAACGTTATTAACACTTTGACTGCCATGAAACGTCTTTTCACGTCATTGCTGGCCATGCTCAAGTTGCCGGGGGACGCTGTACAGCGTCCTTATATCAATATTTCAAAAATCTGCGATCGGATTCATAATGCCCCTCCGCTGGCCTGAGATCCACCAGCAGGACCCACTGAGCTCTCTGGCGGTTCAGGAGCGCCATCTGGTGGCCGATCGGCGCAATCGCCAAACAGGATGTTGAATAGAGGTTGTCCTAGACGACCGTAGTACTTCCGGCGCTCGCTATAGGTCCCGCGACTCTGGCTCGTCACACTACACAGTGATCGATTGCCAATAACTCGATAAACAACATGATTTGGACGTATATACCATTATACAAGCTGGAGATGGACCGGGTAAATTTACATCCCATAATGATACGATTTCAACTCGACGATGATCGCCCAACGGCACGCGGAGACTGGGGTGAGTTTCAGCGTGTAACGTTACCGTCTTCGATACTAACTGCTATTATCAACATTTGACCCACATTAGATGATTGGTATAACGCTGCCCACGGAATTATAAACGCCCCCTAGCCCATCCGGTCAACATCAGATGACGTGTAGTAACTTCTAGAAGTAAGTCTAGTTGGAATTTTTTATATCGCGCTGATTGCCATAAAACTGTATTGCATCATCAATATAATGCATTTGGGGCTATAGATCACGTTCTGGAGAAAGCTGCAGAAAGAGATGAAAACATACTTATACATTAGACCATACTTTACTATGAATATGTGAATGAAAAAGTTTAACGTTGCTACACAATGAACAATACATATAGGACTTTGAATGGGCCCTAATAATGGCAATGTAGCAATAGAATTTAAAAAGTTATAGCCATGCAAAGAAGGGGTACTTCTCCATAGACAAATAGAGCCGGCAACCTATGGTATATCATTAATTTAACCCAAGGCAACCAAAGTGTTAAACATCCTTACATCCAAATTTTTTGACAATCTTCGTCCCGCGGACAAAAAGATCCACACAAGCTCCTCGAACACTAGCCGTGTTTGTAGCCGGAGTCTCACGACAAGTGTAGGCACCGTAATGGAGGTCTCTTTATTATCATTCAGTATTCTATTTGTGTTGTATTATTAGTTGTACTGTCACTTTAGGTGGTGGGCGTGCTCACAGGGGTGTGGCGCTAATGGGAGTGTTTTTATGGAACGTCATTCACCTTTTCACGTTGGTTGACAGTAGGGATGGGTACCGAATTCGGTACTTTTGAGGTACCGAACCAAAACACGTCGGTACTACAGAGTATCGATTCAAGTGAGATACCGATATATATATATATATATATATTTTTTACCTTTTTTTTTCTTTTCATGTCAACGTTCACACGCACAATATATGCTTACCTAGGATTTGACTTGATTCAACAACAAAGCAGTCGGAGCAATGGCAAGCCGAACTGTCGAAATTGTAGTTATTTGAAGTTTGGATTTTTTTTCACGACTGAGGTAGGTAAATTAAATTTCTTGAGACTAAAGTACAGAAAAAAGGTACCGTTGGGTACCGGTATCGATTCACAGGTACCGGTACCGGTTCAAATGTGAAAGGTACCCATCCCTCGTTGACAGTTCACTGAGGTTGACAGTTCACAGAGAGAGGGGGTGAGAGTTAGGAGAGCATATTTTCTTTTGACCGCAAATCGCAATTGAAGAACGCAACCACACACAAGATAGTTCTAAGAACGGGAGCATGTTTGTCCATTGGGGACCGGTTGTGTCACACGCAATATTGAAAGCACACAAGCACGCAAGAACGCATCAGTATAAAATAGTGTATGTTAAGCCAAGTATTTCCTGGACGTGGAACGGAGTTATTTTACGATGCGCGTCAATTGTTTGAACTCCTCTACTCAGCCCCTCGGCACTAACTAAGGTCGCTTTCACACAGGGGCTGTTTGGTCCGGATTATCGGACCAGAATTCGATAGTCCGGTTTTTCGGGTTTGTGTGAATGCGGTCAAACTCGGTCCGCCGGACCAAACAGGCGAACTCTGGTCCGCCTGAAAACGTAGGTCTCGGTTCGCTTCATCGGACCAAACACGAACCAAATATAGGAAGTGCTTATTACCACTGCTCGCAGCATTCAATGCAAAACAAGCACACTGCATCTATCTCTATATCTATCTATATATCTAACTGTGCATCTTGGGAAGAAGGAAGAAAAAACGCGGCTTATTATATTGTTATTATTATATATATATATATAACAACGTGGTGTACAAGTTGTTTAGCGAGAGGATGGTGGTAATCTGCTTCAATAGAACAACTCTCCTCCGCTGATCTGGAGTCAGACAGAGCTCGCAGTCCACACACAGACACACACACGCGCGCACACACGGGCTCGCAGCCACACACACATTTCCACTGTCCAATAGACGAGCGCCCTTTTCGACCGCGTGACATTGTTCAGATCGTTTGGTGCGCCTGACGGATTGCTATGTGAACGCATGCGAACCAAATGAAGAATGCAACAATGTTGCAACTTCACCACCAGAACCGCACCGAGTCCACCAAAACTATATGTGAAAGCGACCTAAGCAGGCAAACAAAAGCCGCAGAGCCAGCGGCGCTATCGGGTCCGGTCTGGGGACCGCTCAGCAGCGCCACCCACCCAATGGCTGAATTGGAGTACTGCACTGTGCGGGCACAACTGTGAGCTCTGCGGCTCCGCAGCTGCACGCCTCTCGCTAATCCAGCACCAAGCTGCCACGCCGCCTGCGTGATTACCAAAGGTAGCCGCATTTCTGGCAGACGCTCTCTGATTGGCCGACGACAGTTTCTACACTGGTTAAGCTTAGGCACTCTTTCGAAGTTGGTTAAGGTTAGAGTTTGTCTTAGAGCATGGCGATAGAACGCCAGGTAGTTTGCAGGCTGTTTGATGTGGAAATGGGCAAAGACACAGCTTGTCACGCTATTGGGCGCACAATACATGTCACATGACCAGAAACGTCTGCCAGAAATGCGGCTACCTTTGGTAGGAACGCGCACACCGCCTTCATCAGCAAAACACAGGTCGCGAGGGAATCATTCTCACAGGACATTATGACCGGAGATATTTAAATATGTCTGACTTCAACAGAATATATATAATTAGTAAACTGTCTGGGGCATTTTGTGCCCCCCTTAACTGATTTTCGACGGCATTTTGTCCATTTTCACAGGCATTATTGCCCCAAGCCCCTGTTAATTTCGAACCCTGGCTGATATACCACGCAGTGATGTTGTCAGATTAATTGACCGAAAATGCCCTTTGACTAACGTTACTGGTTGAATGCCAACATAGTTGATATACCAGGCAGAAGGCTCACCAGCTATAGAAGCTATAGCAGCTGGTGGCTAGTTGTGGAGGCTCCAGTGTCCATAACATTACTATCAAACTACAATACTGCACTGAATATCAATTGTTTCCAAAGTGCAAAGATTAGCAGGATAATTATCTACCTGATCACTGCTTGGGAAAGTATTCGGGTGGCTTTATTATTCTTAATATATTTATTAAAGTTTTTGGGCCGTTATTCGTGTGTAGTTCCACAGGATTATCTATAGGCATTTTAGACTTTATTTTGGGCAATGGGGTTTCTCATGTAATGCGTTAGGGCACAGGCGGCTTGTGTTTAATATTCATTTGTTTTACCTCCAATAAACAAATGAAGAGGGAGCTCTTTTGTCTCCTGTTTAAAGTGTAGAGTTTGCTCTTTGTATTTAGACTGTAAATCCAATAGTCTTACTGCAAAATAGGGTAGGGGTGCACCGATATGAAAATTTGCCACCGATACGATTGTTCAAGTAACACAATTGGCCGATACCGATATTTGTGGCACAAAAAAATATATATATATATATGCTTGACGTTAACTTTTTGGCTCACTAGCCACTGTGGCTAGCTGTTTTAAGTCACTAGCCACTCAGCATTTTCACTAGCCAAAAATCCCCGCACTCGCTCCCCCACCCAAAAAGTAATAAATATAGGTCATTTCTTCTTCACTAACCCCTGCTGGGGACAGTATCATTGTAATCATACTGCTACACGCCAACTGTACAACTGTGCTTCTGACTGTTGACTCCATTGTTTACTACTGCCTGCGACCAGTGACTCAGCCGCAAAAGGAGCTCCAGTTGGGGCAACGGCTGACTGGGACAAGATGGAGGGTGTAGATGTGGAAGAGTTGTGTTGAACCTAGCAATTGCATTGTTGCTCCAAACGCCGTGAACATTATCATTGACACACCTATGCCTTGGCTGTGTTGAACCTAGCGATTATATTATTGCTCCAAACGCTGTGAACATTATCATTGACACACCTATGCAGGGCTTGACGTTCACTTTTTGGCTCACTAGCCACTGTGGCTAGTGGTTTTCCAAAGTCACTAGCCACTCAGCATTTTCACTAGCCCTGGGCAGGTGTGAACGTCAAGCCCTGTATGTATAATATATTGTTTTTATTTTCATTTTTTTTTAATGAAACTACTGTATATTTTTTTAAACATAACATAAAATTAGACACACAAGCATTAATTGTAAACATCCAATGTAAATCACAGGACTATACATTCCATTTGAATCAATATAAATGTAGTTTACGAGATATATATATACCTAATACTTGCTATCTAATACAATACATACATATGCTATTGCTCGCTTCCCCCCCCCCCCCCCCCCCCCCCCCGGACCCCCACTTGGATAATTCATCCATTTTCATTTGTTTCTAACCAGGCACTACAATTCATATGCTAGCCTTTATTCTCTCCACCACTTCTAATCAGATTGCAATGCTGGTTTCACTGACACTTAAAATTCTTGCTGTAGATATCTCTAGATAAATCACATCGAGATAGGTAAGAACCCATACCTTCCGGCACATTTTATCCGGTTGAATCCATCGTGATGCTATCAGCTTTTTAGCAGCTGTGAGACCGGATAAAACTAGTCTCTTTAGCTGTATAGGGGCTGCAAACTGAAAAACATAATTCAACAGCAATACAGAGGTGTACAGGTAGCGTGTATCGCTTCCGCAACAGAATTCGCTTTCCGGGTTCCTCTGATTGGCCGCGACCCCCACGTGACCCGCCCCCCTATCCACCGCTCTGCCGCGCGCGGCAGACAGAGCGAGCGGCCGCGGACTTGCTCGCTTCCTCAATTTATACGCATGGAAGTATTGACTGAATGAATGAATGAGAACTTTATTTAACAGATTGCAGAATGGGTACAATACAGTACGGCTCAATACACACAATTGTTAAGGGGATGCAGACCAGAGAAAGACGTTTGTCTTGTTTACATCAGGGTCCCCCATTTTCAATTCATATAGAACGACTACGCCGTAACAAATCATTAAAAAAATATACACCGTTAACTGGAATATGTTGTGCCTTTACACATATGTTGGATTATGTAATTGGTTTGTCATGACAAACAAATAAAACAACATGTAGTCACTGTTGTAGCCACCTCCTCCGCGGCAGGAATACTAAGCTCCCCCTTAAGCTCCAGGAGAGAGGGGAGAGGCTGAAAACCCGCAGTTCTTGCCCGCCTGATGGGAGCCGAATCCCTGCATCCGATTTGTCTGATGAATACCCCCAACTGAGCTCTGGCTCTGACTACATGCAGTCACTGAGTGTTGTGTTGTTGTAGCCAGCAAGTAAATCGTGATTTTTTTTTTATTTGTTTGTCATGACAAACCAATTACATAATCCAACATGTGTGTAAAGGCACAACATATTCCAGTTAACGGTATATTTTTTTAATGATTTGTTACGGCGTAGTCGTTCTATATGAATTGAAAATGGGGGACCCTGTAAACAAGACAAACGTCTTTCTCTGGTCTGCATCCCTTAACAATTGTGTGTATTGAGCCGTACTGTATTGTACCCATTCTGCAATCTGTTAAATAAAGTTCTCATTCATTCATTCATTCATTCATTCAGTCAATACTTCCATGCGTATAAATTGAGGAAGCGAGCGAGTCCGCGGCAGCGGTGGATAGGGGGGGCAGGTCACGTGGGGGGCGCGGCCAATCAGAGAAAACCGAATTCCGTTGCGGAAGCGATACACTCATACAGGTATGTTCAGAAATAAGAATTCTGATAATTGCTGGGTCACTTCTTCCCAGAATATCTTAACCGGTGGGCAATCCCAATACATGTGCATAAATACTACTGTATATTTGTATGTCTCTAAATGTTTTGATTAATTGAAAATGGAGGACCCTTATGTAAAAAAGCCGAAGTCTTTTTCTGGTCTTCATCCTCCAGTCCACTGAGCTGTACTGTATTGTACCCATTCTGCAATCTGCCAATAAAGTTCTCAATCAATCAGACAAATGCATAGAAAAGCCCCCACCATAACCATATAACAAAAAATTATATTGTTTATGAAAATGTTTTAGCCCTATGCTTGACTATTATTTTAGCCATGGCGACAAATAAAATAATAATAATAAAATGAATAAATAAAATATTAAATAAATAAATAGGCTACACGTCTCTCTTTTTGTGTTACAAATTGTGCTCACCGATATGAACATACCGTAATTCCTCTAATAGTAACCCTGGCTTGTATTTGTTTCAACTGTAGCGGATACCAGGCTGCGTGTAGCTTTATGCCAAGCAAGCAGTGCAAAAATTTACCGTAGTAGCGTGCAGTAATGCGCCTTTCATTTTCCGCCGCCCAGCGCCCAGGTCGCGCGGAAATAGGCTGTCTATTGCCATTCTCTTTGACAAACTCTAACCTTAACCAGCTCCTTAACAACGCCTAAACTTAACCGTTCTAACCTTAACCAACTCCGAAACAATGCCTAACCTTAACCTTAACCTTATATTGCCATTCTCTTTGACAAACTCTAACCTTAACCAGCTCCTTAACAGCGCCTAAACTTAACCGTTCTAACCTTAACCAACTCCGAAACAATGCCTAACCTTAACCGGCGAAAGAATACACGTTAAAAAAAAATCACGTTAAAAAATATTTTCGATGGGATTCGAACTCGCCAGCAAACAAGCCATAGGATCCACAGCCATGTGTCCTTGCCAATTGAGCTATTGCTAGATACTGAATAAGGGGCGGTGACTTATATATATTGAGCTCCGCTCTCATGCGCATGCGCGGGCACCTCGCGCGAGCACGCCGGCGCACGCACGCACCTGAGCGAGCACGCCGCCGCCGGTGCACGCACGGTAGCATTTGTCTGAAAAGAAGGGCGCTTTACCGCACTGGCGTGCGGTGACGAATGCGGAAGCATTTTTGCACTGCTTGCTTGGCATAAAGCTACAGGCTACCAGGCTTGTATTAGGAGGAGGCATGTATAAGAGAGAGGCCTATATTTCTAATTTTCAAACAGATCATAATGAATAAATCAACATTTTGTGTCAGTTTGAACCCAGTAAAATGTACTGGGTTCATTTATTGAAACCAAGTACTGTATGAAATACGGTAGTAAACAGTGCAATTACAGGTGGTAAAATAGTGCAATCACAATACTGGTATAATAATAATAACTTCGTTTTATACAATTCTGAGGTAGGCTTACTCTCTTGGTAAACATTAACACCATACCATTATATGGTATTTACTGCACAGCCAGGCCAGCATATAACAACAATAACAAAATATATTGCCTATGGTAAATCCGTTGAGGGAAATACCGTAATTCCTCTAATATACATGAAACCCGGCTTGTATTAGGAGGCCGGCTTATAATTGCTTAGCTCAACAGCGCACCCGGTCATTAATAGAGACCCGGTTTTTAATTGAATACCGGTTACTATTAGAGGAATTATGGTAGGCCTCTTTACTTACTTAAAAAAAGGAAACATCAAGAAATATGTTTATGGTATTAATTCCGCCATGGTTAGGGTTGGGCATCGTTTGGATTTGAACGATTCCGATTCCGATTCTCCATATCGATTCCTGTTCTAAACGATTCTCGATTCCTATTCTTTGAGGTGCAGGTCAAAACAGGTCACAGCTTATTTCGAAGGAGTTTTTTTTTTTTTTTTTTTTTTTTTCAAAAAGAAAATCATACTATTCACATTTTCAGTTGACTTGATAATACAGTTTAATTTGGTTGCTGTACTGTAACTAGGGTATTAATTAAAGTATTCGTTTTTTACTTCCGCTATGTCCGCCATTGATTTTGACGAGAGCTAACAACAAAGCTACTAACGTTAGCTCCCCGCGGCCAACGAGTAGATTACCAGCGCTCCGCAGGATGACTAAACGAGGCATAATGATTTTACTGCAACAAATGTTATTATAAAAGCCTTTCCATACATCTGTCTGATTGAAAACTTTATTAACAGACCGCAGAATGGGCACAACTCAGCACGGGCTGAGATATGAACGAGCAATGCTTGCGATCTATCTAGGTCGTCCTCGGACGTTGCTATGGTCCGGCAAATACGCTGATGCTATTGAACGTGTAACTATATAACGTTAATGCCACAAAACAAATGCCTTTGTTAATCATAAGTAGTAACTTTGATGCAGTAGCGTGTGTGGGGGCGGCGTTGTGCCTGCAGGTCGCTTGACTGAAACTTTTTTCAAAGTTTTAACATGTGGGCCAGATTGACGCGACACAAATTGATGGATATTTATCGGCTACTGCCATCGGCACATTTGAGCTTATAGGCCGATGGCAGTCAACAAGGCACTTATCGGCCGATACCGATACCCGACCGATATATCGGTGCACCCCTAAAATAGGGCCATTCGTAATATGAGGCTGATTACTATTAGAGATGTTCGATACAATTTTTTCCTTTCCGATACCGAATACCGAATATTCTATCCCATATCTACATTCGATTTTCATGTCAGAAAATCGAAAATCAAGGCGGTCGGGTGGCGTAGCGGAGATTGCGCTAGTCACCAACGCAAGAGGCTGCGGTCTCGACTCCCGGAGTCAGCATTACCTGCGGCTTAGGCCGGTCGTCATACTAACTCGTTTGGCTGAGTTATGGGGAGGGAAGTCGAGGGTGGGCGTTGTGGACAGCGACTCCTACAGGTCAGGTCTGGGCGCCTGCTCAGCGAAAGGCAGGAAGTGGTGAAGGCAGCGTGACCTCCCACGCGTTACGCTTCACCAATGAGAGTCCTCGCTGCCAGGTGAGAAGAGAGCCACTGGCTGTCTCCACATGTGTTGGAGGAAGCATGTGGTGGACTTTAGCGTTCCTTTGTACCGACCAGTAGGAGGAACATGCGCACAACAACCGGGGAGGGGGGGGAATTGACATAACTACTAAATTGGGATGGGGAGAAAAATCGAAAATCAGGCGGAGGAAAAAGAGGATTAAAATAAATTAAAAGGAAGAGAAAAAGATTTTTATTTAATTTTTTTAAGCAAACCATTCTTATTTCATTCCTTTTTATATTTAGAGGCAGCCAAATTGATCTAAAAGATGCACATGCTACTGTTTCTGTTTGTTTATTAAAACCGGTTGATAGAAGTGCCTTTATGTGCAATACCCTTTGATTTTAATGATCCATTAACTGAATTGAACTGAAACTGAACATTTTAACTGAATTCAAACTGAAACAAAAAATAACAATATATTTTTAATTAAAAAAATATATATAATTTTTTTGGTTGGGGGGGGGGGGGGGGTCGAATATTCGATATTAACACTTTCAGTGCCAGCCATAACGTTGATTAATGTCCTTGAGTGCCATCATCCACTTCAATGATGGCGTTAAAGTGGAAATGAAGCAGTGAGCAATGTGATCCTAGTTTGTTTGTTGTGTACCTTGTGTAAGACAGGGTTCTATAATCAAATGTGAAATCTATCTTATTTGTCTGAAAAAAAATATAATATCCCTGTTTTCAACATGGGCGCCGCCATTTTGTTGCTGACAAGCAGGCTGAATGCTCCGCGATGCTCCCGAGAGCCAACTCCGGTCCCCGGCTGGTGCCAACTAGCTAGCGATCGCTCCCGAGAGCTAACTCCGGTCCCCGGCTGGTGCCAACTAGCTAGCGATCGCTCCCGAGAGCTAACGCCGGTCTGTCTGTCGAAGACCGAGGGAACCGCTTCAGCTGATTAGTGGTCTTCTGGACAAAACTTCCACCCCCAACAACATAATCCGAGGCAATGAAGTGTTCGCTGCAGATCCTCCTTCCCTGTCCAACAGGCTGGTCGCGCCGCCTGAGTGCAGCCAGCCTGAGCCAACGTGCCAACAACACTGTTTTTTTCACTGGTAGTTTGTGGAAATTAACCAACTTTCCTCTCTCTCACATGGTAAAATTAGTTTGAACAGCTAGGAGCAATACAAACGGAACCACCGCGGTCCCGTTGTTTTGTAGGCAACATTTTATTTACTGACTGACCCATTCACTATAGGCAGCTAACCAGCCGTGTATACACCCAACCAGTGGCATGACGTCAGCAACAAAATGGCCGCGCCCATAATGCTAAATGCTTCAGAAATGCACACAACAAACCGTTTTTTCTTAGAAACTGCTTATTCTTATAACGTGATTTCTTCTGTGGCTTATCTAAATACTAATGTGATGCTATGAATATGTATTTATCGCACTGCTTCATTTCCACTTTAAAAACGCATAATCTATGTTTTTTTGTGTCTAATCTGCCCGTCGCTTATCAATGACTTGTTTGCAGTCAACATTGTCGAAACTGATTGTTTTTTAATCGGTTCATATCCTTTTTATAGCATTTCGAAAAGCTATCGTTTTCTCAAATTTCCGGAAAATAGAAAGATTCCGTCATAAACGGCATTTATTGGAATATTCTCGAATACACTAGACACATTGTCATTTGTCGGCCTATTTATGAATCGTTTTCAAATAAACGCTAGATTATCGATAGTATATGTGTACTTATGCACGCTATAGAAGCGAGCTGAGAAATCGTTTCTCTTATTTCCTCAACAGCACACACACACACACACACACACATATACACATACGGGACACGCTGTTATCTCAGTGAAAACAGCTCTGATTATCATAAAACTGGTAACATAGACTCCTTACCTTAGATCAGATGTTCTCCAAAAAGATTATTCCAATTCCTGATCGCCATTCCAAATATGCTGTAAATATATATTCCAGACTGCTTTCCATCTCGCGATCACTTCCCTCGTCATCAGATCCCTCGCCAGCATAATGGAGCGAGGAGGCTCCCCCCCCCACAGATCCACCACAGATCCACCATTCTAATCGAATGGCCTGCAGTTACACAGGGATAGACGATAGGGGGCGGTATTTTCCCATCGGAGCTCCTAGAGGGGCTGCTGTACCAACGGGAGACTCGGTTGATGAAATATGAATTCAGATCCTAATAAAAAAAATCAAAACTACAATTTGCGTCAGTGGCACTCAACGGGGGGCATGAAATGATGACATAACACTAGGGCTGACCTTCGAAGCTTTTTTTGGCAATCGACGCTTTGGGGCCGAGCTTCGATTTTTTTTATTTCGAAGCTTCGGGGGAGGGGGGGGGGGGAGAAGAGAATTTTTTTATTATCTTATGTTGTGGGACTTGTACAGCATTTTGGTAAACTTTGTTGTTTTTAAATGTGCTCTATAAATAAAGTAGATTGGATTAATTAACATGACATTACATAATTATGTTGCAACCTGTGTCCATCAAGCAAACAATTATATTATATTTAATTTATAATTATATCAGATAATGCACCTACAAAAGCAGATGATTACAATTAAATTAGCCAACTTGGTAACACATTAGTCATAGCAGCATAGGCATAGCCTTATTAATGTTTTGTGTGGCGTCACCGTCGTGTACAATGATACTTACGTTTTTTAGGTGATTTGACAAAGTTGTTGTGATTAGGGATGCACGATAATTATCGGCCCGATATCAGCAATTATGACGTCATCCCGATAAACTCGATAACGTTATTGATAGCTCCGATAACGTATAATAAATTTTTTGGTTAAAAGAAATCCGGTGTGGGTGGATTTGGATGAAGGGCGCTTGTTTTTATTATAGCCTCCTCCCGTTTTGCCAGTACTGTGGTAAAACTGATGGCGTGTGGTTTAGGAACAGGGAGTTTTTCACAAATCCAGCGCTCCCTTTCTTGGCTGTGACGTAGTCACGTTACATTCGGAGACAGACAGTCGATCTGCCAATTACGTCCCACGGCTTGCACCCACCTCTTCTTCTTACCACCAATCAGAAGCTCTCGTTCGTTTATTTACCTCCGGATTGTCAGCCATTACTCTACTCAGAGCTAACGTTATCTCCCCGCCAGCCACATTGACAAGTACCAACGCTTATACATTACTGGCAAATGTCTTGTTGCACTTGTGGCAACGAGCGTTGTCAGCATTGACTTTAGTAAAATAGACCCAGACTTTTGAACATTTCGTTCTGTCCGCCATTATGAGAGCAGAGCTGTCTGTACTCGGTGTGTGTGTGTGTGTGTGAGTGTGTGTGTGTGTGTGTGTGGGAGGGGAAGAGAGGAGAGAGCAGGCAGCCCGCTCCCCGCGCAGGCAGACACACAGGCAGGAGAGATATAGACAACGGCCAACAAGATTAGTTTGCGACGTTTAAATTCCTCAAAAAAAAACTCCATAATTTCTCGAGTACCGATGACGTCGGAGCTTATAAATACTAAAAAGAAATTGATAAAAAAAAATATATATATATATATACAGTTAAAAAAAATATTATAATACAATAAATATCGGCTTGAGGAGCATAAAGTTATCGGTATCGGTGTCAAAAAATCAATATCGTGCATCCCTAGTTGTGATATGCCATTTTCTTCTGGCATATCTGGCACTCTGCTTTTTGGGCATTGTCTTTGCATATTTTAAAGTGTAACCACACGTCTGATGACTTCTTTATCGACATGTCTGCTGCACATGTCCTTGTTGTTTTCAACACAGATAATCTCCACATGCTTGTTGTAGAGAGGTGGAGTCGAGGCGCCGCTTACTTTCGTTTCATTGGAATGGAGGCGCAAGATTTGAGGCAAAAAAATATATAATTTAATGTTTGAAGCTCGTGCCATCGAACGAAGCTTTGAAGTATTTAAGACAGCCCTATTGGTATCGGAACAACTCTAATTACTATGTTCACATAAATCCAATCTATTTTTTTTAAATGTCATGATTTGGTTTATTATAAAATTATGCAAATGAATGATGTACAGAGCTAAAACAAAGGCCTGTGTGTGCAAAGGTTTATTTCCAATACAGGAGAGCAAATATGATTTTGAGATGTTTGCAAGTTTACTGTTCAAAAAGCTAAGAAAGAGATTACAAGGAGATGCGTTTCTATTGTTGGGGTTAACATGTGGAACAATGCTGATATACATTTAACATAAGTCATTCACTTCTGGTTTATATAGCAAATGTTGAGGGTTAGAAATGTGAATACTTAATTTTTTTTAATGTTGGAGGTTTAATTTGATAGAATATAGGACAGGCATAGTGTATAACAGGTTTTCCGTTAGAATTTTTTTTTGCAGGTCTGAGTGTCTGGTAGATTTCAATCTACCGGACAAAATGGGATAAATTCCGGTCAGAGCTTAAAAACAATTGATAGGCCTATATAAAGAATGACATCCTCAAGGCATTTATAATATTTTAACTTAAAACTAGGCTACTTTTGCGTATATACAGTCATTAATATATTCCAAATAAAATAAGTCCCTCGAAACTTCGTGCTGCTGCCGACTTGAGGTGTCGGTGGGCAGTCTGCCCGACATTAATAAACAGCAGTCTGTTATAATCACATTTTTATGAGCCAACGAATTCCGTTATATTGGACATTTGTATTAATTATATCAAGCGAAGAACTGAGAAATTTGGCAGAGAGAGACGGCAACATTATCGTGGGTTTGCGTGATGTATATCTCCACCTCCCAACGACTTGGTGCTGGTCATAATGTCTGCAGCTGCATGCTTTTCGCAAATCTAGCAGCTGCAAGCTCGCGCTGACAACATCGTTGTCATTATTAGACCGGCTGCTTGGTGAAGCAACGATGAAACAAATGTAATGATTGTTTCGTTCATCGCATAGGCTATTTAATTTTAGCCTATTTTAATTCAAATAATCAAATTGTGCTTAGAGGGAATTATTTTCACCGGACATTATGACCGGAGAGATTAAATATGTCGGACTTCAACAGATTTTGCCGGTCAAATACCGGTAATTACCGGCTAACGGAAACGCTGGTGTATAAGCATTATGCTTCAGCCTGTACACAGACTAGTGTTTACCTTATTTACAGTCTGGAATGATTGTGCATATTGTGTGTGATGACTGAATGAAACTACTATTATTACTACTACCACTACTACTGCTACTCTTGTGTTCTGTATTTATTAACCTTGGACTTGGAGGTGCAGAATGGATGTCATGTGTCTCTCTGTCTGTCCATCTTAAAACTAGTTGAGTGAGCTGTGAAGCTGATGTTGTCGTCTTCATCTGTTACAGCCGTTACTGAGCCTTGACCTGCGGGAGCACAACCTGAGGGACCCGAGGGAGCACAACCTGAGGGAGCAGAGCCAGGACCTTATGGAGCACAACCTGAGGGAGCTGTGCCTGAGGGAGCAGAACCTGAGGGACCTGAGGGAGCAGAGCCGGGACCTTAGGGAGCAGAGCCAGAGGGAGCAGAACCTGAGGGACCTTAGGGAGCAGAGCCAGAGGGAGCAGAGCCTGAGGGACCTGAGGGAGCAGAGCCAGGACCTTAGGGAGCAGAGCCTGAGGGAGCAGAGCCTGAGGGAGCAGAGCCAGGACCTTAGGGAGCAGAGCCTGAGGGAGCAGAGCCTGAGGGAGCCACCTCTGTTGCCTCTCAGCGCGGCCATGAGGACACCCGGCTACACGGGCCAGCCCCGCAAGGAGGCGCTCTTCTCCTCCTCCACCTCCTCTCTGTTCTCCTCCTCTCCCCACCTCTCTGTGGAGCCCTCAGACGCTGCGTATCTCTCCCCCTGCCAGTGGGGGCAGCAGTCGGACGGCGCCCTGCCTTCACGCCTCCCGAACTCCACCCGCTGGAGTAAGCCCGGCTTCTGGGCCGAGCGCTCCCTCAGCATGGTGGAGACCAGCAGCTCCGCCCACACGCTGGGCTGGCCAGGGACTGAAACCAAGCCCCCCTTCGCCTGCCCCGCTGCGCTGAGCGCTGGCTCTCTGGCCGCCTCCTCCTCCTCCTCCGCCGCCTCCCTCCTCTCCCCCTCCTCCTCCTCCTCCTCCCCGCGCTACAAGACTGAAATGTGCCGAACCTTTGCCGAGAGCGGCGGCTGCAAGTACGGCAGCAAGTGCCAGTTTGCCCACGGGTACGACGAGCTGCGGGATCTGAGCCGACACCCCAAGTACAAGACGGAGCCGTGCCGCACCTTCCACACCGTGGGCTTCTGCCCGTACGGCATCCGCTGCCACTTCATGCACAACAACGAGGAGGAGGAGGAGGCTGCCGCCTCGCGCGCCGCCCCGGCCCCGCCCCCCCGCAGACCCCCCCTCCTCAAGCAGAGCTTCAGCTTCGCCGGGTTCCCCTCCGCCCCGCAGGCCCTCCTCCAGCCCCCCCCCTCCTTCTTCCGCTCCCCCTCCCCCCCGGCCTGCGCCCTCCTGGAGGACCTCCTGTCCCACGCCCTCCTGCAGATGGACTCGGCCTTCGCGGCCTCCCCCGGCCCCCAGCCCGATCCCCGGGCTCAGTTCCTGCCCTCCCCCGACTCCGGGTGCTCCCTGTCGGGCCTGTCTCCGGCCTCCTCCCCCCCGTCTGGCCCGCAGGGTTCTCTCTCCCGCGCGTCTCTGTCGGACCCCGAGCGGGAGGGCAGCAGCGCCGGGAGCTCCACCAGCTCCCTCAGCGGCTCGGAGTCGTGCGGCGCGGCCGACGGCAGGCGCCTGGCGGTGTTCAGTCAGCTGTCTGTTCCCGACGACATCGCCAGCTTCTTCCTGTAGGAGCGGACGACGCACGCTGGCAGACGGGAGCCCCTGGACTGTGTGGCTGAATAAAGACTTGAGTTTTGTATCCCTGCGAGGACCCACTCGACCAACCGTTGGAGCTGAAAGATTTACGCCGAATGAGATTGTCCTGTTGTCTCCCTGCCGCTGGTTAGCGGAGCGCGGGACCAGAGGCGTCTGCAGCCGAGACGCATCGAGACATTTGTAATAAGCTTAGATGTGTATCGAGGCAAATGTATTGTAGTATACTGAGACGGGAGTGTTGAAGCATATATTTTAGTAGGCTGAGACGACTTATCAGACGAACAAGATGTTGTAAGTAGACGTCGATGACGTTGTAATCACAGTGTGATTGGCCTCAGTGCCACCTGTAGCTGAAGCCCAACTGAACTCCTATAGGCCGCTATTACCGACAAACTCTGAATGATCTAAAGAATGTGACGACAGCCAAAGATGCATCATCTGTGCCAAGCTCAAAGCCTTTCTTTCTACTGCGCTGGGCGAACCAACGCAATGTGACTCGTTTTTTTCTTTCTTCTCTCCGTTTTTCCCACCCGAACAAGGAAAGGTTATTTTTTTTTCCACCAACTTAACACAGTATTTTTTATTCTAGCCCGGTAAAGGTATTTCTTTTTATATTTAAGGATACATGTTGACTGCGCTGCTTCTGTTTTAAACGGTGCCGTCGTCGGGCAGGTTGTGTTGTGGAGGTCCACTGGGCGGGCGGCGTGGGCAGAGTCGCTGGGTGACTCTGTGAGGGACGCTGGTTGGCATCAGTGTTTGTCGCCCGTCTGGTCGTAGTTTTAGTCGTAGTTGGTTCTGAAGGACGGTGGACATTCTAGTTGTTCTGAAGACGTCGGTCTCTTATGTCTCCTATTCCCATGGATAAAATTGCCTGCCAACTGTAAAAATATTGAGTGACCAAAACCTAGTCTTCCCTTTTTTTTTATATATATACCTTGTTGGGAACAAAACCTATTTGGAGCGATTTCAGGATTAAGGATGCTACCTTGATGTTTCAGATTTGAATGTTATTTATATTTACAAGGCAGCTTTTCTACTTAAATCTCCCCCTTAGAACTGCTTGTTAGCGCTGCTAGCGTTATCCATTGAAGGCAAAGGGTGCTGGCTGCTAGCCACAAGCCAAGACGCTAGCCACAAGCCAAGACGCTAGCCACAAGCCAAGACGCTAGCCACAAGCCAAGACGCTAGCCACAAGCCAAGACGCTAGCCACAAGCCAAGACGCTAGCCACAAGCCAAGACGCTAGCCACCACAAGCCAAGACGCTGTAGCTTAACGAGCTGAGATGTTCTGCTGTAGCTTAACAGAGGATCTCCGGTGCTTTGAATGATAGTAATGTTCTTGTGCCCCCCACACACACACATGACCAACACCAGCAATACCCCCCACGACCAACACCAGCAATACCCCCCATGACCAACACCAGCAATACCCCCCACGACCAACACCAGCAATACCCCCCACGACCAACACCAGCAATACCCCCCACGACCAACACCAGCAATACCCCCCACGACCAACACCAGCAATACCCCCCACGACCAACACCAGCAATACCCCCCACGACCAACACCAGCAATACCCCCCCCCCTTACACACCAACACTTTTTTTGTGTGCGTTTAGTTCAGTAGTCCTGTCCCGTATGCTTTGTTAATCCAGGCTGTGTGTCTTGTTAATCCAGGCTGTGTGTCTTGTTAATCCAGGCTGTGTGTCTGTTGTTAATCCAGGCTGTGTGTCTGTTGTTAATCCAGGCTGTGTGTCTGTTGTTAATCCAGGCTGTGTGTCTGTTGTTAATCCAGGCTGCGTGTCTGTTGTTAATCCAGGCTGCGTGTCTGTTGTTAATCCAGGCTGCGTGTCTGTTGTTAATCCAGGCTGCGTGTCTGTTGTTAATCCAGGCTGTGTGTCTGTTGTTAATCCAGGCTGTGTGTCTGTTGTTAATCCAGGCTGTGTGTCTGTTGTTAATCCAGGCTGTGTGTCTGTTGTTAATCCAGGCTGCTGTGTCTGTTGTTAATCCAGGCTGTGTGTCTGTTGTTAATCCAGGCTGTGTGTCTGTTGTTAATCCAGGCTGTGTGTCTGTTGTTAATCCAGGCTGCTGTGTCTGTTGTTAATCCAGGCTGTGTGTCTGTTGTTAATCCAGGCTGTGTCTGTTGTTAATCCAGGCTGTGTGTCTGTTGTTAATCCAGGCTGTGTGTCTGTTGTTAATCCAGGCTGTGTGTCTGTTGTTAATCCAGGCTGTGTGTCTGTTGTTAATCCAGGCTGTGTGTCTGTTGTTAATCCAGGCTGCGTGTCTGTTGTTAATCCAGGCTGTGTGTCTGTTGCCTTAATAAAACGACTCCAGTGCAGAGTGCCTGTTCCGAGCATCATATTGTAGAATGTTTAGCATTTAGACGTGTTTACTAGACGTGTTTTTGGGTTTCAGATGTTTAGTTCTGAGGACGGAGGCCCTCTCATTGCCAACGCAGACCAGTTTAGTGTTAAAATGGTAATCTTTAGTAAATTAATTTCTTTAATTTATTTTAACATATTTATAGAGGACTTTTGAGTTGTTTGATCATTTCTGTATTGAGTTTAATATATTTGGTTTATTCTTTTTCTCTTTTTTTTCTTTCTTTTTTGTACCAGAAATAAAATTGTTTTTTAAAAACCATGATCAGTTGTTTCAGTTTCAGTTTTTCTTTTTTTTAAGGACAGTACACATTAATAAACATTTCTGTAAATGTGTCAGTTTTAGCCAGCTGGCTCATTCGCAACTGTACTCATTTTGGCAAGATTTTAGATTTACAACACAATCCAACATAATAGTAAAAGCAATAATAAAATACACAAGGAACTGATTAAAAGTGATTACATGTTTGATTGGTTAATAACCAGGTCTTGAGTTGTTTTGTAAAGGTGTGGTAGGCAGCACAGTATCTTATTTCAGTTGGCAGGATGTTCCAGAACTGAGTGGCTCTGACTGCAGAACAGGACTGACTGAAGGAGCTGGACCTAAACAGCACAGTGCAGTCCCCTCTCTGGGGAGATCTGCACCTAAACAGCGCACAGTACAGTCTCCTCTCTGGGGAGATCTGCACCTAAACAGCACAGTACAGTCCCCTCTCTGGGGAGATCTGCACCTAAACAGCGCACAGTACAGTCTCCTCTCTGGGGAGATCTGCACCTAAACAGCACAGTACAGTCCCCTCTCTGGGGAGATCTGGACCTAAACACCACAGTACAGTCCCCTCTCTGGGGAGATCTGGACCTAAACACCACAGTGCAGTCCCCTCTCTGGGGAGATCTGGACCTAAACGACACAGTGCAGTCCCCTCTCTGGGGAGATCTGGACCTAAACGACACCACAGTGCAGTCCCCTCTCTGGGGAGATCTGGACCTAAACACCACAGTACAGTCCCCTCTCTGGGGAGATCTGGACCTAAACACCACAGTACAGTCCCCTCTCTGGGGAGATCTTGACCTAAACGACACCACAGTACGTCCCCTCTCTGGGGAGATCTGGACCTAAACAGCACCACAGTACAGTCCCCTCTCTGGGGAGATCTGGACCTAAACACCACAGTACAGTCCCCTCTCTGGGGAGATCTGGACCTAAACAGCACAGTACAGTCCCCTCTCTGGGGAGATCTGGACCTAAACAGCACAGTACAGTCCCCTCTCTGGGGAGATCTGGACCTAAACACCACAGTACAGTCCCCTCTCTGGGGAGATCTGGACCTAAACGACACCACAGTACAGTCCCCTCTCTGGGGAGATCTGGACCTAAACGGCACCAGTCCCCTCTCTGGGGAGATCTGGACCTAAACGACACCACAGTACAGTCTCCTCTCTGGGGAGATCTGGACCTAAACGACACCACAGTACAGTCCCCTCTCTGGGGAGATCTGGACCTAAATAGCACAGTACAGTCCCCTCTCTGGGGAGATCTGGACCTAAACGGCACCACAGTACAGTCCCCTCTCTGGGGAGATCTGGACCTAAACACCACAGTACAGTCTCCTCTCTGGGGAGATCTGGACCTAAACAGCACAGTACAGTCCCCTCTCTGGGGAGATCTGGACCTAAACAGCACAGTACAGTCCCCTCTCTGGGGAGATCTGGACCTAAACGGCACAGTACAGTCCCCTCTCTGGGGAGATCTGGACCTAAACGGCACAGTACAGTCCCCTCTCTGGGGAGATCTTGTGGACCTGTTATAATAATAATAAATTGGATTTTAAGAGAGAAGCGCCTTTCTCAGACTCAAGGACACTGTACAAGGAAAGGGTAGAAAAATAGAAATTTTGGGGGGGAAAGGATTTATAAAAAAAAATTATTTGATAAAAGTACTGAGGGGTGGGGGGGCCTTGCCATTTAAGATCTTGAAAGTAGGCAGGCATCAGTGTATTTTGTCAGGTTTTCCCAGCTGAGGATTCTGTACTTGCTGAGGATGTGACTGGTGGCAAGTATGGTGTTCGGTCGAGCACCTTGAGGGCCTGTTTATACAGAGAGGGTGTCTTTTTGCATGGGTCCAGCTAGTCTGCTAGTCATACAGTTGTGGTGGATCTGTTCCTCTGGGTTCCCTGAAAGGTGCTATATATATATCTTAAGAAATTATTATAAAAAAATTAAAGTAGAAAGTACAGTACAACAAAGTTTGCTATCCAACCAGTGTGCAAATGTAACGGTAAAGTGCAATAGTAATATACAATGTACAGGTGATTAAACTGGTTTTAAGATATATAAATTAGTGCTGCTGATTAATAGTGCTAATCAGATGTATACCTATTATAGTATTAATTGTCTTTAAATGTATATTGTAGTATTAATATGCACAGGTATAAAGACACTGGTAGTAAGTCATACTGGCCAGCAGTGTAACTAGTAAGATATGTACAGATGTGTGTGTATATATAGATATACAGTAAGAATAAATATATATACAGCATTATTGTACATGCTATCATACAGAGTTATATGGGTATGCAGGTGTATAAGTAGTAGGGCTGTACCAAATTGAATTCTAAATTAACATTCGTTAAAAAAAAAAAAGTAATTGTATGTGTATTCATCAATGGGGTTTTTCTTCACAGTTGCAGATAAAGATTAGGCTACACTAATATTATACTATTATAGTATATGACTCATCATAAAAATGTAAATAAAACAACATAAATGATGTAGCCTATCTGCATCAGATCGGCGCTCCATCAAGACGTCACCATCACTTTCGTACCAACCGTGCCCTTATTGGATTATTTATGTTGACGAAACTGACGAGTTATATTCATTAAAGAAAGTTTGTTTAGTTTTTTTTTTTAATTACTAATTTAATCAGATTTACTTTATTGAAATTGAGGATTTAGTTTGAGGATATAATTTTTTTTATATATTATATATAAAAAAAATTACAAATTATGATTACGTCATAAAATATGACGACAGACATTCGAATACTTCAATAGAAGCTTTGAATGTAAAAAAAATTGCATTCGGTACAGCCCTAATAATTAGTTATATGCAGGTGTATAAGTAGGTACATAGAAGGATTATATGCAGACTAGGGGTGTAAAGGTACACGTTCCGTACCGTTTTAGTGTACCGTACCGAACGGCTGTGTAGTGTACCGAACGAATACAACGGTATGTTAACCACTAACGACCGCCCACCGGCGGCTGTTTTTTTCACAATCGAATATAATTATTATGATTTAAAAAAAAAATATTACAAGTCGATTATTAATTTCAATATAGAATATTCGTTGACAGCCCTACAAGTACAATTAGTTACTGCACACTACATCACCCACTGGTGGACTCAGGAGCCCCCACGGTTGAAAAACGCGCGCTAAAGTGGCCTTTTGAGTGGCACAAAATTAGAGGGTGTGCCCTATTGGTGCTCTTCCAATGGTCTAAACTTGACCATGTGCCCCACGGTTAAATAATGTCATGCAAAAGTGCCCTTTTGAGTGGAAAAAATTAGAGGATGTGCCCTATTGGTGCCCCTCTAATGGTTAAACGTGATCATGTGCCCCCACAGTGGAAAACATTGCACTAAAGTGCCCTTTTGAGTGGACAAAATTTGAGGATGTGCCCTATTGGTGCCCCTCCAATCGTTAAACTTGCATGTGCCCCCACAATTGAAAACATTGCGCTAAACCAAAAGTGCCCTTTTGAGTGGCAAACTATAGAGGACGTGCCCATTGGTGCCCTTCCAATGGTCTAAACGTGACCATGTGCCCCCACAGTTGAAAACATCGCGCTAAAGTGCCCTTTTGAGTGGCAAAAATTAGAGGACGTGCCCATTGGTGCCCTTCCAATGGTCTAAACTTGACCATGTGCCCCCACAGTTGAAAACATTATTATATAATTATGCATTACAAAATACTAATGTATATACACTGCAAGTGCTTTTATTGATGGCAGTATGTTTTAGCCTAAGCTACTGTAGGCTAGCTGTATTACTACTGTAGCTAGCTAACTAAATAGGTACATTGCTTAGCTGATTCTATGCTAACCTGTGTTCTCAATTTAGAAGTAAAGTGTACAAATTATTTGAGGACTATTTGCACAAAATATACCCATAGCACTTTAAAGTCCAGTGTGAATTGCTTTTTAAAGCTAACTTAAGAGTGGTAGTAAACTTAAAAGTGGGTTTAGCATTGGCCTATATTCTATGATTACAGAATGCCAATGAGAGAAAGAAATCGGAAGAATATTAAAAAGCAGCTGTCAAAGCTTCTCTTTGAAAATGTCGGTCCAAAGCAACAATAGTAAGGGAGGAGATAAGGATACAGGTATGTATTTGTAAGTCCTCACTAGCTACGTGTACAAGCTTGTCGCCCAGAGCCATAGTTTGGATTATAACTGAGAATCTGGTGCTAACATGGTCAATAATGCTTATTTTGGACAGAAAAATGTGTTTTAAACATTTAAACTTACCAAATATAGATCCTTTTTATTCCAATCAAGGCAAGAGGGCTAGTGGTAGTGCTATATGACATATTATTTTATAATACAATTATAACATTGTAGGCTACAGTACAAATATTATATACAGTACAATTATATTACTATTATAAAACAAATATTATTTGCTCCACCTTAGATAAAGACAATGAAGATGGAGATATTCAAGAGGGAAATGGTGATATCAGGAAGAGAGATGGTGAAGAAGTGGAGGAAAGAGAAAATGCAGATGATTCTATGGAGAGAAATGATAAAGAAGTTGAGGAAAGAGAATGCAGATGATGGGGGACCCTGATGTAAACAAGACAAACGTCTTTCTCTGGTCTGCATCCCCTTAACAATTGTGTGTATTGAGCCGTACTGTATTGTACCCATTCTGCAATCTGTTAAATAAAGTTTTCATTCATTCATTCATTCATTCATGCTATGGAGAGAAATGATGATGAAGACGGTCATGGAGATGCTAAAGAAAGCGAGGATAAAAATGATGATAGGGAGAGAAATTATCCAAACGCCACAACAACAAATAACTTGAATGCTCTCCTGTTGCCATTAAAATATCCCACTGATCCAGCCAGTATCCAGGTACAATATATTAACTTTAATGGAGAGAATGGGGAAGATAGAGAGGGGGGAGGGAGAGAGAGAGGGGGAGAGATAGAGGAGAGAAGGAGAGGACAGGATGAGAGAAGGAGAGGAGAGGACATGAGGAGAGAAGGAGAGGACAGGAGGAGAGAAGGGGAGGACATGAGGAGAGAAGGGGAGGACAGGAGGAGAGAAGGAGAGGACAGGAGAGAGAAAGGGAGTATAGGAGGACAGAAGGGGAGGACAGGAGGAGAGAAGGAGAGGACAGGAGGAGAGAAGGAGAGGACAGGAGAGAGAAAGGGAGTATAGGAGGACAGAAGGAGAGGACAGGAGGAGAGAAGGAGAGGACAGGAGGAGAGAAGGAGAGGACAGGAGGAGAGAAGGAGAGGACAGGAGAGAGAAAGGAAGAAGCTCAACGGCACTCAAATTAACTTTAACTGTTAAACTGTTTTATATCCTGTAAAATATATGTTGTAAATAGCTTTTAAAGAATAGGTTCACTGTTTTTCAACCCAGACCATATTAAAATGCATTTTCCCAAATATTTATATTCCTCACTGATATCTTTAGCATTGAGAAATGTACCACTGCAGCAATGGTTTAGGCCTTCAAACACTATGATAATCTACTTTTCAAACACTATGATAAATCCACTTTTCAAACACCATGATAATTTACTTAATGAGGTGAAATAAACATTTGAAAGGTGTATTGTTCCCTGTGTGTTTTTATCATAGAGGTGTGGTTATACTATTGATCTGGATTGTCTATGTTATTCTAATGTTAATCTTAATCAAGGATGAAGACTATTTCACCATACATGACGCATCATAGCTTTTTTCTCACTGATGGGGTCCCATGTTGTGCAGTAGGTGCCCTTTTTTTTCTTTTCGCCCTTCAAACAGCCTGAGTCCACCCCTGGCATCGCCCCTGAGTGGAACATGGAAAGCCAAACTTTCCCCCACTGTACCGAAAACCTGTACCGAACCTTGACTTCAAAACCGAGGTACGTACCGTACCGTTACACCCCTAATGCAGACAGATATGGATATATATATATATATATATATATATATATATATATATATGGTATACAGCACTATTGTACATGCTATCATAGAGTTATCAGAGTTATGGGTTATATGCGGGTGTATAAGTAGGTATATAGAAGGTGTTTAGGTATATAGGAGGATTATATGCAGGTATATTCAGACATATATATATATATATATATATATATATATATATATATGGTATACAGCACTATATGCTATCATACACCTGACCCAGGTTGTTGCTCCTGCAACAATGATAAGACGGAAGTAACTTGAGACGGAGATGAAGACGCCTCCTCATGCCGGTCTCTCCAGGAGTCTCTC
>NC_140165.1:175012982-175107982 GCF_963971535.1 Notolepis coatsorum | reverse complement strand
AGGTATATAGTGACTCAAACTTCACATTTAGAATGTTCCACCAGGTATATAGTGACTCAAACTTCACATTTAGAATGTTCCACCAGGTCTATAGTGACTCAAACTTCACATTTAGAATGTTCCACCAGGTCTATAGTGACTCAAACTTCACATTTAGAATGTTCCACCAGGTCTATAGTGACTCAAACTTCACATTTAGAATGTTCCACCAGATCTATAGTGACTCAAACTTCACATTTAGAATGTTCCACCAGATATATAGTGACTCAAACTTCACATTTAGAATGTTCCACCAGGTCTATAGTGACTCAAACTTCACATTTAGAATGTTCCACCAGGTCTATAGTGACTCAAACTTCATATTTAGAATGTTCCACCAGGTCTATAGTGACTCAAACTTCACATTTAGAATGTTCCACCAGGTCTATAGTGACTCAAACTTCACATTTAGAATGTTCCACCAGATCTATAGTGACTCAAACTTCACATTTAGAATGTTCCACCAGGTCTATAGTGACTCAAACTTCACATTTAGAATGTTCCACCAGATCTATAGTGACTCAAACTTCACATTTAGAATGTTCCACCAGGTCTACAGTGACTCAAACTTCACATTTAGAATGTTCCACCAGGTCTACAGTGACTCAAACTTCACATTTAGAATGTTCCACCAGATATATAGTGACTCAAACTTCACATTTAGAATGTTCCACCAGGTCTATAGTGACTCAAACTTCACATTTAGAATGTTCCACCAGGTCTATAGTGACTCAAACTTCACATTTAGAATGTTCCACCAGATCTATAGTGACTCAAACTTCACATTTAGAATGTTCCACCAGGTCTATAGTGACTCAAACTTCACATTTAGAATGTTCCACCAGGTCTATAGTGACTCAATCTTCACATTTAGAATGTTCCACCAGGTCTATAGTGACTCAAACCTCACATTTAGAATGTTCCACCAGGTCTATAGTGACTCAAACTTCACATTTAGAATGTTCCACCAGGTCTATAGTGACTCAAACTTCACATTTAGAATGTTCCACCAGGTCTATAGTGACTCAAACTTCACATTTAGAATGTTCCACCAGGTCTATAGTGACTCAAACTTCACATTTAGAATGTTCCACCAGGTCTATAGTGACTCAAACTTCACATTTAGAATGTTCCACCAGGTCTATAGTGACTCAAACTTCACATTTAGAATGTTCCACCAGGTATATAGTGACTCAAACTTCACATTTAGAATGTTCCACCAGGTATATAGTGACTCAAACTTCACATTTAGAATGTTCCACCAGGTCTATAGTGACTCAAACTTCACATTTAGAATGTTCCACCAGGTCTATAGTGACTCAAACTTCACATTTAGAATGTTCCACCAGGTCTATAGTGACTCAAACTTCACATTTAGAATGTTCCACCAGATCTATAGTGACTCAAACTTCACATTTAGAATGTTCCACCAGATATATAGTGACTCAAACTTCACATTTAGAATGTTCCACCAGGTCTATAGTGACTCAAACTTCACATTTAGAATGTTCCACCAGGTCTATAGTGACTCAAACTTCATATTTAGAATGTTCCACCAGGTCTATAGTGACTCAAACTTCACATTTAGAATGTTCCACCAGATATATAGTGACTCAAACTTCACATTTAGAATGTTCCACCAGATATATAGTGACTCAAACTTCACATTTAGAATGTTCCACCAGGTCTATAGTGACTCAAACTTCACATTTAGAATGTTCCACCAGGTCTATAGTGACTCAAACTTCACATTTAGAATGTTCCACCAGATATATAGTGACTCAAACTTCACATTTAGAATGTTCCACCAGATATATAGTGACTCAAACTTCACATTTAGAATGTTCCACCAGGTCTATAGTGACTCAAACTTCACATTTAGAATGTTCCACCAGGTCTATAGTGACTCAAACTTCACATTTAGAATGTTCCACCAGGTCTATAGTGACTCAAACTTCACATTTAGAATGTTCCACCAGGTCTATAGTGACTCAAACTTCACATTTAGAATGTTCCACCAGGTCTATAGTGACTCAAACTTCACATTTAGAATGTTCCACCAGATCTATAGTGACTCAAACTTCACATTTAGAATGTTCCACCAGGTCTATAGTGACTCAAACTTCACATTTAGAATGTTCCACCAGGTCTATAGTGACTCAAACTTCACATTTAGAATGTTCCACCAGATCTATAGTGACTCAAACTTCACATTTAGAATGTTCCACCAGATATATAGTGACTCAAACTTCACATTTAGAATGTTCCACCAGGTCTATAGTGACTCAAACTTCACATTTAGAATGTTCCACCAGGTCTATAGTGACTCAAACTTCATATTTAGAATGTTCCACCAGGTCTATAGTGACTCAAACTTCACATTTAGAATGTTCCACCAGATATATAGTGACTCAAACTTCACATTTAGAATGTTCCACCAGATATATAGTGACTCAAACTTCACATTTAGAATGTTCCACCAGGTCTATAGTGACTCAAACTTCACATTTAGAATGTTCCACCAGGTCTATAGTGACTCAAACTTCACATTTAGAATGTTCCACCAGGTCTATAGTGACTCAAACTTCACATTTAGAATGTTCCACCAGATCTATAGTGACTCAAACTTCACATTTAGAATGTTCCACCAGGTCTATAGTGACTCAAACTTCACATTTAGAATGTTCCACCAGATCTATAGTGACTCAAACTTCACATTTAGAATGTTCCACCAGGTCTACAGTGACTCAAACTTCACATTTAGAATGTTCCACCAGGTCTACAGTGACTCAAACTTCACATTTAGAATGTTCCACCAGATATATAGTGACTCAAACTTCACATTTAGAATGTTCCACCAGGTCTATAGTGACTCAAACTTCACATTTAGAATGTTCCACCAGGTCTATAGTGACTCAAACTTCACATTTAGAATGTTCCACCAGGTCTATAGTGACTCAAACTTCACATTTAGAATGTTCCACCAGGTATATAGTGACTCAAACTTCACATTTAGAATGTTCCACCAGGTCTATAGTGACTCAAACTTCACATTTAGAATGTTCCACCAGATCTATAGTGACTCAAACTTCACATTTAGAATGTTCCACCGGGTCTATAGTGACTCAAACTTCACATTTAGAATGTTCCACCAGGTCTATAGTGACTCAAACTTCACATTTAGAATGTTCCACCAGGTCTATAGTGACTCAAACTTCACATTTAGAATGTTCCACCAGGTCTATAGTGACTCAAACTTCACATTTAGAATGTTCCACCAGATCTATAGTGACTCAAACTTCACATTTAGAATGTTCCACCAGGTCTATAGTGACTCAAACTTCACATTTAGAATGTTCCACCAGATCTATAGTGACTCAAACTTCACATTTAGAATGTTCCACCAGGTCTACAGTGACTCAAACTTCACATTTAGAATGTTCCACCAGGTATACAGTGACTCAAACTTCACATTTAGAATGTTCCACCAGGTCTACAGTGACTCAAACTTCACATTTAGAATGTTCCACCAGGTATATAGTGACTCAAACTTCACATTTAGAATGTTCCACCAGGTCTATAGTGACTCAAACTTCACATTTAGAATGTTCCACCAGGTCTATAGTGACTCAAACTTCACATTTAGAATGTTCCACCAGGTCTATAGTGACTCAAACTTCACATTTAGAATGTTCCACCAGGTCTATAGTGACTCAAACTTCACATTTAGAATGTTCCACCAGGTCTATAGTGACTCAAACTTCACATTTAGAATGTTCCACCAGGTATATAGTGACTCAAACTTCACATTTAGAATGTTCCACCAGGTCTATAGTGACTCAAACTTCACATTTAGAATGTTCCATCAGGTATATAGTGACTCAAACTTCACATTTAGAATGTTCCACCAGGTCTATAGTGACTCAAACTTCACATTTAGAATGTTCCACCAGGTCTATAGTGACTCAAACTTCACATTTAGAATGTTCCACCAGGTCTATAGTGACTCAAACTTCACATTTAGAATGTTCCACCAGGTCTATAGTGACTCAAACTTCACATTTAGAATGTTCCACCAGGTCTATAGTGACTCAAACTTCACATTTAGAATGTTCCACCAGGTCTATAGTGACTCAAACTTCACATTTAGAATGTTCCACCAGGTATATAGTGACTCAAACTTCACATTTAGAATGTTCCACCAGGTCTATAGTGACTCAAACTTCACATTTAGAATGTTCCACCAGGTCTATAGTGACTCAAACTTCACATTTAGAATGTTCCACCAGGTCTATAGTGACTCAAACTTCACATTTAGAATGTTCCACCAGGTCTATAGTGACTCAAACTTCACATTTAGAATGTTCCACCAGGTATATAGTGACTCAAACTTCACATTTAGAATGTTCCACCAGGTCTATAGTGACTCAAACTTCACATTTAGAATGTTCCACCAGGTATATAGTGACTCAAACTTCACATTTAGAATGTTCCACCAGGTCTATAGTGACTCAAACTTCACATTTAGAATGTTCCACCGGGTCTATAGTGACTCAAACTTCACATTTAGAATGTTCCACCGGGTCTATAGTGACTCAAACTTCACATTTAGAATGTTCCACCAGGTCTATAGTGACTCAAACTTCACATTTAGAATGTTCCACCAGATCTATAGTGACTCAAACTTCACATTTAGAATGTTCCACCAGGTCTATAGTGACTCAAACTTCACATTTAGAATGTTCCACCAGATCTATAGTGACTCAAACTTCACATTTAGAATGTTCCACCAGGTCTATAGTGACTCAAACTTCACATTTAGAATGTTCCACCAGATCTATAGTGACTCAAACTTCACATTTAGAATGTTCCACCAGGTCTACAGTGACTCAAACTTCACATTTAGAATGTTCCACCAGGTCTACAGTGACTCAAACTTCACATTTAGAATGTTCCACCAGGTCTACAGTGACTCAAACTTCACATTTAGAATGTTCCACCAGGTATATAGTGACTCAAACTTCACATTTAGAATGTTCCACCAGGTCTATAGTGACTCAAACTTCACATTTAGAATGTTCCACCAGGTCTATAGTGACTCAAACTTCACATTTAGAATGTTCCACCAGGTCTATAGTGACTCAAACTTCACATTTAGAATGTTCCACCAGGTCTATAGTGACTCAAACTTCACATTTAGAATGTTCCACCAGGTCTATAGTGACTCAAACTTCACATTTAGAATGTTCCACCAGGTCTATAGTGACTCAAACTTCACATTTAGAATGTTCCACCAGATATATAGTGACTCAAACTTCACATTTAGAATGTTCCACCAGGTCTATAGTGACTCAAACTTCACATTTAGAATGTTCCACCAGATCTATAGTGACTCAAACTTCACATTTAGAATGTTCCACCAGATCTATAGTGACTCAAACTTCACATTTAGAATGTTCCACCAGGTCTATAGTGACTCAAACTTCACATTTAGAATGTTCCACCAGATCTATAGTGACTCAAACTTTAGTGAAGATTGAGCGTGTGAATACGTTTGTTCAATGTTGTCAAGGCCCCCAATTGATTGCCCCGTGTACAATAATTTAAATTGGCTTTGAGTTTAATTGAATTTAAATAGATTGAATTGAACAGAACAGATTTTAATTGAATTGCATTTAAATGAATGGAACTGAAGTGAATTGGATGGAACTGAGCCTAACTGAGCTGAACCTAACTTAACTGAACTGAATGTGTTCACTGTTGCTGAAATGAAACAAGTCACTGTGGAGACAATGGATGCTGGTTCCTTTCACAACCACGACCCCCTCCCCCCCCCCCCCTCACTCTCACCACAACCCCCCCCCCCCTCACTCTCACCACAACCCCCTCCCCCCCCCCCCTCACCACTACAGGAGACATTGTGATGCAGGCTTGAGGTGGGGGCAGGGGGGGGGGGGGGGGTCATGTAGAGCTATACAGCACCCAACAGCTGTTGCTCAGCGGTGAGTTCTGCTTTAAAGACCCTCTCTCCCTCTCCCCTTCATCTCCTCCTCCTCTCCCTCTTCATCATCTTCTTTCTCCTCCTCTCCCCTTCATCTCCTCCTCCTCTCCCTCTTCATCATCTTCTTTCTCCTCCTCTCCCCTTCATCTCCTCCTCCTCTCCCTCTTCATCATCTTCTTTCTCCTCCTCTCCCCTTCATCTCCTCCTCCTCTCCCTCTTCATCATCTTCTCTTTCTCCTCCTCTCCCTCTTCATCATCTTCTTCTCTCTTTCTCCTCCTCTCTCTCTCCCCTTCATCTCCTCCTCCTCTCCCTCTTCATCATCTTCTCTTTCTCCTCCTCTCCCTCTTCATCATCTTCTTCTCTCTTTCTCCTCCTCTCTCTCTCCCCTTCATCCTCTTCTCTCTTTCTCCTCCTCTCCCTCTTCACCATCTTCTCTTTCTCCTCCTCTCTCTCCCCTTCATCTTCTTCTCTCTTTCTCCTCCTCCTCTCTCTCTCCCCTTCATCCTCTTCTCTCTTTCTCCTCCTCTCCCTCTTCATCCTCTTCTTCTCTCTTTCTCCTCCTCTCTCTCTCCCCTTCATCCTCTTCTCTCTTTCTCCTCCTCTCCCTCTTCATCATCTTCTCTTTCTCCTCCTCTCTCTCCCCTTCATCTTCTTCTCTCTTTCTCCTCCTCTCTCTCTCCCCTTCATCCTCTTCTCTCTTTCTCCTCCTCTCCCTCTTCATCCTCTTCTCTCTCCTCCTCTCCCCCTTCATCCTCTTCTTTCTCCTCCTCTCCCCTTCATCCTCTTCTTTCTCCTCTCTACCTGACACTCAATTAAATTAAATTAAATTAAATTAGGCTTTATTGGCACGAAATACCAAAGTACTTCTTGCCATGTAATCAAAAGTATTATTTATAACATGACTAATAACAACAAAAACAATAAAAAAAAACCACTCAATTACAAAAGTAATCATTCAAATCAGGTAATAATTGTAGAGATTATTTGTAGCTCAGAAACATTTATTACAGAGCTTGTTATTTTGCAGCTAATACTGAACACTGACTTTTCTCCCCACATTATATACAACACTCATCCTCTCCCCACCCCCACCCCTCTCCCTCTCTTTCTCTCTCTCTCTCAATTCAATTCAATTCAAAGGGGCTTTATTGATATGACAAACATCGGTTTACATTGCCAAAGCCAAACAAAACAAAGCAAAACAATCAAACAAAGAAATCAGAAGAAATCAGTACAGTACAGAAGGAGTTGTTTGTATGAGTGACAGTCTTTATGGTGGTTGTATACCGTTGGATGTCCTTTTCTTGTCACAGCAGGTCACAAATCTTGCTGCTGTGTTTGCACATTGCTGTATTTCTCCCAGTAGGTATGGGAGTTTTGAGTTATTTGCCATGTTTTCAAAGTCTCTTTGGGTGTTTGCAATTTGTGGGAAGTATATGTCTCTGATGTCTTGGTATAGTGGGCAGGTTTATGATGAATTGAAAATGGGGAACCCTGATGTAAACCAGACGAAAGTCTTTCTCTGGTCTGCATCCCCTTAACAATTGTGTGTATTGAGCTGTACTGTACTGTACCCATTCTGCAATCTGTTAATAAAGTTTTCAATCAATCAATCAGTTGTTAAGAAGTGGAGCTCGGTTTCCACCTCTTCTTGTGTGCAGTGGGTGCACAGTCTGTCTTCTCTTGGGAGCCAGGTCTGCCTATGGCGGCCTTTCTCGATGGCTAGGCTGTGCTCGCTGAGTCTGTACCTAGTCAAGGATCTTCTTAGTTTTGGGTCAGTCACAGTGCTCAGGTATTCTGCCACTGTGTACTCTCTGTTTAGGGCCAAATAGCATTTCAATTGGCTCTGGTTTTGGGTTGATTATTTCCAATGTGTCATGTGTCATCTCTCTCTCTCTCTCTACTTGCTAAGAGAGTTGTGTACTTGCAATTTTTTTCTTATACTGTTTTTTCTTGCACTGTAATTATGTGAGCTATTATTTGTTGTAGTTTTTTTCTTTCTTAAAAACACCAACTAACTAAGTCACTTGCCTTTCCTCTCTCCAAGTGTGGAACATTTTATCAAACTTTTATAACATTTACAAACATTTATATTTTTACTCATTTCATTTAATTTCAAACCTTTATTTCAACTCGTAGGACACTGAGGCTACCCTCATTTACAACGATGATGGGCTTACAAAAGACACAGTTAATAGTAGATTCAAACATATAGGCACAACAAATAAGAATAAACAATAAAAGATCAGTCAGTTGGAGGACATTCCAGGTGTTGAGGAGGGAAAACTCCCAGTCAGTGAAGAGGGAACACTCTCAGGTAGTGAGATAAATATAACTTCACATTTAGCGAGTGTAGATTGAGCTTGTGAATATGTTTGTTCAATAGGGAGGTGTAGTGGTTACTTCCTGGTCTATAGGGAGGTGTAGTGGTTACTTCCTGGTCTATATGGAGGTGTAGTGGTTACTTCCTGGTCTATAGGGAGGTGTAGCGGTTACTTCCTGGTCTATATGGAGGTGTAGTGGTTACTTCCTGGTCTATATGGAGGTGTAGTGTTTACTTCCTGGTCTATAGGGAGGTGTAGTGGTTACTTCCTGGTCTATATGGAGGTGTAGCGGTTACTTCCTGGTCTATATGGAGGTGTGGTGGTTACTTCCTGGTCTATAGGGAGGTGTAGTGATTACTTCCTGGTCTATAGGGAGGTGTAGTGGTTACTTCCTGGTCTATAGGGAGGTGTAGTGGTTATTTCCTGGTCCATAGGGAGGTGTAGTGGTTACGTCCTGGTCTATAGGGAGGTGTAGTGGTTACTTCCTGGTCTATAGGGAGGTGTAGTGGTTACTTCCTGGTCTATATGGAGGTGTAGTGGTTACTTCCTGGTCTATAGGGAGGTGTGGTGGTTACTTCCTGGTCTATAGGGAGGTGTAGTGGTTACTTCCTGGTCTATATGGAGGTGTGGTGGTTACTTCCTGGTCTATAGGGAGGTGTAGCGGTTACTTCCTGGTCTATATGGAGGTGTAGTGGTTACTTCCTGGTCTATAGGGAGGTGTAGTGGTTACTTCCTGGTCTATAGGGAGGTGTAGTAGTTACTTCCTGGTCTATAGGGAGGTGTAGTGGTTACTTCCTGGTCTATAGAGAGGTGTAGTGGTTACTTCCTGGTCTATAGGGAGGTGTAGCGGTTACTTCCTGGTCTATAGGGAGGTGTAGCGGTTACTTCCTGGTCTATAGGGAGGTGTAGCGTTTACTTCCTGGTCTATAGGGAGGTGTAGCGGTTACTTCCTGGTATATAGGGAGGTGTAGCGGTTACTTCCTGGTCTATAGGGTGGTGTAGTGGTTACTTCCTGGTCTATAGGGAGGTGTAGCGGTTACTTCCTGGTCTATAGGGAGGTGTAGTGGTTACTTCCTGGTCTATAGGGAGGTGTAGTGGTTACTTCCAGGTCTATAGGGAGGTGTAGTGGTTACTTCCTGGTCCATAGGGAGGTGTAGTGGTTACTTCCTGGTCTATATGGAGGTGTAGTGGTTACTTCCTGGTCTATAGGGAGGTGTAGCGGTTACTTCCTGGTCTATATGGAGGTGTAGTGGTTACTTCCTGGTCTATATGGAGGTGTAGTGTTTACTTCCTGGTCTATAGGGAGGTGTAGTGGTTACTTCCTGGTCTATATGGAGGTGTAGCGGTTACTTCCTGGTCTATATGGAGGTGTGGTGGTTACTTCCTGGTCTATAGGGAGGTGTAGTGATTACTTCCTGGTCTATAGGGAGGTGTAGTGGTTACTTCCTGGTCTATAGGGAGGTGTAGTGGTTATTTCCTGGTCCATAGGGAGGTGTAGTGGTTACGTCCTGGTCTATAGGGAGGTGTAGTGGTTACTTCCTGGTCTATAGGGAGGTGTAGTGGTTACTTCCTGGTCTATATGGAGGTGTAGTGGTTACTTCCTGGTCTATAGGGAGGTGTGGTGGTTACTTCCTGGTCTATAGGGAGGTGTAGTGGTTACTTCCTGGTCTATATGGAGGTGTGGTGGTTACTTCCTGGTCTATAGGGAGGTGTAGCGGTTACTTCCTGGTCTATATGGAGGTGTAGTGGTTACTTCCTGGTCTATAGGGAGGTGTAGTGGTTACTTCCTGGTCTATAGGGAGGTGTAGTAGTTACTTCCTGGTCTATAGGGAGGTGTAGTGGTTACTTCCTGGTCTATAGAGAGGTGTAGTGGTTACTTCCTGGTCTATAGGGAGGTGTAGCGGTTACTTCCTGGTCTATAGGGAGGTGTAGCGGTTACTTCCTGGTCTATAGGGAGGTGTAGCGTTTACTTCCTGGTCTATAGGGAGGTGTAGCGGTTACTTCCTGGTATATAGGGAGGTGTAGCGGTTACTTCCTGGTCTATAGGGTGGTGTAGTGGTTACTTCCTGGTCTATAGGGAGGTGTAGCGGTTACTTCCTGGTCTATAGGGAGGTGTAGTGGTTACTTCCTGGTCTATAGGGAGGTGTAGTGGTTACTTCCAGGTCTATAGGGAGGTGTAGTGGTTACTTCCTGGTCCATAGGGAGGTGTAGTGGTTACTTCCTGGTCTATAGGGAGGTGTAGTGGTTACTTCCTGGTCTATAGGGAGGTGTAGCGGTTACTTCCTGGTCTATAGGGAGGTGTAGTGGTTACTTCCTGGTCTATAGGGAGGTGTAGTGGTTACTTCCTGGTCTATAGGGAGGTGTAGTGGTTACTTCCTGGTCTATATGGAGGTGTAGTGGTTACTTCCTGGTCTATAGGGAGGTGTAGCGTTTACTTCCTGGTCTATAGGGAGGTGTAGTGGTTACTTCCTGGTCTATAGGGAGGTGTAGTGGTTACTTCCTGGTCTATATGGAGGTGTAGTGGTTACTTCCTGGTCTATAGGGAGGTGTAGTGGTTACTTCCTGGTCTATAGGGAGGTGTAGTGGTTACCTCCTAGTCTATAGGGAGGTGTAGCGTTTACTTCCTGGTCTATAGGGAGGTGTAGTGGTTACTTCCTGGTCTATAGGGAGGTGTAGCGGTTACTTCCTGGTCTATAGGGAGGTGTAGCGGTTACTTCCTGGTCTATAGGGAGGTGTAGTGGTTACTTCCTGGTCTATAGGGAGGTGTAGCGGTTACTTCCTGGTCTATAGGGAGGTGTAGTGGTTACTTCCTGGTCTATAGGGAGGTGTAGTGGTTACTTCCTGGTCTATAGGGAGGTGTAGTGGTTACTTCCTGGTCTATAGGGAGGTGTAGTGGTTACTTCCTGGTCTATAGGGAGGTGTAGTGGTTACTTCCTGGTCTATAGGGAGGTGTAGCGGTTACTTCCTGGTCTATAGGGAGGTGTAGTGGTTACTTCCTGGTCTATAGGGAGGTGTAGCGGTTACTTCCTGGTCTATAGGGAGGTGTAGTGGTTACTTCCTGGTCTATAGGGAGGTGTAGTGGTTACTTCCTGGTCTATAGGGAGGTGTAGTGGTTACTTCCTGGTCTATAGGGAGGTGTAGCGGTTACTTCCTGGTCTATAGGGAGGTGTAGTGGTTACTTCCTGGTCTATAGGGAGGTGTAGCGGTTACTTCCTGGTCTATAGGGAGGTGTAGTGGTTACTTCCTGGTCTATAGGGAGGTGTAGCGGTTACTTCCTGGTCTATATGGAGGTGTAGTGGTTACTTCCTGGTCTATAGGGAGGTGTAGTGGTTACTTCCTGGTCTATAGGGAGGTGTAGCGGTTACTTCCTGGTCTATAGGGAGGTGTAGTGGTTACCTCCTAGTCTATAGGGAGGTGTAGCGGTTACTTCCTGGTCTATAGGGAGGTGTAGTGGTTACTTCCTGGTCTATAGGGAGGTGTAGTGGTTACTTCCTGGTCTATAGGGAGGTGTAGCGGTTACTTCCTGGTCTATAGGGAGGTGTAGTGGTTACTTCCTGGTCTATAGGGAGGTGTAGTGGTTACTTCCTGGTCTATAGGGAGGTGTAGTGGTTACTTACTGGTCTATAGGGAGGTATAGTGGTTACTTCCTGGTCTATAGGGAGGTGTAGTGGTTACTTCCTGGTCTATAGGGAGGTGTAGCGGTTACTTTCTGGTCTATAGGGAGGTGTAGTGGTTACTTCCTGGTCTATAGGGAGGTGTAGTGGTTACTTCCTGGTCTATAGGGTGGTGTAGTGGTTACTTCCTGGTCTATAGGGAGGTGTAGTGGTTACTTCCTGGTCTATAGAGAGGTGTAGTGGTTACTTCCTGGTCTATAGGGAGGTGTAGTGGTCACTTCCTGGTCTATAGGGAGGTGTAGTGGTTACTTCCTGGTCTATAGGGAGGTGTAGTGGTTACTTCCTGGTCTATAGGGAGGTGTAGCGGTTACTTCCTGGTCTATAGGGAGGTGTAGCGGTTACTTCCTGGTCCATAGGGTGGTGTAGTGGTTACTTCCTGGTCTATAGGGAGGTGTAGTGGTTACTTCCTGGTCTATAGGGAGGTGTAGTGGTTACTTCCTGGTCTATAGGGAGGTGTAGCGGTTACTTCCTAGTCTATAGGGAGGTGTAGTGGTTACTTCCTGGTCTATAGGGAGGTGTAGTGGTTACTTCCTGGTCTATAGGGAGGTGTAGCGGTTACTTCCTGGTCTATAGGGAGGTGTAGTGGTTACGTCATTGCTGTTTCCGGCCGGTCCACCTCGCTTTAAATTGCAATGTATTTCCAATGGACACATTTCTAAATTGTCTTGTTTAAAATAAATAAAGCGTGAACATCGGCATGGTGTACCTTTCTGTGTGTATTCATCCACAATCTATAGCTCAACATGAAACAATTCGCAATTAATTGTAAAATAATTATGTATAATAATTTTATTTCAACCAAAAATGCTTAAACAATAATGTCAGTGCTAGAAGGGAACTCATTTTGTGCAAAAATGGAAAGATTGCCAATGTTCATGAGGCAGAAGTGTTACAATAGCCGATGATACATTTTCCCAATGATAAATCCCCATACGGGTGGGCCGCACGGGAAACTAAAGTGACGTCAGACTACACCTCCCTATGTTGTCAAGGCCCCAATTTATTCCCCCGTGTGCAATCATTTAAATCCTGACTCCTCCCACCTCTCTCTCCTCCCACCTCTCCCTCTCCTCCCCTCTCCTCGAACCCACCCCCTCTTTCTCCTCCTCCTTCCCTCTCCTCGAACCCACCCCCTCTCTCTCCTCCTCCTCCCCACTCCTCTCCTCCTCTTCTCCTGGCCTCCCTAATCCTTCAGTCTGTAAAGACTTCAGTGAGGGATTAAGGCCCGCACATGTGGCTGCATCCTTCTCTCCTTCCTTCCCTTGTTCCTTCTTTACCTTCCTTCCCTTGTTCCTTCTTTACCTTCCTTCCCTTGTTCCTTCCCTTGTTCCTTTTTTACCTCCTTCTCTACCTTCCTTCCTTTGTTCTTTCTCTACCTTCCTTCCCTTGTTCATTATTTACCTCCTTCTCTACCTTCCTTCCCTTGTTCCTTCTCTACCTTCCTTCCCTTGATTCTTCTCATCTTCCTTCTCTACCTTCCTTCCCTTGTTCCTTCTTTACCTCCTTCTCTACCTTCCTTCCCTTGTTCCTTCTCTACCTTCCTTCGCTTGTTCCTTCTCTACCTCCTTCCCTTGTTCCTTCTCTACCTCCTTCCCTTGTTCCTTCTCTACCTTCCTTCCCTTGTTCCTTCTCTACCTTCCTTCCCTTGTTCCTTCTCTACCTCCTTCTCTCCTTCCCCAATCCACCATTTGTCATGGCCTCTTTCCTAATGAATGAATGAATGAATGGCTGCATTGCTATAACTACTCAAATATTTTATATTACTAGTACTACTCTATTACTACTACTTAAATGTGATAAAAAAAAATATATGTTATATTACTAGTAGGGATGCCCCGATCACGTTTTTTGCCACCGATACTGATCACCGATCGTTTTTTTTAAATATATACTTTTTAAATTTTTTTTTATAAAATATATATATATTATATAATTATTTGATTTGAAGTCTTTATTTGCATGCAATGAATACAACAAACAATAACAAAAAAGAAAAACAACTCAATCTGCATGTTCGAAAAGGAGTAGGAAGAAGTATACACTTATTTAATCCTACCCCTTTTCCACTACTCAAATGAGTGTACTATTTTAAACATATACAAAAAAAAAAAAAAAAATATATATATATATATGCAAAACAAAAAAACAAAAACTATATATGTATAAAATAAAATAAAATAGAAAACAAAATAAAAATGTAAACACCCGTGAATATCAAGTCCCTTCCTCATCCCTGTACCTTGTGAACATAATTTCCTTATACATCAGTTTGAATTGTCTCATGTTTGGACATTGCTTTAGCACCACATTTAGACTGTTCCACAGTTTCACTCCACATATTGAGATGCAGTGTTTTCTCATGGTAGTGCGTACGTTTAGCACCTTTAAATTGTGTTCTCCCCTCAGATTATAACCCCCCTCCCTATCAAAGAACAATTCTTGAATGTTTCTTGGAAGTGCATGACTTTTTGCTTTATACATTAATTGTGCCGTTTTAAATTCCACAAGATCATTTAACTTCAATGTCTTTGACTCCAGAAACAATATGTTAGTGTGATCACGATAACCTGCAATGTGAACTATCCTTATGGCCCTTTTTTGGAGTGTAAAAAGTGGTTGTAGTGTAGACTTATAATTGTTTCCCCAGACTTCAGCACAGTAATTTAAATATGGTAAAACTAGTGAACAGTAGAGAATGTAGAGTGATTTTCTATCCAGGATGTGCTTTACTTTACTCATGACTGAAATGCTTCGTGAGAGTTTAGATTGGACATGTTTTATGTGAGGTTTCCAACAGATTTTATGGTCTATTATTACACCTAGGAATTTATTTTCATAAACTCTTTCAATAATCACATCATTTATTTTAACTTGTACCTGAGTGTCCAATCTACAGTTTCCAAACAACATAATTTTAGTTTAGCTCAAGTTCAATGATAATTTGTTTCTATCAAACCATTCCTTCAATTTCTTCATTTCAGATGTGATGACCTCTAAAAGCTGCTGGACATTCTCACCAGAAAAAAAAAGATTAGTGTCATCCGCAAATAAAATACATTTAAATATATTGGATACTTTACATATCTCGTTAATGTACAAGATGAACAGTTTTGGACCCAACACTGACCCCTGGGGGACACCACAAGCAATGTCCAAACATTCAGATTTATAATCTCTCATTGTCACAAATTGTTGTCTTTTATTTAGATAGCTTCTCACCCAGTCCAATACTACCCCCCTGATCCCATATCTCTCCAATTTCCTGATTAATATATCATGATTAATAGTATCAAATGCTTTTTTTAGGTCAATGAATACTCCAGCTACATGTTTTTTTTGATCTATGGAATTTGTGATTTTTTCAATGAGTTCTATTAACGCTAGTGATGTTGTACTTATAGTTATAATTATAATTATAGAGATTATACTTGTAGTTGTATTATTTGCGAGACATCGCCACCACGCAACAAGTCAAAATGCTCGCTATATCCACTGTCTGTGTGTATACACTGCTTTGTGTATACTCGAGTAGCCTCCAGCTCCAGCAAGGATTCTCCAGCGCTGCAGCTGGACCCTATACTCTGCCCTCATGCGATGGAAGCCAGGGGCTCGAATACGCATCGAATCAATGTTATAAGACATTGATATCAGGAGCTATCTGTAGCTACTGCTAGCCGGCTAGATAACGTTAAGACAACGCCTCAGTGAACTATTTAGTTTAATGGGACATTTCGTTTTGAACAATGAGCTAACGTGAGCTAACAGAGGTATCAACATGCACTACTAGACTATTGCTGGAGCATTTGTTGATATCAGGAGCTATCAGTAGCTAGCCGGCTAGATACCGGAGACAATGCCTCATGTATTAAACTAAAAGTGAATAGTTGACTGGGTCATTCTGTTTAAACAGTAACGATAGCTAGGTAGCTAACGTTAGCTCACGGTCCCATGCACTATAGACTAGAGCAGAGGAGCCTCCTCTGTGTTTACACGGGTGCAGGAGGGGCAGGAGGAGGAGGAGGGGTGGCAGTTTGCAGCTCTGTGTGTCTGAGATCTCCGCTAAGAATTGGATCATGTTTTTCGATCGGTTTTCACGATCGGCGAAAATAAAGCATTATCGGAATTCACCGATCTCATATTTATACTGAATATCGGCCGATACCGATCGCTGGCCGATCGATCGGGGCATCCCTAATTACTAGTACTACTCTATTACTAGTATTACTCTATTACTACTACTACTACTACTACTACTACTACTACTTAAATCTTTTATATTACTAGTACTACTCTATTACTACTACTTAAATATGTTATATTACTAGTACTACTCTATTACTAGTATTACTCTATTACTACTACTACTACTACTACTACTTAAATCTTTTATATTACTACTACTACTTAAATCTTTTATATTACTAGTACTACTTAAATCTTTTATATTACTAGTACTACTTAAAGATATTCTATTACTAGTACTACTCTATTACTACTACTACTACTACTACTACTTAAATCTTTTATATTACTAGTACTACTTAAATCTTTTATATTACTAGTACTACTTAAAGATATTCTATTACTAGTACTACTCTATTACTACTACTACTTCAATCTTTCCTATTACTAGTACTACTTCGTACTACTCTATTATTAATACTACTCAAATATCTTCTATTACTACTCTATTATTAGTACTACTCAATGTTTTTCCATTACTAGTACTACTCTATTACTAGTGTTACTCAAAGCCTTTCTATTATTAGCATTATGCAAAGCTTTTATATCAGAATCAGAATGGTCTTTATTGCCAAGTTGTTTTCACATACAAGGAATTCTATTTGGTAGTTTTTGGTGCGACATTATCACACTATTACTACTACTCTGTTACTAGTACAACTCAATGCTTTTCTATTACTACTCTGTTACTAGTACAACTCAATGCTTTTCTATTACTACTCTGTTACCAGTACAACTCAATGCTTTTCTATTACTACTCTGTTACCAGTACAACTCAATGCTTTTCTATTACTACTCTGTTACCAGTACAACTCAATGCTTTTCTATTACTACTCTGTTACCAGTACAACTCAATGCTTTTCTATTACTACTCTGTTACCAGTACAACTCAATGCTTTTCTATTACTACTCTGTTACCAGTACAACTCAATGCTTTTCTATTACTACTCTGTTACCAGTACAACTCAATGCTTTTCTATTACTACTCTGTTACCAGTACAACTCAATGCTTTTCTATTACTACTCTGTTACCAGTACAACTCAATGCTTTTCTATTACTACTCTGTTACTAGCTGTGCACTAGGACAGAGTGGAGGAGGGAGGAGGGATCCTAACTGATGAGGAGGAGGGAGGGATCCTAACTGATGAGGAGGAGGGAGGAGGGATCCTAACTGATGAGGAGGAGGGAGGGATCCTAACTGATGAGGAGGAGGGAGGAGGGATCCTAACTGATGAGGAGGAGGGAGGGATCCTAACTGATGAGGAGGAGGGAGGGATCCTAACTGATGAGGAGGAGGGAGGAGGGAGGGATCCTAACTGATGAGGAGGAGGGAGGGATCCTAACTGATGAGGAGGAGGGAGGAGGGAGGGATCCTAACTGATGAGGAGGAGGGAGGGATCCTAACTGATGAGGAGGAGGGAGGGATCCTAACTGATGAGGAGGAGGGAGGAGGGAGGGATCCTAACTGATGAGGAGGAGGGAGGGATCCTAACTGAAGAGGAGGAGGGAGGGATCCTAACTGATGAGGAGGGAGGGATCCTAACTGATGAGGAGGAGGGAGGGATCCTAACTGATGAGGAGGAGGAGGGAGGGATCCTAACTGATGAGGAGGAGGGAGGGATCCTAACTGATGAGGAGGAGGAAGGAGGGAGGGATCCTAACTGATGAGGAGGAGGGAGGGATCCTAACTGATGAGGAGGAGGGAGGGATCCTAACTGATGAGGAGGAGGGAGGGATCCTAACTGATGAGGAGGAGGGAGGGATCCTAACTGATGAGGAGGAGGAAGGGATCCTAACTGATGAGGAGGAGGGAGGGATCCTAACTGATGAGGAGGAGGAAGGGATCCTAACTGATGAGGAGGAGGAGGGAGGGATCCTAACTGATGAGGAGGAGGAAGGGATCCTAACTGATGAGGAGGGAGGGATCCTAACTGATGAGGAGGAGGGAGGGATCCTAACTGATGAGGAGGAGGAAGGGATCCTAACTGATGAGGAGGAGGGAGGGATCCTAACTGATGAGGAGGAAGGGATCCTAACTGATGAGGAGGAGGGAGGAGGGATCCTAACTGATGAGGAGGAGGGAGGGATCCTAACTGATGAGGAGGAGGGAGGGATCCTAACTGATGAGGAGGAGGGAGGGATCCTAACTGATGAGGAGGAGGGAGGGATCCTAACTGATGAGGAGGAGGGAGGGATCCTAACTGATGAGGAGGAGGGAGGGATCCTAACTGATGAGGAGGAGGGAGGGATCCTAACTGATGAGGAGGAGGGAGGAGGGAGGGATCCTAACTGATGAGGAGGGAGGGATCCTAACTGATGAGGAGGAGGGAGGGATCCTAACTGATGAGGGAGGAGGGAGGGATCCTAACTGATGAGGAGGAGGGAGGGATCCTAACTGATGAGGAGGAGGAGGGAGGGATCCTAACTGATGAGGAGGAGGAAGGGATCCTAACTGATGAGGAGGGAGGGATCCTAACTGATGAGGAGGAGGGAGGGATCCTAACTGATGAGGAGGAGGGAGGGATCCTAACTGAAGAGGAGGAGGAAGGGATCCTAACTGATGAGGAGGAGGGAGGGATCCTAACTGATGAGGAGGAGGAGGAGGGAGGAGGGAGGGATCCTAACTGATGAGGAGGAGGAAGGGATCCTAACTGATGAGGAGGAGGGAGGAGGGAGGGATCCTAACTGATGAGGAGGAGGGAGGGATCCTAACTGATGAGGAGGAGGGAGGGATCCTAACTGATGAGGAGGAGGAGGAGGGAGGAGGGAGGGATCCTAACTGATGAGGAGGAGGAAGGGATCCTAACTGATGAGGGGGAGGGAGGAGGGAGGGATCCTAACTGATGAGGAGGAGGGAGGGATCCTAACTGATGAGGAGGAGGAGGAGGGATCCTAACTGATGAGGAGGGAGGGATCCTAACTGATGAGGAGGAGGAGGAGGGAGGGATCCTAACTGATGAGGAGGAGGAGGGAGGGATCCTAACTGATGAGGAGGAGGGAGGAGGGAGGGATCCTAACTGATGAGGGAGGGATCCTAACTGATGAGGAGGAGGGAGGGATCCTAACTGATGAGGAGGGAGGGATCCTAACTGATGAGGAGGAGGAGGGAGGGATCCTAACTGATGAGGAGGAGGAGGGAGGGATCCTAACTGATGAGGAGGAGGGAGGGATCCTACACTCGGGATCCAAATGAGAGATTTGATCAATTAGTCGCTTGATCCTAGGATCCAGTAGGTAGGAGGAGACCAGAGTGTTCTTGTCATGTGACCCACAAGTACTCTCTCACTTTGTCCAGAAAGAAGGCCGGCTCCAGATCAGCCGTCCGAATCCCCTCTGCCCTGTTTTACCTCACCTCTTGATGCTTTATGGCAGTTTCTTTGTGACCAGACAGTGTTTACAGCTGGCAGCTGTGAAGCTGGCTGTCTCTAGGAGACAAGGGACAAAGAAATAGTGTCTGATTAGGAGAGCTTTGGGAGAAGAAGAGCTTCTCAACAGATGTACAGGCCTCATAAAACTGGGCTTAACTTTAACGCTCGCCACGGTGGTGAGCTGGTCCCCTCTGTAGCCTCGTGCTCTCATCACAAAACCTACATAAAGTACTGTTTGACCACAGGACAAAAGGTACATAATGTACGTTATGTTATAGCCATAAGTAATATATTTAATTACGGCTGCCAAAAAGTTGATAGCGTCACGCTGGATTCAACCGGATAAAATGTGCCGGAAGGTGTGGGTTCTCACCTATCTCGATGTGATTTATCTAGAGATATCCACTGCACGAATTTTAGGTGTTAATGAAGCCAGCATAGCAGTCTGGGTAGCTGTGGTGGAGAAGATAAGGGCAAGCATATACATTTGTAATTTTCTGATGTTAAATGAAATAGTGGATGTGTAGTCCAAGTGGGGGTCCTGGGGGGGGGGGGGGGAGGAAAGAGCGAGGAAGAGCGAGCATGAGCATGAGCATAAGACACATAGTGCTCTCACCACTAGACTAAGACACACAGTGCTCTCACCACTAGACTAAGACACATAGTGCTCTCACCACTAGACTAAGACACAGTGCTCTCACCACTAGACTAAGACACACAGTGCTCTCACCACTAGACTAAGACACAGTGCTCTCATCACTAGACTAAGACACATAGTGCTCTCACCACTAGACTAAGACACACAGTGCTCTCACCACTAGACTAAGACACAGTGCTCTCATCACTAGACTAAGACACATAGTGCTCTCACCACTAGACTAAGACACAGTGCTCTCACCACTAGACTAAGACACATAGTGGTCTCACCACTAGACTAAGACACACAGTGCTCTCACCACTAGACTAAGACACACAGTGCTCTCACCACTAGACTAAGACACATAGTGCTCTCACCACTAGACTAAGACACATAGTGCTCTCACCACTAGACTAAGACACATAGTGCTCTCACCACTAGACTAAGACACACAGTGCTCTCACCACTAGACTAAGACACATAGTGCTCTCACCACTAGACTAAGACACACAGTGCTCTCACCACTAGACTAAGACACATAGTGCTCTCACCACTAGACTAAGACACATAGTGCTCTCACCACTAGACTAAGACACACAGTGCTCTCACCACTAGACTAAGACACAGTGCTCTCATCACTAGACTAAGACACATAGTGCTCTCACCACTAGACTAAGACACACAGTGCTCTCACCACTAGACGAAGACACAGTGCTCTCATCACTAGACTAAGACACATAGTGCTCTCACCACTAGACTAAGACACAGTGCTCTCACCACTAGACTAAGACACATAGTGGTCTCACCACTAGACTAAGACACACAGTGCTCTCACCACTAGACTAAGACACACAGTGCTCTCACCACTAGACTAAGACACATAGTGCTCTCACCACTAGACTAAGACACATAGTGCTCTCACCACTAGACTAAGACACATAGTGCTCTCACCACTAGACTAAGACACACAGTGCTCTCACCACTAGACTAAGACACATAGTGCTCTCACCACTAGACTAAGACACACAGTGCTCTCACCACTAAACTAAGACACATAGTGCTCTCACCACTAGACTAAGACACACAGTGCTCTCACCACTAGACTAAGACACAGTGCTCTCACCACTAGACTAAGACACATAGTGCTCTCACCACTAGACTAAGACACACAGTGCTCTCACCACTAGACTAAGACACACAGCGCTCTCACCACTAGACTAAGACACATAGTGCTCTCACCACTAGACTAAGACACATAGTGCTCTCACCACTAGACTAAGACACACAGTGCTCTCACCACTAGACTAAGACACATAGTGTTCTCACCACTAGACTAAAACACATAGTGCTCTCACCACTAGACTAAGACACACAGTGCTCTCACCACTAGACTAAGACACATAGTGCTCTCACCACTAGACTAAGACACATAGTGCTCTCACCACTAGACTAAGACACATAGTGCTCTCACCACTAGACTAAGACACATAGTGCTCTCACCACTAGACTAAGACACATAGTGCTCTCACCACTAGACTAAGACACACAGTGCTCTCACCACTAGACTAAGACACACAGTGCTCTCACCACTAGACTAAGACACATAGTGCTCTCACCACTAGACTAAGACACACAGTGCTCTCTCCACTAGACTAAGACACATAGTGCTCTCACCACTAGACTAAGACACATAGTGCTCTCACCACTAGACTAAGACACACAGTGCTCTCACCACTAGACTAAGACACATAGTGCTCTCACCACTAGACTAAGACACATAGTGCTCTCACCACTAGACTAAGACACACAGTGCTCTCACCACTAGACTAAGACACATAGTGTTCTCACCACTAGACTAAAACACATAGTGCTCTCACCACTAGACTAAGACACATAGTGCTCTCACCACTAGACTAAAACACATAGTGCTCTCACCACTAGACTAAGACACACAGTGCTCTCACCACTAGACTAAGACACACAGTGCTCTCACCACTAGACTAAAACACATAGTGCTCTCACCACTAGACTAAGACACATAGTGCTCTCACCACTAGACTAAGACACACAGTGCTCTCACCACTAGACTAAGACACAGTGCTCTCACCACTAGACTAAGACACACAGTGCTCTCACCACTAGACTAAGACACACAGTGCTCTCACCTCTAGACTAAGACACACAGTGCTCTCACCACTAGACTAAGACACATAGTGCTCTCACCACTAGACTAAGACACACAGTGCTCTCACCACTAGACTAAGACACATAGTGTTCTCACCACTAGACTAAGACACATAGTGCTCTCACCACTAGACTAAGACACATAGTGCTCTCACCACTAGACTAAGACACACAGTGCTCTCACCACTAGACTAAGACACATAGTGCTCTCACCACTAGACTAAGACACATAGTGCTCTCACCACTAGACTAAGACACATAGTGGTCTCACCACTAGACTAAGACACATAGTGCTCTCACCACTAGACTAAGACACAGTGCTCTCACCACTAGACTTAAACACATAGTGCTCTCACCACTAGACTAAGACATAGTGCTCTCACCACTAGACTAAGACACACAGTGCTCTCACCACTAGACTAAGACACACAGTGTTCTCACCACTAGACTAAGACACACAGTGCTCTCACCACTAGACTAAGACACATAGTGCTCTCACCACTAGACTAAGACACATAGTGCTCTCACCACTAGACTAAGACACACAGTGCTCTCACCACTAGACTAAGACACATAGTGCTCTCACCTCTAGACTAAGACACATAGTGCTCTCACCACTAGACTAAGACACATAGTGCTCTCACCACTAGACACAGACACACAGTGCTCTCACCACTAGACTAAGACACATAGTGCTCTCACCACTAGACTAAGACACATGGTGCTCTCACCACTAGACTAAGACACATAGTGTTCTCACCACTAGACTAAGACACACAGTGCTCTCACCACTAGACTAAGACACAGTGCTCTCACCACTAGACTAAGACACACAGTGCTCTCACCACTAGACTAAGACACATAGTGCTCTCACCACTAGACTAAGACACATAGTGCTCTCACCACTAGACTAAGACACATAGTGCTCTCACCACTAGACTAAGACACACAGTGCTCTCACCACTAGACTAAGACACACAGTGCTCTCACCACTAGACTAAGACACACAGTGCTCTCACCACTAGACTAAGACACATAGTGCTCTCACCACTAGACTAAGACAAACAGTGCTCTCACCACTAGACTAAGACACATAGTGTTCTCACCACTAGACTAAGACAGTGCTCTCACCACTAGACTAAGACACACAGTGCTCTCACCACTAGACTAAGACACATAGTGTTCTCACCACTAGACTAAGACAGTGCTCTCACCACTAGACTAAGACACATAGTGCTCTCACCACTAGACTAAGACAGCGCTCTCACCACTAGACTAAGACAGTGCTCTCACCACTAGACTAAGACACACAGTGCTCTCACCACTAGACTAAGACACATAGTGCTCTCACCACTAGACTAAGACACATAGTGCTCTCACCACTAGACTAAGACACACAGTGCTCTCACCACTAGACTAAGACACAGTGCTCTCACCACTAGACTAAGACACACAGTGCTCTCACCACTAGACTAAGACACATAGTGCTCTCACCACTAGACTAAGACACATAGTGCTCTCACCACTAGACTAAGACACATAGTGCTCTCACCACTAGACTAAGACACATAGTGCTCTCACCACTAGACTAAGACACAGTGCTCTCACCACTAGACTAAGACACATAGTGCTCTCACCACTAGACTAAGACACATAGTGCTCTCACCACTAGACTAAGACACATAGTGTTCTCACCACTAGACTAAGACACACAGTGCTCTCACCACTAGACTAAGACACATAGTGTTCTCACCACTAGACTAAGACACACAGTGCTCTCACCACTAGACTAAGACACATAGTGCTCTCACCACTAGACTAAGACACATAGTGCTCTCACCACTAGACTAAGACACACAGTGCTCTCACCACTAGACTAAGACACAGTGCTCTCACCACTAGACTAAGACACACAGTGCTCTCACCACTAGACTAAGACACATAGTGCTCTCACCTCTAGACTAAGACACATGGTGCTCTCACCACTAGACTAAGACACACAGTGCTCTCACCTCTAGACTAAGACACATGGTGCTCTCACCACTAGACTAAGACACACAGTGCTCTCACCACTAGACTAAGACAGTGCTCTCACCACTAGACTAAGACACACAGTGCTCTCACCACTAGACTAAGACACATAGTGCTCTCACCTCTAGACTAAGACACATGGTGCTCTCACCACTAGACTAAGACACACAGTGCTCTCACCACTAGACTAAGACAGTGCTCTCACCACTAGACTAAGACACACAGTGCTCTCACCACTAGACTAAGACACATAGTGCTCTCACCACTAGACTAAGACACACAGTGCTCTCACCACTAGACTAAGACAGTGCTCTCACCACTAGACTATGACACATAGTGCTCTCACCACTAGACTAAGACACATAGTGCTCTCACCACTAGACTAAGACACATAGTGCTCTCACCACTAGACTAAGACACATAGTGCTCTCACCACTAGACTAAGACACACAGTGCTCTCACCACTAGACTAAGACACATAGTGCTCTCACCACTAGACTAAGACACATAGTGCTCTCACCACTAGACTAAGACACACAGTGCTCTCACCACTAGACTAAGACACATAGTGCTCTCACCACTAGACTAAGACACATAGTGCTCTCACCACTAGACTAAGACACATAGTGCTCTCACCACTAGACTAAGACACATAGTGCTCTCACCACTAGACTAAGACACACAGTGCTCTCACCACTAGACTAAGACACATAGTGCTCTCACCACTAGACTAAGACACATAGTGCTCTCACCACTAGACTAAGACACATAGTGCTCTCACCACTAGACTAAGACACATAGTGCTCTCACCACTAGACTAAGACACATAGTGCTCTCACCACTAGACTAAGACACACAGTGCTCTCACCACTAGACTAAGACACATAGTGCTCTCACCACTAGACTAAGACAGACACACAGTGCTCTCACCACTAGACTAAGACACATAGTGCTCTCACCACTAGACTAAGACACATAGTGCTCTCATCACTAGACTAAGACACATAGTGCTCTCACCACTAGACTAAGACACATAGTGCTCTCACCACTAGACTAAGACACATAGTGCTCTCACCACTAGACTAAGACACACAGTGCTCTCACCACTAGACTAAGACACATAGTGCTCTCACCACTAGACTAAGACACATAGTGCTCTCACCACTAGACTAAGACACACAGTGCTCTCACCACTAGACTAAGACACACAGTGCTCTCACCACTAGACTAAGACACACAGTGCTCTCACCACTAGACTAAGACACACAGTGCTCTCACCACTAGACTAAGACACATAGTGCTCTCACCACTAGACTAAGACACACAGCGCTCTCACCACTAGACTAAGACACACAGTGCTCTCACCACTAGACTAAGACACATAGTGCTCTCACCACTAGACTAAGACACATAGTGCTCTCACCACTAGACTAAGACACATAGTGCTCTCACCACTAGACTAAGACACATAGTGCTCTCACCACTAGACTAAGACACACAGTGCTCTCACCACTAGACTAAGACACATAGTGCTCTCACCACTAGACTAAGACACACAGTGCTCTCACCACTAGACTAAGACACACAGTGCTCCCACCACTAGACTAAGACACATAGTGCTCTCACCACTAGACTAAGACACATAGTGTTCTCACCACTAGACTAAGACACACAGTGCTCTCACCACTAGACTAAGACACATAGTGCTCTCACCACTAGACTAAGACACATAGTGCTCTCACCACTAGACTAAGACACACAGTGCTCTCACCACTAGACTAAGACACATAGTGCTCTCACCACTAGACTAAGACACACAGTGCTCTCACCACTAGACTAAGACACATAGTGCTCTCACCACTAGACTAAGACACATAGTGCTCTCACCACTAGACTAAGACACACAGTGCTCTCACCACTAGACTAAGACACACAGTGCTCTCACCACTAGACTAAGACACATAGTGCTCTCACCACTAGACTAAGACACACAGTGCTCTCACCACTAGACTAAGACACATAGTGCTCTCACCACTAGACTAAGACACACAGTGCTCTCACCACTAGACTAAGACACACAGTGCTCTCACCTCTAGACTAAGACACACAGTGCTCTCACCACTAGACTAAGACACACAGTGCTCTCACCACTAGACTAAGACACACAGTGCTCTCACCACTAGACTAAGACACATAGTGTTCTCACCACTAGACTAAGACACAGTGCTCTCACCACTAGACTAAGACACATAGTGCTCTCACCACTAGACTAAGACACATAGTGCTCTCACCACTAGACTAAGACACATAGTGCTCTCACCTCTAGACTAAGACACACAGTGCTCTCACCACTAGACTAAGACACACAGTGCTCTCACCACTAGACTAAGACACATAGTGTTCTCACCACTAGACTAAGACACAGTGCTCTCACCACTAGACTAAGACACATAGTGCTCTCACCACTAGACTAAGACACATAGTGCTCTCACCACTAGACTAAGACACATAGTGCTCTCACCACTAGACTAAGACACATAGTACTCTCACCACTAGACTAAGACACATAGTGCTCCCCTCTTGTAGGATATCTGACCTCCTCTGACCTCCTACACCTCCTCTGGACTTCTCTTCAGTCTGTATACTCTTAGCCAGGCTTTAGTTTAGTTTTCTCTGAAGACACAATACCTTTTTCGACATTGAATGAATGAATGACTTTTATTTATATAGCACCCTTCACAGCACGAATGCACAGGGTGCTTTACAGCTTAATATAAAAAACACAATAAAACAAAATCAGAAATAAAAGACAACAACAACACTAGTTAGAAAACAGTGAAACCAGATAGAAAAAGTAGAATAAAAGAATTTGGATAAAATCATGAGTCACTAATTAAAACAAAACTATAGGAACAGTGAGGACAAGAAAAAGAAAAAGTGCCTATGTATGACCAAAGGCCTGTCTGAACAAATGTGTTTTAGTTGTTTTTTAAAAGACATTGAAGACATTTTAGACAAGAAATTGTTTCTTAGAAATACTTCCTTGAAATATTCAAGAAATAATGACATGGCCATTTGTTTTGGTTTCAGATGCTGGTGCTCTATTGACATCTAGTGGCTGAATATGCGATATAGCACCTCTAGTGTCTGTCTCCTCCTGAGTTGTCCTGCACCGTTCTGGAACAACAAGACACAACAAGAGTCTCCTGCTTTTGAGCTGCTGTTATCAATCGAATAACTTCAGATTCACGGTCAGTGAATCAAAATTAAATGTATGAAATCAATCCCTTTGAAAATCTTCATGCACTATTTGAAAATCCTACAAGCAATTTTCCTTATTAACACACATTATGAAATGCAATGCTTCCCTGGAGTGTGCCTGGGTCTCTAGGCCCCAGAGACTTAACTAGGAAGGAAACTAGGAAGCATAAAATGGAAGGAAACATTGGAGGGAAAAATTGAGGTAAAGACTGGGAAAAGAAGGAAACATTAAAAAGGAGCAAGGAGACATTGAATGAAATGAAAAAGGAGAGAACTTGCAAGATGTTGGAGGGAATGAGGATTGGAAGGAGATGTGAACTTTCAAGACGTTGGAGGGAACATCTAAGCTAAGAAGGGAACATTGAAGGGCTTAGGAGATACTTGAGGGAATAAGAAAACATTGTTTCCTTGGTTCCTTGGCTTGGATCAAGTCCTACCTTGAAAACAAAACTTTCTCTGTGAGCCTAGCAAACTGCTCCTCCCAGAAAGCAAACCTCACCCACAGAGTCCCCCTTCACAATACCATCCGTTACACACGAATACCCTGAAGACTCTGGCAGGAGCACTCATTCAATGGTACTACGACTATGCATGCACCTCATGGTACCAAAGCACCTCAAAGGCGCTAAAAACTAAATTACAAACATCTCAAAACAAACTGGTCAGACTACTGCTTGACCTGACTCCTAGAACCCACCTCACCCCTGCCTACTTTGCCAACCTAGGATGGCTTAGAGTAGACGACAGAGTACAGCAACTTGCAATGGGCCTGGTCTACAAGATACACTACACGACCAAGGTACCCATGTACATGTCAAAATACTTCCCAAAGGTCAGTGAATACCACGATCACAACACCAGAGGGAGCTCCACAAATCATGTTAAACCCAGATTCGGCTCAAACAAGGGACTAAACACGTTTCGCAATTATGCCACATCAATGTGGAACGCCCTACCCACAGCTGTAAAGGAATGTGAATCACTACCCACCTGTACAGTTCCCCCCCACCCCGCCTACCCAACCCACCCCACCTACCCAACCCCCTCCAATGTACAGCCCCCCCCCCACCTACTCAACCCCCCCCCCCACCCCACCTACCCAACCTCCTCCAATGTACAGTATCTTCCCCCTCAAATACTCTCTTTTTAGAAACTCTGTCTATTAATCAGAGTTTCCAACACCAGGGTCTGACAGGCGTTGTACTCTTAAACAGTACTGTATATTTGTAGATCTGGTATGTCATAAATGTATAGATGTAGCAGTACTGTCTATCTGTATGTCATGTATGTCATTATATGTTATGATGAATTGAAAATGGGGGACCCTGATGTACAGTAAACAAGACGAAAGTCTATCTCTGGTCTGCATCCCCTTAACAATTGTGTGTATTCAGCTGTACTGTATTGTACCCATTCTGCAATCTGTTAAATAACATTTTCAATCAATCAATCAATAGCCATAAGGTGGAAGGAATCTGAGAAACTCACAATGATTAATTGGTCAAAGTAAAAGTCAAAGTTATGTTTATTGTAATTTTTCCATTGACATGGAAGCACGAGGCACAGCACTCAGGTCTCGGTTATTACAGCCATTTGATACTAGATCAACTAGAATAAATACAAAAAAAATTAAAATACTGATCCTCATGACAGACATACAAACTGATTCAATAAAGATCCAGTAAAAACAAATCATTCAATAAAAACAGAGAATTGATTCAATCCATTTCAATAAAAACCTAGTCTAATTCAGTAAAAACAGATTTAATTCAATAAGACTAATATGATTAGTCATACACTACTGGATGTAATTTATATGGAAAATGTTGTAGTGACAGGTGTATTATGTTTAGTGTGACAGGTAGTGCTGATGTAGTGACAGGTGTATTATGTTTAGTGCTGTAGTGACAGGTGTATTATGTTTAGTGCTGTAGTGACAGGTGTATTATGTTTAGTGTTGTAGTGACAGGTGTATTATGTTTAGTGTGACAGGTGTATTATGTTTAGTGCTGTAGTGACAGGTGTATTATGTTTAGTGCTGTAGTGACAGGTGTATTATGTTTTGTGCTGTAGTGACAGGTGTATTATGTTTAGTGTTGTAGTGACAGGTGTATTATGTTTAGTGTTGTAGTGACAGGTGTATTATGTTTAGTGTGACAGGTATATTATGTTTAGTGCTGTAGTGACAGGTGTATTATGTTTAGTGTTGTAGTGACAGGTGTATTATGTTTAGTGCTGTAGTGACAGGTGTATTATGTTTAGTGTTGTAGTGACAGGTGTATTATGTTTAGTGCTGTAGTGACAGGTGTATTATGTTTAGTGTTGTAGTGACAGGTGTATTATGTTTAGTGATGTAGTGACAGGTGTATTATGTTTAGTGTTGTAGTGACAGGTGTATTATGTTTAGTGTTGTAGTGACAGGTGTATTATGTTTAGTGTTGTAGTGACAGGTGTATTATGTTTAGTGTTGTAGTGACAGGTGTATTATGTTTAGTGTGACAGGTGTATTATGTTTAGTGCTGTAGTGACAGGTGTATTATGTTTAGTGTTGTAGTGACAGGTGTATTATGTTTAGTGCTGTAGTGACAGGTGTATTATGTTTAGTGATGTAGTGACAGGTGTATTATGTTTAGTGTTGTAGTGACAGGTGTATTATGTTTAGTGTGACAGGTGTATTATGTTTAGTGTTGTAGTGACAGGTGTATTATGTTTAGTGCTGTAGTGACAGGTGTATTATGTTTAGTGCTGTAGTGACAGGTGTATTATGTTTAGTGTTGTAGTGACAGGTGTATTATGTTTAGTGTTGTAGTGACAGGTGTATTATGTTTAGTGTTGTAGTGACAGGTGTATTATGTTTAGTGTTGTAGTGACAGGTGTATTATGTTTAGTGCTGTAGTGACAGGTGTATTATGTTTAGTGCTGTAGTGACAGGTGTATTATGTTTAGTGCTGTAGTGACAGGTGTATTATGTTTAGTGATGTAGTGACAGGTGTATTATGTTTAGTGTTGTAGTGACAGGTGTATTATGTTTAGTGTTGTAGTGACAGGTGTATTATGTTTAGTGCTGTAGTGACAGGTGTATTATGTTTAGTGCTGTAGTGACAGGTGTATTATGTTTAGTGTGACAGGTGTATTATGTTTAGTGCTGTAGTGACAGGTGTATTATGTTTAGTGCTGTAGTGACAGGTGTATTATGTTTAGTGCTGTAGTGACAGGTGTATTATGTTTAGTGATGTAGTGACAGGTGTATTATGTTTAGTGTTGTAGTGACAGGTGTATTATGTTTAGTGTGACAGGTGTATTATGTTTAGTGTTGTAGTGACAGGTGTATTATGTTTAGTGCTGTAGTGACAGGTGTATTATGTTTAGTGCTGTAGTGACAGGTGTATTATGTTTAGTGTGACAGGTGTATTATGTTTAGTGTTGTAGTGACAGGTGTATTATGTTTAGTGTTGTAGTGACAGGTGTATTATGTTTAGTGTTGTAGTGACAGGTGTATTATGTTTAGTGTTGTAGTGACAGGTGTATTATGTTTAGTGATGTAGTGACAGGTGTATTATGTTTAGTGTGACAGGTGTATTATGTTTAGTGTGACAGGTGTATTATGTTTAGTGTTGTAGTGACAGGTGTATTATGTTTAGTGTGACAGGTGTATTATGTTTAGTGTTGTAGTGACAGGTGTATTATGTTTAGTGTGACAGGTGTATTATGTTTAGTGTGACAGGTGTATTATGTTTAGTGTTGTAGTGACAGGTGTATTATGTTTAGTGTGACAGGTGTATTATGTTTAGTGTTGTAGTGACAGGTGTATTATGTTTAGTGTTGTAGTGACAGGTGTATTATGTTTAGTGTGACAGGTGTATTATGTTTAGTGTTGTAGTGACAGGTGTATTATGTTTAGTGTTGTAGTGACAGGTGTATTATGTTTAGTGTTGTAGTGACAGGTGTATTATGTTTAGTGTTGTAGTGACAGGTGTATTATGTTTAGTGTTGTAGTGACAGGTGTATTATGTTTAGTGTTGTAGTGACAGGTGTATTATGTTTAGTGTTGTAGTGACAGGTGTATTATGTTTAGTGTTGTAGTGACAGGTGTATTATGTTTAGTGTGACAGGTGTATTATGTTTAGTGATGTAGTGACAGGTGTATTATGTTTAGTGTTGTTGTGACAGGTGTATTATGTTTAGTGTGACAGGTGTATTATGTTTAGTGTTGTAGTGACAGGTGTATTATGTTTAGTGTGACAGGTGTATTATGTTTAGTGTGACAGGTGTATTATGTTTAGTGTTGTAGTGACATGTGTATTATGTTTAGTGTGACAGGTGTATTATGTTTAGTGTTGTAGTGACAGGTGTATTATGTTTAGTGTTGTAGTGACAGGTGTATTATGTTTAGTGTTGTAGTGACAGGTGTATTATGTTTAGTGCTGTAGTGACAGGTGTATTATGTTTAGTGCTGTAGTGACAGGTGTATTATGTTTAGTGTTGTAGTGACAGGTGTATTATGTTTAGTGTGACAGGTGTATTATGTTTAGTGTTGTAGTGACAGGTGTATTATGTTTAGTGTTGTAGTGACAGGTGTATTATGTTTAGTGTGACAGGTGTATTATGTTTAGTGTTGTAGTGACAGGTGTATTATGTTTAGTGTGACAGGTGTATTATGTTTAGTGTGACAGGTGTATTATGTTTAGTGTTGTAGTGACAGGTGTATTATGTTTAGTGTTGTAGTGACAGGTGTATTATGTTTAGTGCTGTAGTGACAGGTGTATTATGTTTAGTGCTGTAGTGACAGGTGTATTATGTTTAGTGTTGTAGTGACAGGTGTATTATGTTTAGTGTGACAGGTGTATTATGTTTAGTGTTGTAGTGACAGGTGTATTATGTTTAGTGTTGTAGTGACAGGTGTATTATGTTTAGTGTTGTAGTGACAGGTGTATTATGTTTAGTGTTGTAGTGACAGGTGTATTATGTTTAGTGTTGTAGTGACAGGTGTATTATGTTTAGTGTTGTAGTGACAGGTGTATTATGTTTAGTGTGACAGGTGTATTATGTTTAGTGATGTAGTGACAGGTGTATTATGTTTAGTGTTGTTGTGACAGGTGTATTATGTTTAGTGTGACAGGTGTATTATGTTTAGTGTTGTAGTGACAAGTGTATTATGTTTAGTGTTGTAGTGACAGGTGTATTATGTTTAGTGTTGTAGTGACAGGTGTATTATGTTTAGTGTTGTAGTGACAGGTGTATTATGTTTAGTGCTGTAGTGACAGGTGTATTATGTTTAGTGTTGTAGTGACAGGTGTATTATGTTTAGTGTTGTAGTGACAGGTGTATTATGTTTAGTGTTGTAGTGACAAGTGTATTATGTTTAGTGTTTAGTGTGACAGGTGTATTATGTTTAGTGTGACAGGTGTATTATGTTTAGTGTGACAGGTGTATTATGTTTAGTGTTGTAGTGACAGGTGTATTATGTTTAGTGTTGTAGTGACAGGTGTATTATGTTTAGTGTTGTAGTGACAGGTGTATTATGTTTAGTGTTGTAGTGACAGGTGTATTATGTTTAGTGCTGTAGTGACAGGTGTATTATGTTCAGTGTTGGGCAAGTTACTTTTAAAAAGTAACTAGTTACAGTTACTAGTTACTTCTTCCAAAAAGTAACTAAATTACTTACTCAGTTACAAATTATAAAAGTAACTAGTTACTTCAGAAAGTAACTATTGCGTTACTTTCAATATATATTTTTTGTTTACATAAACAACATACACAAATCTAAACTATTTTAATGTTGCTGTGGGACAAAGTGAGACTGCCTCCAATAAAATGCCATGCATGTAGATATTATAATTACTATGTTTATATATTAGTGGATCATACAAATACAATAGATGTTTTGGAACTTTTGATATGTATTGCCCCTCAACAGGCCACAACTGGGCAACATTAAATTATGCTTGTTAAGCACTATACCAAAAATAAATAACAAATATATACTGATTGATTGAACATTTTAATTAACAGATTGCAGAATGGGTACAGCACTACGGCTCAATACACACAATTGTTAAGGGGCTGCAGATCAGAGAAAGACTTTCGTCTTGTTTACATCAGGGTCCCCCATTTTCAATTCATGACATACACAACATACAGATATAAGAATCTAATCGAATCATTCTAAACCAATCTAATCATGACATTTAAGACATGCATGACATACAGATATATATCTCTGCGCTATTAAACCAGGAAGTGCAGCACTATGTTGAGCCCATAGATATATATCTATGGTTGAGCCTGTCAGCAGTAGAGCCACTACTGCCCTGCGCTGCAACACAAGAGTGAACCGCGGTCTCACGCTGACTGCTCGCTTATTATGTTGTTCCGTTGGATTCGTTTTAGATTATTTGGGCTCAAACCGTACACTACACAGACCCGCGGTCTCCGCTGACTGAATCGCTTGTGTTGTGGCTCGAGTGGCTCAGACTCTGGATGCGTTAGACCCGCCCACCTCTACCTTTGATTGGCTTACCATGACATTTTACTCAGCCTCAGCCAATCGTCACTCGTCAGCTGTATCCGCTGGACTCGCGCACTGCCCACTAAACAAGGAAGAACATAATATTGCCTCTCAGCGCAGATATCTGTCTGATGAAAGAAACAGGTTCATTCATAGTAACGCGCCGGATTTATTTGCAGTAACGGCAACGGCGTTATTAAGATTGGAAGAGTAATCCGTTAGATTACTCGTTACTGAAAACAGTAATGGCGTTAGTAACGTCATTACTTATAGCGCCGTTATTCTCATCACTTATGTTTAGTGTTGTAGTGACAGGTGTATTATGTTTAGTGTGACAGGTGTATTATGTTTAGTGTTGTAGTGACAGGTGTATTATGTTTAGTGTTGTAGTGACAGGTGTATTATGTATGTCTGTTCTCTGTCTGCCTGGATGGCCTGCATGTATTTTTGTCTGTTTTCCTATTGTTTCCTGTCTTTCTGTTTTCTTCTTTCCTGGCTGCGCCCCAGACTGATGTAACTATTGGTTGAGGGGCGCAATATAAATAAATGTATCATATCATATCATTGTAGGCAGGGGCGGACCTAGCCCATTTGGCGCCCTAGGCGAGATTCACCACTTTGCTTTTTTCTTCATAGTTCTCTAACGTTAGTCTTTCTTTCCTCAACGTTCAATTCTATAACCACTTGACCGATACCCATCAAAATGCACAGCGCTCTAGCATGTTCTGACTGTGAACACCTAAAGCTGAGGCTCAGACCGACCGACTGTTTTAGATTTTTGGCTCATTTTCCCTTATGTTAGAATTTTTTTAATGTAAAAATAATGGTTGCAGATATAGAGGGGGGCGCCAAAACTGCACAAAAAAAATAAAAAAAAAATAAAAAAAATAAAAAATAATACAAATTTTTTTTTTTTTTTTTTTTTTTTTTTTTGGTGCCCCCCTCTGGGTGGCGCTCTAGGCGACCGCCTATATCGCCTGTAGGAAGGTCCGCCCCTGGTTGTAGGGAACAACTTGGCAGAATCATTACACAATACACACACACACACACACACACACACACACACACACACACACACACACACACACACACACACACACACACACACACACACACACACACACACACACACACACACACACACACTACCAGTCCTGATGTTGGGGACAGCTCACTACTCCCATCTAGTGGCGACAAGAGGCAAGAGCAACTATAAGAGATCCGGTACTCAACTCAAGTTTTCCCAACTCAGGAGACAATCTGAACGAAACAAAAACGTCCGTATGTCCATTTTCCTTTTTGGCGGCATATTTGAGTTAGTCACCTAGTAAAAGTGAGATCATTGACAATGTCAAGTTTTCAAGTTTCTTTAATAGTTGTCATACAGAAGTACAGAATACTTTTATACAAAATGCTTCTTACTGTTACGCTCCAGAGACTGTGCTAGACAAGATAAGATAAGTATCAATAACATAGTATAGCATGTAAATTCATCATCATCATCATCATCATCATTTATTTATTCGTACATGGAATTACCACAGTCCAACAGTACATATTCATATAATTCACCAAAAATACCATGGCCGAAAGGAACAGGAAGAAGAAAAATCTTATATATACCTGCCCCTACACACACACAACACACCGATAGACATATTGTGTAAAACCAAACAGAATATACCCATTTTGCACAAAAAAAAATTAACATCAACACAACCAAATTAAATCAACATAAATAAACCCATTTTGTCTATCTATCAGTCAAACTACATATTTAGGTTCATTCATTTACACACACACACACACACACACACACACCACCACACACACACTTATATAATGTATTATACTTCTATATACTATCTAATTTCTATTTTATTATAATATAACTAAATCATACTATTTATTCTACACCATATTGGTACATTATTATAAAATATTTTAATATATTATTATTCTATGTTACGCTGCTATATACTATATTACTATACTCATACTGGCCTACACTACAACTCTATGCTACGTCATCCTGACACGCTAAACTGCAATATTATACTAAACTGTGCTATACTGTCTATGTATCTTTTCTTTGCACAACCTTTTGAAGTGAAATATATTATTGGAACTCTTTTCATCGTTCTGCAAAGAGTTCCATAGTTTGATACCTATAACTGAGGTGCACCTTTGTTTTAAGGTTGTTCGTGCAAATTGGTGTTTAAAATTTAATTTCCTTCTGCTGTCATCTGGACAGGGAACGAACAACCTCTATATATTTGCTGGTAATACTCTGCATTTTGCTCTAAACAAAACTAATAAAGTCTGTATTTCAGCTAACTCTTTACGTTTCAATAGTCTGGAATTAATAAATAATTCGTTGGTATGTTCTCTTGAATCTACATTGTGAACTATTCTTACTGCTCTCTTCTGTAATATAAATAATGGCTTTATGTTGCTTTCATACGTGTTACCCCACACTTCCACACAGTAACTCAAATATGGTAGGATGAGTGAACAATATAATATTTGCATAGAATTATAATCAAGCACATTCTTTGCCTTGTTCAAAACAAAAACACTCTTGGCTACCTTATTTTTTATGTACATTATATGTGGCTTCCATGTCAATTTCTCATCCAACATAACACCCAAAATTTTTAACTCAGATACTCTTTCAATATTAACGCCGTCAATACATAATGCCACTGCGCCCCAGACTGATGTAACTATTGGTTGAGGGGCGCAATATAAATAAATGTATCATATCATATCATTGTAGGGAACAACTTGGCAGAATGATTACACAATACACACACACACACCACCAGTCCTGATGTTGGGGACAGCTCACTACTCCCATCTAGTGGCGACAAGAGGCAAGAGCAACTATAAGAGATCCGGTACTCAACTCAAGTTTTCCCAACTCAGGAGACAATCTGAACGAAACAAAAACGTCCGTATGTCCATTTTCCTTTTTGGCGGCATATTTGAGTTAGTCACCTAGTAAAAGTGAGATCATTGACAATATCAAGTTTTCAAGTTTCTTTAATAGTTGTCATACAGAAGTACAGAATACTTTTATACAAAATGCTTCTTACTGTTACGCTCCAGAGACTGTGCTAGACAAGATAAGTATCAATAACATAGTATAGCATGTAAATTAGAAGTAGAAAATGAGGTCACAGTGTTCAGTATAGTGCAGTGTACTAATATACAATACTATATAGTGCAAAGCAGAAATGGGATGAGGTACAATTTAGGTTACAATTTACAGTAAGGTGTACGAGTTGTAGTGCAATCCTTTATCAATAAATATAAAGTGTGGGGAGTGGGTGCTACAGTGTGTTTGTTTAAAGTGAGTGTGTGCTATAAAGTGTGGGGAGTGGGTGCTACAGTGTGTTTGTTTAAAGTGAGTGTGTGCGTGTGGATGTGTGTGCTATGTGCGTATCAAAACATGCTAGGGCTGTACCGAATGCGTGTACCACTTCCGCAACGGATTTGATTGCCGGGGTTGCCCTGATTGGCCGCGACGGCCACGTGACACGCCGCGGCCCCGCCCCGTGGCAGCCCCAGATGCGGCAACGCCAGAGGCTGCTGTGTTTCACTGCCGCTTTCCCACTTCAACGCCGCAGCAGCATTGCTAGCATTGCTAGGCGCGACAGTCTCTAACAGTAACAGTAAGAAGCATTAATGTTGCTGAATTAAAGAATGAATAAGTTAAACGTGTCAATTCAGCAGTCAACGTGTACTGTATAAATCTAACTTCATTAGACGGCCGACATACGGCTCTCTTGTCCATTAATGGATATATAATGGATATTTTATTTATCTGCCACCGTGGTGTAATGGTTAGTCCTCATACCTCTCACGCGGGGGCCAGCCGTGTATAGGTGTAACAGACTGACAGCCAATGAAATGGGTGCATTTGTCACGCTGTCCAAGGAGCTGAACTGCTCTCGTGCAGCCGTGTTCGAATCCCGGTCGGGGCAAAAGCCTGTCATACATTATCAAAGATAAACAGCTATGTTGAATCAATAAACATGAATATCACTAAATAAACATGAATATTGCAAAGTTTGCGTCAGGTTCCTTACTGTATATTTGCATATCGTATGTCACAAATGTAACAGTACTATATACCTGTATGTCATAAATGTCACTATGAATTGAAAATGGGGGACCCTGATGTAAACAAGACAAACATCTTTCTCTGCTCTGCATCCCCTTAAACATTTTGTGTATTGAGCCGTACTGTATTGTACCCATTCTGCAATCTGTTAAATAAAGTTTTCATTCATTAATTCTGTCCCTGTCTCTCCTTGTTGCACATATTTAGATTATCATTAGATTGTAGCGGCAGAGGTTTTTGTCAACTTAAATCATGTTTCTTAATTTATGCACAGGACTGTGTGTGGATGACCACAGGCCTGTGGTCCCCAACACCTCTGGGGTCAAACACCATCTCCTCAGTCTTCTTAACATTTAAAACCAGACAGTTATTGTCGCACCAGTTTACAAACCACTGGATTTCCAAATAATAGTCAGCTAGGTCACTGTCATTCTTAATTAGAGCTAAAATGGCAGCGTCATCAGGAAATGTTCATATCATATCTGGTGAATTACCTAGCTCATGGAAGTCGGCCATGGTTCTCCCCTTGTTAAAGGGCGGAGACCCCTCTGACCTAAATAATTATCGCCCTATTTCCAGATTGTCTGTAATGGCCAAAGTCTTTGAATCTCTTGTAAACAAACTGAAAGAGTTTCTAGCTGACCATAATATTCTTAACAAGTCTCAGTCAGGCTTCAGATCCATAGTACTTCAGCGACTATGCTAGTCTCAAATGACATAATTGAAGCACTAGACAAGAAAAAACACTGTGCAGCATTGTTTGTTGATCTGTCTAAAGCATTTGACTCTGTGGATCACGCATTACTGCAGAGGCTTGGCTGTATATAGGTCTTGGTAAAACGGCTTTGAGCTGGTTTAAAAACTATCTATCTGAAAGAACTGTGTCTCAGTAATAATAATAATAATAACTTTATTTGTATAGCACCTTTCATACAGGGGATTGCAGTTCAAAGTGCTTTACATCAGTAAGAAATAAAACATAAAATCAGTGTAAAACAAGCAGCAAGAGCAAAGCATAAAGTGGGATAAAATAATGCAGATATATTAATCAATTCATATCAGAACCTCACGTTCCAATATGCTTCTGTAATCTGTTACAAAACATGATAAGGTTATAGTATGCACCCAGCAGATAGTGGGGCGTAAAGATAAAAGTAGAAATAAGTCAAATGAGCAGACATATAAAATCACAGTTTTTCACATTAGGATCTAACATCCTTTAGGGCCACCTTGTTTATGGTTTGATTCAGTTTTAGTAGAATGTAAAATACATGAATGATGAAATGAGCACATAAAGTGCAGACATACTATAAAATCCTCTGATATAAAATAAAGGAGAATAAAGACATGGGGAATAAAACATCCCTCCAGGCCTCCAGCTCCCTCTGAAAAAACTCTGTCTCAACAAAGTCCTGGAATGGCATCCTGGGATTGGTGAGTCCTTCTGCTGCATAGGTCTGGAAGACCTTAGTGGAGCAGTAGAAGTACAGTATCTCACCGCTCCAGTCTGATAAAAAAAAAAGTGGATGGTGGAGCCATCTCTGAGGAACCGGGACTTTGGCTGACCACAGGCGAGGCAGTTGTGTGTCCTCTTGGGGAGCCGCTGTTGTTGTTGCTGCTGCTGCTGCTTCTCCAGCATCTCACTGAATGAATGAATGAAAACTTTATTTAACAGATTGCAGAATGGGTACAATACAGTACGGCTCAATACACACAATTGTTAAGGGGATGCAGACCAGAGAAAGACGTTTGTCTTGTTTACATCAGGGTCCCCTATTTTCAATTCATAGTGACATTTATGACACACACAACATACATGACATCATGACATTTATGACATAGGGACATACATGACATACAGGTATATAGTACTGTTACATTTGTGACATATACGATATGCAAATATACAGTACTGTTACCCATAGATCCTAACATGGATTATATACATATGACGGTGAGGAGACTGTACATTAGGAGGGGTTGGTGGGAGAAAAAATATATACCTCACGATCTTCTCCACTGCAGCCTGGAACACAGGGGACTCCTGGAGGCAGCCCTCAGCCAATGGCACCAGGGCTGGCGGCAAAGTGGTGACAGGGACACTGACCGTTTGACTGCCTGCACAAACATAAACAAATTAAATAAAGATATTTTAAAAATCAATTGTTATTGAGAGAAAGTAAACTGGTGAAAAATAGACAACAAGTGATGTCAAGAGTCACTTTATTGTCCCATCAGGTGGGAAATTTGTCTTGGGCTTACACCCACTACAGCCACAGACACATACATACAGACATGACACAACACAACTGACTCCAAACAATACACAATATAAAATATTCAGTAAAGTACCTGCACAGCTTTTACAGCTACAGGAAGAGGATTGATCCTCCTTGCCTCCTCAGAAGGGGTCCTGCTGTAGATGGCCCGGTGGACCCTTCCTGAAAGAGACATCCATCCTTCCAGGGAAGAAGTTGAACTTCTTCATTATTTCCTGTACAAAGCAAAACACTATATGACATATCTTTATATTACACAGACAAGCTGCAGCGTTCTGGAACACCATCCCATCACACATCCGCGGTACTAATACACTCAGGTCCTTCACACGCGCACGGGCGACCCGCGTTCGAATCCCCCCTTTTTCTAATTTTTATTTTTTTTTTGCGATGTCAATGCTTCAATCTGGTGCACTTTGAGAGCTATATAAAGAATGACATCCTCAATGCATGTAGATTTATAATATTTTAACTTAAAATTAGGCTACTTTTGGGCGGCTACGTGGCGTAGTGGGCAAGGCACTCGCCACGAAATGCTGGAGACGCTGGGCTCGAACTGACGGAAAGCTCCACATTTGCTTTCAGTTTAGCTGGTCGTCCGCAGTAATACACATTGGCCGTATTAGGGGGTGGGAAACTGATGGGTGGGGATCGGGCGTTGTGGACAGCGACTCCTACAGGTCGGTTGGTGCGCCTGCGCAGTAGAATCAGGAAGTGTCGGGGGTAGCGTGAGCCTCCCACGCGTTACTCCTCGCCACTGAGAGATCGAGCTGCGCAGGTGAAAAGATGCGACTGCTGTTACCTCAAGTACCGGAGGGGACTTGTGCTATGTATGACTTAGAACACATTGCAGCCGGCTTGTGGGAGGCAAGAAACAGCGTCCGTGACAGGGGAGGGTTGAATTGGATGATACGAAATTGGGATGGGAGAAAATATAGAAAATGGGAGAAAAAGTGGATACAAAAAAAAAACTAGGCTACTTTTGCGTACATGCATTGAGGATGTCATTCTTTATATAGCTCTCAAAGTGCACCAGATTGAAGCATTTACATCGCAAAAAAAATAAAAAATTTGAAAAAGGGGGGACGCTCTCTGATTGGCTAGCCCACGTACAGCGAAGACCCTCTCTGATTGGTTTAGCTCCGAAGGGCTCTGGGATAGAAATGTCCGCCTTGTACATATATATTCTCTGCTTCAAAGTGGGTTATGCTTAGAGTTTGGAATCAGGGCTGGTGGTCCATCGCCCTGCTCTAAAGATAAACTCTAAGCATAACCCACTTCGAAAGAGGGCCAAAGCATAACCACTTCGAAGCAGAGAATATATATGTACAAGGCGGAAGAGCCCTTTGGAGCTAAACCAATCAGAGAGGGTCTTCACTGTACGCGGGATAGCCAATCAGAGAGCGTCTTCGCAAACTGCGGCTACGAAAAAAAATCACGCAGGGAGGTGTAGTGGTTACTTCCTGGTCTATAGGGAGGTGTAGTGGTTACTTCCTGGTCCATAGGGAGGTGTAGTGGTTACTTCCTGGTCTATAGGGAGGTGTAGTGGTTACTTCCTGGTCCATAGGGAGGTGTAGTGGTTACTTCCTGGTCTATAGGGAGGTGTAGTGGTTACTTCCTGGTCTATAGGGAGGTGTAGTGGTTACTTCCTGGTCTATAGGGAAGTGTAGTGGTTACTTCCTGGTCCATAGGGAGGTGTAGTGGTTACTTCCTGGTCTATAGGGTGGTGTAGCGGTTACTTCCTGGTCTATAGGGAGGTGTAGTGGTTACTTCCTGGTCTATAGGGAGGTGTAGTGGTTACTTCCTGGTCATAGGGAGGTGTAGTGGTTACTTCCTGGTCTATAGGGAGGTGTAGTGGTTACTTCCTGGTCTATAGGGAGGTGTAGTGGTTACTTCCTGGTCCATAGGGAGGTGTAGTGGTTACTTCCTGGTCTATAGGGAGGTGTAGTGGTTACTTCCTGGTCTATAGGGAGGTGTAGTGGTTACTTCCTGGTCTATAGGGAGGTGTAGTGGTTACTTCCGGGTCCATAGGGTGGTGTAGTGGTTACTTCCTGGTCTATAGGGAGGTGTAGTGGTTACTTCCTGGTCTATAGGGAGTTGTAGTGATTACTTCCTGGTCTATATGGAGGTGTAGTGGTTACTTCCTGGTCTATAGGGAGGTGTAGCGGTTACTTCCTGGTCTATAGGGAGGTGTAGTGGTTACTTCCTGGTCCATAGGGAGGTGTAGTGGTTACTTCCTGGTCTATATGGAGGTGTGGTGGTTACTTCCTGGTCTATAGGGAGGTGTAGTGGTTACTTCCTGGTCTATAGGGAGGTGTAGCGGTTACTTCCTGGTCTATAGGGAGGTGTAGTGGTTACTTCCTGGTCCATAGGGAGGTGTAGTGGTTACTTCCTGGTCTATAGGGAGGTGTAGTGGTTACTTCCTGGTCTATAGGGAGGTGTAGCAGTTACTTCCTGGTCTATATGGAGGTGTAGTGGTTACTTCCTGGTCCATAGGGAGGTGTAGTGGTTACTTCCTGGTCTATAGGGAGGTGTAGCGGTTACTTCCTGGTCTATAGGGAGGTGTAGTGGTTACTTCCTGGTCCATAGGGAGGTGTAGTGGTTACTTCCTGGTCCATAGGGTGGTGTAGTGGTTACTTCCTGGTCCATAGGGAGGTGTAGTGGTTACTTCCTGGTCTATATGGAGGTGTAGTGGTTACTTTCTGGTCTATAGGGAGGTGTAGTGGTTACTTCCTGGTCTATATGGAGGTGTAGTGGTTACTTCCTGGTCTATAGGGAGGTGTAGTGGTTACTTCCTGGTCTATATGGAGGTGTAGTGGTTACTTCCTGGTCTATAGGGAGGTGTAGTGGTTACTTCCTGGTCTATATGGAGGTGTAGCGGTTACTTCCTGGTCTATAGGGAGGTGTAGTGGTTACTTCCTGGTCTATAGGGAGGTGTAGTGGTTACTTCCTGGTCTATAGGGAGGTGTAGTGGTTACTTCCTGGTCTATAGGGAGGTGTAGTGGTTACTTCCTGGTCTATAGGGAGGTGTAGTGGTTACTTCCTGGTCCATAGGGAGGTGTAGTGGTTACTTCCTGGTCTATAGGGAGGTGTAGTGGTTACTTCCTGGTCTATATGGAGGTGTAGTGGTTACTTCCTGGTCTATAGGGAGGTGTAGTGGTTACTTCCTGGTCTATAGGGAGGTGTAGTGGTTACTTCCTGGTCTATATGGAGGTGTAGTGGTTACTTCCTGGTCTATAGGGAGGTGTAGTGGTTACTTCCTGGTCTATATGGAGGTGTAGTGGTTACTTCCTGGTCTATATGGAGGTGTAGTGGTTACTTCCTGGTCTATAGGGAGGTGTAGTGGTTACTTCCTGGTATATATGGAGGTGTAGCGGTTACTTTCTGGTCTATAGGGAGGTGTAGCGGTTACTTCCTGGTCTATAGGGAGGTGTAGTGGTTACTTCCTGGTCTATAGGGAGGTGTAGTGGTTACTTCCTGGTCCATAGGGAGGTGTAGTGGTTACTTCCTGGTCCATAGGGAGGTGTAGTGATTACTTCCTGGTCTATAGGGAGGTGTAGTGGTTACTTCCTGGTCTATATGGAGGTGTAGTGGTTACTTCCTGGTCTATATGGAGGTGTAGTGGTTACTTCCTGGTCTATATGGAGGTGTAGTGGTTACTTCCTGGTCTATAGGGAGGTGTAGTGGTTACTTCCTGGTCTATAGGGAGGTGTAGCGGTTACTTCCTGGTCCATAGGGAGGTGTAGCGGTTACTTCCTGGTCCATAGAGAGGTGTAGTGGTTACTTCCTGGTCTATAGGGAGGTGTAGCGGTTACTTCCTGGTCTATATGGAGGTGTAGTGGTTACTTCCTGGTCCATAGGGTGGTGTAGCGGTTACTTCCTGGTCCATAGGGAGGTGTAGTGGTTACTTCCTGGTCCATAGGGAGGTGTAGTGGTTACTTCCTGGTCTATAGGGAGGTGTAGCGGTTACTTCCTGGTCTATAGGGAGGTGTAGTGGTTACTTCCTGGTCTATAGGGAGGTGTAGCGGTTACTTCCTGGTCTATATGGAGGTGTAGTGGTTACTTCCTGGTCCATAGGGTGGTGTAGCGGTTACTTCCTGGTCCATAGGGAAGTGTAGTGGTTACTTCCTGGTCCATAGGGAGGTGTAGTGGTTACTTCCTGGTCTATAGGGAGGTGTAGCGGTTACTTCCTGGTCTATAGGGAGGTGTAGTGGTTACTTCCTGGTCCATAGGGAGGTGTAGTGGTTACTTCCTGGTCTATAGGGAGGTGTAGTGGTTACTTCCTGGTCCATAGGGAGGTGTAGTGGTTACTTCCTGGTCTATAGGGAGGTGTAGCGGTTACTTCCTGGTCTATAGGGAGGTGTAGTGGTTACTTCCTGGTCCATAGGGAGGTGTAGCGGTTACTTCCTGGTCCATAGGGAGGTGTAGCGGTTACTTCCTGGTCTATAGGGAGGTGTAGCGGTTACTTCCTGGTCCATAGGGAGGTGTAGCGGTTACTTCCTGGTCTATAGGGAGGTGTAGCGCTTACTTCCTGGTCCATAGGGAGGTGTAGTGGTTACTTCCTGGTCTATAGGGAGGTGTAGTGGTTACTTCCTGGTCTATAGGGAGGTGTAGCGGTTACTTCCTGGTCCATAGGGAGGTGTAGTGGTTACTTCCTGGTCTATAGGGAGGTGTAGTGGTTACTTCCTGGTCTATAGGGAGATGTAGTGGTTACTTCCTGGTCTATAGGGAGGTGTAGTGGTTACTTCCTGGTCTATAGGGAGGTGTAGTGGTTACTTCCTGGTCCATAGGGAGGTGTAGTGGTTACTTCCTGGTCTATAGGGAGGTGTAGTGGTTACTTCCTGGTCTATAGGGAGGTGTAGTGGTTACTTCCTGGTCTATAGGGAGGTGTAGTGGTTACTTCCTGGTCTATAGGGAGGTGTAGTGGTTACTTCCTGGTCTATAGGGAGGTGTAGTGGTTACTTCCTGGTCTATAGGGAGGTGTAGTGGTTACATCATTACCGTTTCCCGCGCGGTCCACCCCTCTTGAAATCGCCATGTATTTCCAATGGACCCATTTCTAAATCGTCTTGTTTAAAACAAATACACAACAGATCGCTGACGCTGACGGGCAGGAGCACTTGGATTGGTCCCCGGGCGCGGTACCTCGCCGACGCCCTGTCTGCTCCCGGCAGCCCTTGGGGGGGAAGGACGACGGGATGGGTTAAGAGCAGAGCTCAATCGCATCTGCGACCCTAAGAGACAATTGCATGTGTGTGTGTGTGTGTGTGTGTATGTGTGTGTGTGTGTATTCCTCTGTGTGTGTGCCGCCCATTGCATGTCGTTGTGTCGTTGCGTGCCGATTCCCGAATAAAGACCTCTCTAAAGAGTTCCTGCATTATATAAAGCATGAACATTGGCATGGTGTACCTTTCTGTGTGTATTCATCCACAATCTATAGCTCAACGTGAACAAATTCGCAATTAATCGTAAAGGTAGCAAAATAACAACGTTTATGTTTTCGTTCACTGAGGAACTCCACGTCTCTCTGGCGCTGCTGACGGCGACAGCACTGAGCGACAGGCGTTCCACTGGGAAGTGTAGTTCTTTTTTAACGACAAATTAAAAACCTTATAACAACCTTTATTTCAACCAAAAATGCTTAAAAATAATGTTAGTGATAGAAGGGAACTCATTTTGTGTAAAAGTGGAAAGCTTGCCAATGTTCATGAGGCAGAATTGTTACAATAGCCGATAATCCATTTTCCCCAACGATAAATCCCTAACCGGGTGGACCGCGCGGGAAATTATTACTTGAGATATTCAAAAATGCTTGTAAACATCACCACCTGGATAAGCTCGAGTGAAACGGCTGTCGTCAGTCAGCCAGAGTTTGAATAGAGGGGCTGACAACAGGGGCGTCGTTCTGGTATGGCAAGGTATGGCACTCGCCATACCTTGGCAAATAAAAATGTAAAAAAGAAAAAAAAAGATTATTACAATTTTTTTTGTTGATTTAGAATTCGAATGTTAACATTATGAACGAAGCTTCGAACTATTCGGTACAGCCCTAGCATGTTTTGATATAGTAAATTATCTCACTTTTACTAGGTGACTTTTACTGTGACTAACTGAAATATGCCCAAAAAAAAGGAAAATGGACATAGGGACGTTTTTTTAATCAAAGGGCAGCAGAGACAAGTGATACAGGGACTGTAAGGTCTTACAATGGCTTAGTGATTATAACAGTGCAGTTCAGCATTCAGTAACCCATACTTTTTGTGAATGTGTTTTTGATACTACATTCTGTTGAACACACCTCAAAACCGTACCTAAGGAAAATTGGCTCAATTGCAAGAAAAGTTATAGACAGTTATGATATTACATTCTGCATAATTTGTATGCAAAATATTGTGGTTCCCTGCTTTAAGGCCCTCCCATAGTCGAGCAGACTGTACACAGAGCAGACTCCGCGGAGGTCCGCGCGGCTCTTTGAGCTTTGATCTCAGCGGACAGCAGACCCACAGGTGCGAAGCTACTATTTTCTGACGCGCGGACATCCGCGCCGCTGACTTGGTGTCACACAAAACGCTGCTCGGCGTTTTGGTTGACATCGAACTGCATTTAATGTGACGCCGATCTGCATTTTACTCTGACCACTCGCTCCGTGCCAAGAGAGATGTTTGAATGGCTTTTCTAAATGAAGTGTGTAAAATTGCCAGTTTTATTTCGAAATATTCCAATATTTTGAAATAAAACTGGTGCTTTTATTTCATGCAATGCGTGTTTGTCATTTCAGCACCAGCGCTGTCCACCTCAAGCCTATACGGTACATTGCATCTCGCTGCCTATATACCTGTTATTCAAGTGCGTAAAACTGCCCGTTTTATTATCGAAATATTGGAAACGGAGATAACATACTCTTTATTTTGACATCGGATGACGACGACATGACAGAAGTTGAACAGCGTGGGGACAATTGTGTAAACTGGCACGTGACATGTAGGAAATTGGTCCGCGGAGGTCCGCTCGACTATGAAGGCTCAAAGAGTCCAGTGGACCTCCGCGGAGTCTGCTCTGTGTACAGTCTGCTCGACTATGGGAGGGCCTTTAGTCTGTTGACACATTTCTATACTAAAAATGCTTGTGTAGTCCTGTGTCATACCTAAATGTCATATAACTGAATTGTATAGAAACAACTCACCAAAAGTGACTATTGCACAACTGATTTGACAAAAAAATTCACCAAGGGGGGGAAACACCCCCTTCACCCAATCGAACTCGTGTCCCCCAGATCCGTGACGAGCACGGTTTTCCCCGACGCAGAAATAGCGCCGAGATATGCGGTGAGCTACGGGAGCTCCCCTAGCACAAACTTCTTCTATATGCGGATGATCTTCTATTGTTCATAACTAATCCTTCTTCTGGTATCCCAGCCATTCTATCCATCCTGGAAAATTTTAGCTCATTTTCGGGGTACAAATTAAATCTTCAAAAGAGTGAATGTTACTCCATTAATAACTCTGCCCTGAATTTGCAACACTCGGACCTGCCCTTTAAATTTAGCACGTCCGGCTTTAAATACCTTGGAATCAACGTCACCCGTTCAATATCTGGCTTGTTCTCTGCTAACGTTGCCGCCCTAGTCTCCAAGACCAAGTCTGACCTTCAGAGATGGAACAGTCTCCCACTCTCGTTGATTGGCAGAGTGAACAGCATAAAAATGAACATTCTACCCAAATGTCTCTATTTGTTTCAAAATATCCCTCTATTCCAGTCCCAAAACTTCTTTTAAGACACTTGACCAAATGATAGGCTCTTTTTTATGGGGCAACAAAACACCCAGAATCTCCAAAGCTCTCCTTCAGAGATGCAAGCTAAGTGGGGGCGTTGCACTGCCCATCTTTCGCCTGTACTACTGGTCTGCACACATTCACAAGGTCAACTACTGGCTTGAGTCTCCTAACACTCCCTGGTGTAGGTTAGAGTCTCGCTACTGCTCTTCATCTTCCCTACCTGCCCTTATCTATTCTTCTCTGCCTTTTAAACCTAGCCAGTTTACAGATAGCCCAGTGGTTCTTAACACTTTAAGGATCTGGCAGCAACTTAGACGCCATTTTAAGTTCTGTTCTGCATCCACAATGGCCCCAATATGTAATAACCATCTGCCCCCCCCCCCCCCCCATTCTACACTCAACTTTTTCTCAGTGGCACAATACAGGTATTAAGACATTTAACACTTTGACTGCCTAAAAACGCTTTACAGCGTCATTGCTGGCCATGCTAAAGTTGCCGGGGGACGCTGTACAGCGTCCTTATATCAATATTTCAAAAATCTGGAATCGGATTCATATTCCCCCTCCGCTGGCCTGAGATTCACCAGCAGGACCCACTGAGCTCTCTGGCGGTTCAGGAGCGCCATCTGGTGGCCGATCGGCGCAAGCGCTTAACAGGAAGCGCAGTAGAGGTTGTGCTAGATGTCCGTATTGCTTCCGGCCACTCGGGATAGGTTCCGGCACTCTAGCTCGTCACTCTACATAGCGATCGATTGCCAATAACTCGATAAACAACATGATTTGGACGTATATACCATTATACAAGCTGGAGATGGACCGGGTAATAATATATCCCATAATGATAAAATTTCTACTCGACGATGATCGCCCAACGGCGCGCGGAGACTGGGGTGAGTTTCAGCGTGTAACGTTACCATCTTCGATACTAACTGCTTTTATCAACATTTGACCCACATTAGATGATTGGTATAACGCTGCCCACGGAATTATAAACGGTCAACATCAGATGACGTGTAGTAACTTCTAGAAGTACGTCTAGTTGGAATTTTTTATATCGCGCTGATTGCCATCAAACTGTATTTCATCATCAATATAATGCATTTGGGGCTATATATCACGTTCTGGAGAAAGTTGCAGAAAGAGATGAAAACATACTTATACATTAGACCATACTTTACTATGAATATGTGAATGAAAAAGTTTAACGTTGCTACACAATGAACAATACATATAGGACTTTGAATGGGCCCTAATAATGGCAATGTAGCAATAGAATTTAAAAAGTTATAGCCCTGCAAAGAAGGGGACTTTCTCCATAGACAAATAGCGCTGGCAATCTATGGTATATCATTAATTTAACCCAAGGCAGGACCTATATGTGGATGGGGTGTTCTGCAGCTTTTCTCACTTGTCAACCTCATTTGGACTCCCCCCATCCCATCTTTTTAGATATTTTCAGCTGAGACACTGTACAGCTACCATTTTCCCCTCCTTTCCTTTACTCCCCCCCCCCCCCCCCCCCCAAACAGCCTTGGACTGACCTACTCACTTCAAATACACACCAAAGAGCATTTATCTCAAGGATCTATGATATACCCTTGTCATTCAACGACAGTAATAACACACCCTGCAATCTTAGTCGCATGTTCTTTACATGTCCAGAACTCCACGCCTACTGGAGTGGTATTTTCGACGCTTTGTCCACAGTACTTCATTTAGATCTGTTGCCATGTCCACTGATAGCAATCTGTGGAACCCCTACTGATGAGACACTAGCTGTTACGAAGGATCAGATTAAACCGAATATATATATTTATTACTTGATATATATTGCATAATATTTGTATATCGTCTGATATCCCTTGTGTATTCTTTGTACATATTCACGGAATATCCCTTTACCTAGTACAGACCATAATATTTCGTTCTACTATTGGACAGCGGTCCCTTAGGCGCCACTGCCATACCCCCAAGGTCTAGTTCAAAGTCACCGCCAAAGACATGCCTGGACATGACCGGCTCTGCGCAAGAATACAAGACAGGAATAAGGCTGGTACTGTTATGGTTTGTAACCGACCCCAATCGCACAACACAAGACAGGTATGATGGTTTGCCAAGAAACAGATATTTATTGAACAACAGGGAAATACAGGGAAAAGGGCACTGTCCCTTTAAGGGAGAATCACAAATACAGGAATATAAGATGAGGGGAAGGAAAGGTGCCTTTAAGAGGCGGGCAGGAAAAGGGAACACTAAGGGAAAGTAAGGGAACGCCTAAGGGAAGGTTAAGGGAACGCCTTGGGACAGAGGAACTAGAGACTAGGTAAACCGGGGACAAGGAGAACTAGGGAGAGGGGACTAGGGACTAGGAGAGCTAGGGAACAGGAGAAACGGGGACTAGGGGAACTAGGGACAAGGAACTAGGTGGAACTAGAAAGGGGAGAACTAGGGAACAGGAACTAGGGTGAACTAGAAGGGGAGAACTTGGGACCAGGAACTAGGTGGAACTAGAAAGGGAGAACTAGGGAACAGGAACTAGGTGGAACTAGAAGGGGACTGAGGCCCGCGGAGGCGGGCTGGGGAACAGGGAGGAACTGGGAGGACTGGTGGAAATCATCTGGGCCGCTCTGCAGGACAGAGGAGATAGTTAATGCACAAAAGGGAAAAAACAGAGCAGGTGCAGAACAGTCCAAATAAACAAAGTGAACAAAGTAATAATATCTTCGTGTGACAAACACACAGGGGGAGATGTAAAGTCCAAAAAATACTATTCTAAGTGAGAACCAAAAACAGAGGCAATACGCTGGGAGAGTGACATCACAATCTAAACTCAACCAGGCGTATGCGTAATGGTACAGGAACAGCAGCGGGAACGGGGGCAAGGGCACTACGCTGAGTGAGTGACATCACAATCAAAACTCACCCAGCGTATGCGTAAAGGTACAGGGACAGCAACGGGAACGGGGGCAAGGGCACTACGCTGAGTGAGTGACATCACAATCAAAACTCACCCAGCGTATGCGTAAAGGTAACAGGGACAGCAGCGGGGCGAGGGCATCGCCACCGGGTGGCTGGCTGTCCGAGCCGAGGGACAGAGTGCTGGAACAGTGGCGGTGACGAGGGCATCGTCCACCGGGTAGCCGCTGTCGGAGCCGAGGAACAGAGTGCTGGAACAGTGGCGGTGACGAGGGCATCGTCCACCGGGTAGCCGCTGTCGGAGCCGAGGAACAGAGTGCGCGCCACACCTTGGTGTGCGCGTCGGAACAGGGAGCTGGAACAGTGGCGGTGACGAGGGCATCGTCCACCGGGTAGCCGCTGTCGGAGCCGAGGAACAGAGTGCGCGCCACACCTTGGTGTGCGCGTCGGAACAGGGAGCTGGAACAGTGGCGGTGACGAGGATGTCGTCCACCGGGTAGCCACTGTCGGAGCCGAGGAACAGAGTGCGCGCCACACCTTGGTGTGCGCGTCGGAACAGTGGCGGTGGCGAGGATGTCGTCCACCGGGTAGCCACTGACGGAGCCGAGGAACAGAGTGCGCGCCACACCTTGGTGTGCGCGTCGGAACAGAGAGACGCCTCGGGGTGCGTCTGCGAGGAGGAGTGTGCCAAGCACGAAGGTCTGGAAGATGCGCGTCAGTGCGCTGGTACGGAGGAGCGTGCCAAGCTCGAAGGTCTAGGAGATGCGCGGCTGCGCGCTGGTCTGGAGGAGCGTGCCAAGCTCGAAGGTCTAGGAGATGCGCGGCTGCGCGCTGGTCTGGAGGAGCGTGCCAAGCTCGAAGGTCTAGGAGATGCGCGGCTGCGCGCTGGTCTGGAGAGCGTGCCAAGCTCGAGCGTCCTTGGAAGATGCGCGTTGCGCGCTGAGGACTGGAGAGCGTGCCAAGCTCGAGCGTCCTTGGAAGATGCGCGTTGCGCGCTGAGGACTGGAGAGCGTCTGCGCTGGTCTGGATGTGCGTCAGGACGACAGCTGCGCGGGGGGTCTGAAGTGGATGACTGGGATGCCTCCCGTGGAAGTCTAGGGAGCGCAGACCAGTCCCACTCTCAGGCAACGGCGACAGCAGGCGAAGGCTGGAGCAAACATCTCGACGCCGGAGAATGGAACAGCATAGGCAGACAGAGGATCTCCCGAAAGAGTCTAGATGTTTAGAGAATATGACTCGGCAAGTATACAACACGACCCCACGCCAAAACGAGGGGAAGCGCCCTGGTATTTAAAGCCCACAGGGGGACTAATTAGCCTGCCATCACAGGTGCGAGAGATAATAGAATATCAAACAGGTGTGGCCACTAAGGGTAAGGAACGAGAGGGTGGGGGCTAGAGAGAGTGAGTAGGGAATTCCTAACAGTAGGCTTAAAGAAGACAGAGAATAGGGAATTCCTAACAGTAGGCTTAAAGAAGACAGAGAAAAGGTAGTGAGCAGCGGGCAAAACCTCACAGTATCCCCCCCTCCAACGGGAGCCACCCGGCGACCCAAAACAAAATACAGACAGAGTGGCAGGGGGCAAAACAAGAGGTACTGGCCAAGCCAGCAGGGGAAGCCACCACAAGAGTGGGGCTAGCAAAAGAAACAGGGTCGCCGAGGGGTAACTAGGGTAGCAGAGGGGCAACTGGGGGAACTGGTCTAGAGGAACTGGGTCTAGAGAACTAGTCTAGCGAACTGGGCAAGAGAACTGGTCTAGAGAACTGGTTTAGAGAACTGGTCTAGAAAACTGGTCTAGAGAACTGGTCTAGAGGAACTGGTCTAGAGGAACTGAGGGGCAAGCAGGGTAGCTAAGGGGTAACCATGGAAGCACCGGGAAAGGGCTAGCAGAGGGAAGGTTGCTGCCAGGGCACTGATAGCTACAGGGCCTATGCTAGCTGTACTGCTACATCAACATAGAGGCTGCGCAAGCTGCCGGAGTCAGGCTAGCAGAGGGAAAGGGTAGCTGCCAGGGCACTGATAGCTACAGGGCCTATGCTAGCTGTACTGCTACATCAACATAGAGGCTGCGCTAGCTGCCGAGCTAGGCTAGCAGAGGGAAAGGGTAGCTGCCAAGGCACTGATAGCTACAGGGCCTATGCTAGCTGTACTGCTACATCTACATAGAGGCTGCGCTAGCTGCCGGAGCTAGGCTGGCAGACAGGGCTGGACCAGCATGAGAGAACAAGCTAGCTGGAAGGACAGTCCTAGCTGTGGGAATACTGACCTTGCTAGCTGAAGGGCAGTCCTAGCAGTGGGAGAAACTACACAAAAAAGTGGAGGCCATGCAGAGGGACCGGGTTAGCTGCTTGGGCCTGGCTAGCTACAGGGCCTATGCCAGCTGCAAGGCTGCATAAACATAGAGGCTGTGCTAACAGCCGGGGCCAAGCTAGCAGACCGGGGCCATGCAGAGGGAAACTGGGTTAGCTGCCAGGGCATGGCTAGCTACAGGGCCCATGCCAGCAGCAAGGGCTGCATAAACATAGAGGCTGTGCTAGCAGCCGGGGCAAGACTAGCAGACAGGGGCTCTGCTGAGGGACTGGGTTAGCCGCCAGGGCATGGCTAGCTACAGGGGGGTCAAATAGGGCAAAACGGGAAGCAAACAGGGGAGCTAACCGGGGAGACTAACAAGCTAAACGGGGAGCTAACAGGGCTAACAGGGGAGCTAGAGGGAACAAGAAAAAAAAAGGCAAACTCAACATACACAGTCTGTGCTGGCTGGGGTCGTAGACTGGTGGGGTCGTACTGTTATGGTTTGTAACCGACCCCAATCGCACAACACAAGACAGGTATGATGGTTTGCCAAGAAACAGATATTTATTGAACAACAGGGAAATACAGGGAAAAGGGCACTGTCCCTTTAAGGGAGAATCACAAATACAGGAATATAAGATGAGGGGAAGGAAAGGTGCCTTTAAGAGGCGGGCAGGAAAAGGGAACACTAAGGGAAAGTAAGGGAACGCCTAAGGGAAGGTTAAGGGAACGCCTTGGGACAGAGGAACTAGAGACTAGGTAAACCGGGGACAAGGAGAACTAGGGAGAGGGGACTAGGGACTAGGAGAGCTAGGGAACAGGAGAAACGGGGACTAGGGGAACTAGGGACAAGGAACTAGGTGGAACTAGAAAGGGGAGAACTAGGGAACAGGAACTAGGGTGAACTAGAAGGGGAGAACTTGGGACCAGGAACTAGGTGGAACTAGAAAGGGAGAACTAGGGAACAGGAACTAGGTGGAACTAGAAGGGGACTGAGGCCCGCGGAGGCGGGCTGGGGAACAGGGAGGAACTGGGAGGACTGGTGGAAATCATCTGGGCCGCTCTGCAGGACAGAGGAGATAGTTAATGCACAAAAGGGAAAAAACAGAGCAGGTGCAGAACAGTCCAAATAAACAAAGTGAACAAAGTAATAATATCTTCGTGTGACAAACACACAGGGGGAGATGTAAAGTCCAAAAAATACTATTCTAAGTGAGAACCAAAAACAGAGGCAATACGCTGGGAGAGTGACATCACAATCTAAACTCAACCAGGCGTATGCGTAATGGTACAGGAACAGCAGCGGGAACGGGGGCAAGGGCACTACGCTGAGTGAGTGACATCACAATCAAAACTCACCCAGCGTATGCGTAAAGGTACAGGGACAGCAACGGGAACGGGGGCAAGGGCACTACGCTGAGTGAGTGACATCACAATCAAAACTCACCCAGCGTATGCGTAAAGGTAACAGGGACAGCAGCGGGGCGAGGGCATCGCCACCGGGTGGCTGGCTGTCCGAGCCGAGGGACAGAGTGCTGGAACAGTGGCGGTGACGAGGGCATCGTCCACCGGGTAGCCGCTGTCGGAGCCGAGGAACAGAGTGCTGGAACAGTGGCGGTGACGAGGGCATCGTCCACCGGGTAGCCGCTGTCGGAGCCGAGGAACAGAGTGCGCGCCACACCTTGGTGTGCGCGTCGGAACAGGGAGCTGGAACAGTGGCGGTGACGAGGGCATCGTCCACCGGGTAGCCGCTGTCGGAGCCGAGGAACAGAGTGCGCGCCACACCTTGGTGTGCGCGTCGGAACAGGGAGCTGGAACAGTGGCGGTGACGAGGATGTCGTCCACCGGGTAGCCACTGTCGGAGCCGAGGAACAGAGTGCGCGCCACACCTTGGTGTGCGCGTCGGAACAGTGGCGGTGGCGAGGATGTCGTCCACCGGGTAGCCACTGACGGAGCCGAGGAACAGAGTGCGCGCCACACCTTGGTGTGCGCGTCGGAACAGAGAGACGCCTCGGGGTGCGTCTGCGAGGAGGAGTGTGCCAAGCACGAAGGTCTGGAAGATGCGCGTCAGTGCGCTGGTACGGAGGAGCGTGCCAAGCTCGAAGGTCTAGGAGATGCGCGGCTGCGCGCTGGTCTGGAGGAGCGTGCCAAGCTCGAAGGTCTAGGAGATGCGCGGCTGCGCGCTGGTCTGGAGGAGCGTGCCAAGCTCGAAGGTCTAGGAGATGCGCGGCTGCGCGCTGGTCTGGAGAGCGTGCCAAGCTCGAGCGTCCTTGGAAGATGCGCGTTGCGCGCTGAGGACTGGAGAGCGTGCCAAGCTCGAGCGTCCTTGGAAGATGCGCGTTGCGCGCTGAGGACTGGAGAGCGTCTGCGCTGGTCTGGATGTGCGTCAGGACGACAGCTGCGCGGGGGGTCTGAAGTGGATGACTGGGATGCCTCCCGTGGAAGTCTAGGGAGCGCAGACCAGTCCCACTCTCAGGCAACGGCGACAGCAGGCGAAGGCTGGAGCAAACATCTCGACGCCGGAGAATGGAACAGCATAGGCAGACAGAGGATCTCCCGAAAGAGTCTAGATGTTTAGAGAATATGACTCGGCAAGTATACAACACGACCCCACGCCAAAACGAGGGGAAGCGCCCTGGTATTTAAAGCCCACAGGGGGACTAATTAGCCTGCCATCACAGGTGCGAGAGATAATAGAATATCAAACAGGTGTGGCCACTAAGGGTAAGGAACGAGAGGGTGGGGGCTAGAGAGAGTGAGTAGGGAATTCCTAACAGTAGGCTTAAAGAAGACAGAGAATAGGGAATTCCTAACAGTAGGCTTAAAGAAGACAGAGAAAAGGTAGTGAGCAGCGGGCAAAACCTCACAGGTACTAGTTTGTTCACCTAACGTATAAATACGGCGCAGGTGAATACAGAAGTAATCGAGTTACCCAAGTGAAGCCTCACACCACGATACAACGTGCTGTGAAGTAGGGCCCGTTTGGCCCCAAAATAGAGCATTGAGACCGCGTGCGAATTGATAGCTGAAGTATCAGAGTTTATCGCTGTACCGTCGAGTTCGACCTATTCTATTATTTCAGTAATAGTCTATTTATGTATAGTGTATCGTGCGGCTACCGTTCTACAGTGACCAGCATTACCAACGCTTCCTCGTACCAGCTAGTGTGCTTATCCAGGCTGGGCGGCCTAACCTGGCGCCGTCATCCGAGGAGCCCTAGACGAGGACCGTGTGGATATGTACACTGGATAACCTACCCGACGACTACATAGCCCTTTTCGGCTGGATTATATTTGCTTTGGTCCTGTAGCTGATGGAGCGGAGAATCGTCTACACCCACAATTGTGTGGGATTTACCCTGTGAGGAGCAACGTCGAGCCCGCCTCTAGGACGTCTGAGGCTGGCTAGCTTTCTTCCATGCGGAGCTGCATACCGGAGAATAGCTGTTATTCGTCTGCGGATCAAGAGATTATTGCACTGTCTCCTGTACCTGGAGTCTCCTTATTCTTTGTTGACCCAGACTTTGCTACCGACAAATCCTCTCCCCTTGCTGGCCTACAACCGGAGGGACCCTACTAGTATCTCCCGCTGCCCTACTAGTGTACCATAGATATAATTCCTAAGATACAGGTGGTATTCATTATCTCCTGCGTAATATTATAATGGACTTACGCTCTTGACTTACTCACGCACATTCTTCGCCTTACAAGCGCGACTCTAAGTAAAGTAATGTAATCTACTATTATTGCTGCTAATAAATATTATTCTAACCAAGATTTGTGTGGAACCGTGTCATTGTGGAGGTGTTCATCTCATATACCTGTGTACTGTATGGCCAGTAGTAATGTACATAAGACAGTAGTGGTTTAATGATACCATACTTATTTAATACAGTCAGGGAATTGTACCCCTCAGTTACAATTGGTCCTTCGAGCCGGAGGGTAACTAGCGTAATATTAATATAGTATTAATATTGACATGGCCAATGATGAACACTCCACAAACGGTTCTCCTAAACTAGATCGCCCGCAGCGCAGACGGCAACCACCTCATTACCTAGAGGACTACGCTGCCAGTCTACTACCTAGCTTTCTACAGACGTTAAACGTGGAAAAAGCGGATAGTAAAAGTCAAACCCTACCGACCAGGCGACCCCGCCAGTAGAGACCCTAGTGGGTTCTAACGTAACTGACCAAGCTCACGGGGGGGACCAGGAGGGACCGGACATGACTTTACCCCCCGCCAACGTCAACGAGGTAGTCCCCGGAGAGCTCCAGGATAAAGAAAGCCCTCCAGGGACGGAACCCGACCCACCACAAGAAGAGACGCGCACCCAGGAGATTGACCTCCTCGGTACGCGACAGGAGAACGGATCTCCAACGAGTACTACCAGAAGCCGATCACCTCTACCAGTGTCTTCCCCCAGCGAGGCGGACAAGATGCTGGCGCAGGCCTTTATCGCCACCCTGGCAGCCTCAACCGAACGCGATCGACTCCAAGCACAGACGCTTAGCGAGCGCGAACATTCTTCCATGGAACAAGAACGCTTCCACGCGAAACTCCAAGCGCAAGCCCTTAGTGAACGCGAACACTCTGCGACCGAGCGAGAGCGCTTCCAGGCGCAGCAAAGGAGTGACGAAGACCGCATACGCCTGGAGACCAGACGCCTCCAGACGGAAGAGAATATGGAAAGAGACCGCGCCGAAGCCCAGCGCGCTGCCGCCGATGCACAGCGCGGAGCCGCCAATGCACAGCGCGACGCAGCCCAAGCCCAACGCGAAGCAGAGCGCGACCTCGCTCACATCAAGCGCGAAGCCGAGCGCGACCGATTACAAGCGCAGATAATGGAGCAACTGATTGCCAGGGTAACCCCCCCTCCCTCCGCACGAGGCTCCAGGGCCTCGTCAAGACAAGGGTCTAGGGCACCCTCCCCTACCCGATCAAGCGACCCTGAGCCCGGCCAACAGAGAGAGCCTATACCCCTCTCCGAACCCCTTCCCCGACCGGTCCATGCGAGACCCAGCAACAGGGAAGAACCGGCCTATGCCGCGGAGAGACTAAATAGACGACTACAGGATCTAGATGACCTGGCAGAGGAAGAAGAAGAGGGAGAGGAGGAGAGTCAAGCCCAACAGCATCATCGTACTCCACAGGACCAGGAGGTCCAGTACAGCCCAGACTTTACCCCCGCGGCTCTGCGCTACAGACCCCCGACTCAATTCACGGGTGAGCTTGACGCACGACCAGCCCCGAGGAACAGCACCTGGGTACGCGACAGGTACCAGCCCACCACGACACGTAAGAGGAGACTCGCCTAGGAGGCCTCTCCTCCAACGCTCACCGATGTGCCAGCCATCCATGGCATCGTACCTTGGCACACCGACGTTCCCGGACTTCACACACGAGAACAGAGCACAGTACACAGAGCTACGAATGTGCTTAGAGACAATGATGTCCGATGTAACAGATGAACCGTACAAGTATGCTATCCTACTCAAGCACCTGAAGGTGCCCAGAGCGCACAATATAGCGCTGGCATATTCCACCTCTACTACCCCATACACCGCGGCTCTAGCAGCCCTCGACCAACGTTATGGACGCATATGGGACTACGTAATACAAGAGATAAGGAATATTGACCGTCTACCCCCAGCCACAGACAATCGCTCATTAGATGACCTGTCTATCAAGGTACAATCCCTGGTAGGGATGCTGGGGGCACAAAAGGAAAAGGGTATGCACGAACTGTATGCGAACTCTAATGTTGAGAGGATATTAGAGAAGCTTCCGCCCGCCCGACAAGAGCGCTTCAGGCGGCAAAGAGACCACCGTGATCCTAACGGTCCCGAGCCATCCCTCCTAGACCTAGCCGACTTCCTGGCGAGAGAAGTCAACAGCCTACGATTGGATACGTTCGTGCGGAGCACGCCAAGCTCCAGAGAGGGACCTAGGAGAGCAAACGATGGCCGCAGGCTGGTGACCGTCATGCACCAAGCCGAATCAGTACCGAGCAACAAGAACCACAGTACCCCCTCGATGAAAGAGAAGTGGAAGATTGTATGCCCGTACTGCGAAAAGGAACACTGGCTGTCACACTGTGACACGTTCAAGAAGATGACCGCCGACGAGGTGAGTCAATGGATAAAGTCCAACCGACGCTGTTACCGATGTGCGCGCAGTCACATGGCAGCCGAGTGCCGCTTAAAGAAGAGGTGTAGTCGGTGTGACGGAGCCCACTTGGACGTCCTACATGACAGTAACAGAAGAAAGCCTGCACCCTCAAGCAGCACAATGGCAAGTGTTATGTACATTGACCCCGCCAGCAGCGGGGGCGCCCGGGTGCTCTTGAAGGTGGTCCGCGTAACATTGAGTTACGAAGACAAGGTCATGGACACCTACGCCGTCCTTGACGACGGGTCAGAGAAGACCCTTCTCCTCGCGTCCGCTGCGGCCCAGCTGGGGCTGCGGGGGAGCGAAGAAACGATGACGATTCGGACAATAAGAAGAGACCTGAAGACGATCAAGGGCGAGAACGTCTCCTTCACTATCGCAGCAAGCGGGCAGCCAGAGAGACGGTATAGGATCACTAACGCTTTCACCAGCCAAGACATAGGCCTGTCGCAGTACACCTACCCCATCGCCAAGCTGATGGATAAATATGTGCACCTGCGTCAACTACCTATACCGCTCATAGACGGTGCCACCCCGACACGGCTGATAGGATCCGACCATGCACACCTCATCGTCCCGATGGACCGGGTCCACACTGGGCCCAGAGGCTGTCCTGCAGCAGTCGAGACCCGCCTAGGATGGACACTACAAGGCCCCCTCTCTAGGTCTCCCAACCGAACAGCAGCCACTCGCTGCCTCCACTCCAGAGTGACAGAAGAAGACACCACCCTCCTACAGCATGTCGAGAGGCTATGGACACTAGAGACAATGCCCTTTAAGAACGAAAAGAAACACATTCGTTCCAAGGAAGACATTTATGCCATAGCCCTCCTCGAGCAGGGGACAAAGAGAGTCAAAGTCAACGGAGTGATGAGATACGCAACTCCACTCCTGAGGCGAGAGGGTATGCCTACCTTCCACGCCCCAAAAGAAGCGACGGAGCGGTATCTATCGAACACAGAGCGGCGCCTAGCCAGAGACCCCGCTCAAGCTACTGTGTACCGCGCTGAGATTGACAAGCTAATCACAGCGGGACACATAAAGAAAATTGACATTAAAGAGGCCGATCAGACGACCGAATCATGGTACGTGCCGCACCACAAAGTCCACCACAACGGCAAGGATCGTATTGTGTTTAACTGCAGCTACCAGATCGGATCACAAAATCTGAATAAAGAGCTCTTGCCCGGCCCAACACTCGGCCCCTCTCTACTAGGCGTGTTGCTACGTTTCCGCCAAGACAAGGTGGCCATCAGCGGCGACATCAAAGGGATGTTCCTGCAGGTGCGACTAGTGGAAGAGGACAAGCCCCTGCTGCGGTTCTTATGGAGAGAGAGGATCGGGGATGAGCAACCATCCATCTATCAATGGGAAGTCCTCCCTTTCGGAACCACATGCAGCCCATGCTGTGCTACGTTCGCACTGCAAAAACACATCGCAGAAGACCCAGCAGCTGATGAAGAGGTCCGACGAAGTGTAGGAAATAGTTTCTACGTGGACAACTGTCTGCAAAGCGTCTCGACGCCAGAAGAAGCCGAGGCCCTCCTACTCAAGCTCCGCGCCTCCCTGATCAAAGGCGGCTTTGATCTCCGGCAGTGGGCCAGCAGCGACCCTCAAGTATTGCGCAGCCTCTCCCCAGAGGACAAGGCAGCAAGCAGCGAGACCTGGATGGCGACCATCCCAGGAGAAGCCCAAGAAATGACATTAGGACTAGTCTGGTGCTTCAAAACAGACTCGCTCCATTATAAACACACACCCCTGACCAAGGAGCAGGGAAGGTCGACTTCACTACCGACCACAAGACGGAGTGTATACAGAACACTCGCCAGACAATATGACCCGTTGGGATGTATTCTACCTTACACCACCAGGGCAAAGATGATTGTGTGAGCGCTATGGGACAAGGACCAGGGCTGGGACGACCCCATACCCGAACACCTTGCCTCCACATGGAGAGAGTGGGAGACAGAACTCAGCTCGCTCCCAGGCGTCAACATACGCCGCAGCTACTTCCCACCCACAGTGAGGCCGGAGACGTGCCAGATGGACCTGCACGTCTTCAGCGACGCCTCCGAAGTAGCCTACGGTTCGGTGGCCTACTTGCGGGCCCGAGAGGAGGGAGGAGAAATACATACTGCCTTCATCCTGGCTCGCTCAAGAATAGCCCCCCGCAAGCAACAATCTATCCCACGTCTGGAGCTCTGCGCAGCCCTAGCAGGAGCGCAACTCGCCACGTTAATCCAACGTGAACTCACCATCCCGGTGCAAAGAACAATCCTGTGGTCAGACTCCATGACCGTACTCACATGGATCCAGTCCGATTCGTGCAGATACAAGGTCTTCGTGGGAGTCAGAATCACAGAGATCCAAGATTTAACAGAAGCAGCATGCTGGAGGTATGTGGACACAAAACAGAACCCAGCTGACGTCATCACACGGGGATTGTCCCTGGATGACCTCACCCGTCACAATCTATATAGTGACGGGCCCGAGTTCCTCAAGCTCCCGGAAGAAGAGTGGCCTACACCCACCCCACGGGAGGCGAGTGAAGAGGAGGCAGAGAAGAAGAAATCTATGTTCTGTGGGTTGACACACACACACTCGTCCCCACAGATCCCAACATAGACGACTGCCTCACCCTTGAGAGTGCGCAGCTAAAGACATTCCTGTGGCACCACCCAGAGGTTCAGCCCACTACTGACATTACTGCAGCTAACTACGAAGAAGCAGAACTCCTGCTACAGCAAGCCCAGAGAGACTCGTTCCCCGACGAGCTAGACTGCCTGCAGGGATCAAAGCCAGTCCCGTCAGACAGCAGACTGCTCCACTTAGCCCCTGAGAGCGACGCCCATAATCTCATCAGAGTGGGTGGTCGTCTGAGGAGAGCCCCAGACTTACCGGATGACGTCAAGTACCCGATAGTCTTAAACAGCCGACACAAGGTCACAGAGCTCATCATAAAGAAATACAACGAGGACGTGCACCACGCCGGGGCAGAGAGAGTCTTCGCGGAGATCAGACGTCGTTATTGGATACTGCAAGGAAGAGAAGCAGTACGACGCTTCCAGCGGACTTGTCTAGACTGTCGCAAATGGCGAGCACAGCCCAGTATACCCAGGATGGCTGACCTACCCCCCTGTCGCCTCCGACTCGGCGACAAGCCTTTTCACTCCACCGGTATGGACTGTTTCGGCCCGCTGTATGTAAAGAAAGGAAGAGGGACGGAGAAGCGGTGGGGTATTGTATTCAAATGCATGACCACCCGAGCGATACACATAGAACTCCTTCCAACCATGAGTACGGACTCATTCCTTATGGCCTTCCGGAGATTCACATCGCGGAAAGGAAAACCGTCTATATTATTGTCTGATCACGGGACAAACTTCAAAGGCGGAGAAAGAGAGCTGAGAGAGAGCTTCCAAGCTATGGGCCCAGAACTTAAGACCCACCTCGCTCCATCGCAGATTGATTTCCAGTTTAACCCCCCGAATGCACCTCACTTCGGTGGAACTTGGGAACGATAAGTACGTTCAATAAAGACAGCCCTGTACGCCGTGCTTGGGGCCCAGACCGTGGCGGAAGAAGTCCTCACGACAGTCCTCACGGAGATCGAGGGAGTATTGAACTCAAAGCCCCTCGGTTACGTCTCAAGTGATGTAGCAGATGTCGACCCAGTCACCCCCAACACTCTCTTGATGGGGCGGCTGGACCCCGCGCTACCACAGACAGTGTACAGGCCTGAAGAAGCGAACGGCCGAAGAATGTGGAGGTACAGTCAAGTATTGGCTGACAAGTTTTGGAACAGTTTCCTCCTCCACTATCTACCGTCTCTACAGACCCGCCAGAAATGGGTGAAAGAAAAAGACAATTTGACAGAAGGTACAGTCGTCATGATTATCGACCAGTCACTACCCCGAGCTATGTGGCCGGCCGGCCGCGTAAGCAAAGTGATCACTGGTGCCGACGGAAAGGTCAGAGCGGCAGAAGTGCTCGTCCAAGGGCGGACATATACCAGACCCGTGGCGAGGCTGATAGAGTTGCCAAGGCTCCCCGACACTTTTGATGACGACCATGACCCCCTGACTTTGTGAACTGCCCTACCCTCACAACGGACATTGAGTAGTGGACAGTGCGGTTAATCTGTCTCTGCTTATCTAATTAGGTGGGACTAATTAGGAGGCGGCTGTTACGAAGGATCAGATTAAACCGAATATATATATTTATTACTTGATATATATTGCATAATATTTGTATATCGTCTGATATCCCTTGTGTATTCTTTGTACATATACACGGAATATCCCTTTACCTAGTACAGACCATAATATTTCGTTCTCCTATTGGACAGCGGTCCCTTAGGCGCCACTGCCATACCCCCAAGGTCTAGTTCAAAGTCACCGCCAAAGACATGCCTGGACATGACCGGCTCTGCGCAAGAATACGAGACAGGAATAAGGCTGGTACTAGTTTGTTCACCTAACGTATAAATACGGCGCAGGTGAATACAGAAGTAACCGAGTTACCCAAGTGAAGCCTCACACCACGATACAACGTGCTGTGAAGTAGGGCCCGTTTGGCCCCAAAATAGAGCATTGAGACCGCGTGCGAATTGATAGCTGAAGTATCAGAGTTTATCGCTGTACCGTCGAGTTCGACCTATTCTATTATTTCAGTAATAGTCTATTTATGTATAGTGTATCGTGCGGCTACCGTTCTACAGTGACCAGCATTACCAACGCTTCCTCGTACCAGCTAGTGTGCTTATCCAGGCTGGGCGGCCTAACCTGGCGCCGTCATCCGAGGAGCCCTAGACGAGGACCGTGTGGATATGTACACTGGATAACCTACCCGACGACTACATAGCCCTTTTCGGCTGGATTATATTTGCTTTGGTCCTGTAGCTGATGGAGCGGAGAATCGTCTACACCCACAATTGTGTGGGATTTACCCTGTGAGGAGCAACGTCGAGCCCGCCTCTAGGACGTCTGAGGCTGGCTAGCTTTCTTCCATGCGGAGCTGCATACCGGAGAATAGCTGTTATTCGTCTGCGGATCAAGAGATTATTGCACTGTCTCCTGTACCTGGAGTCTCCTTATTCTTCGTTGACCCAGACTTTGCTACCTTATAATATTTTATTTTCAGCTTTTATAGTTTCACAAACATACATCAAGACAAATCACAAACACAAAGAAAATAAAAAATAAATAAAAAGAACACAAACAGTATGTTGCCAGACACTGTCACATCAATGAACAAACATACACCATGTCAAATGCTATACACTAAGGACGCAAGGGGCTGATTCTCTGACATATATACACATACATATATATATACATATATATATACACACATACATAGTAGTGTTGTCAATACATAGTACAGAAAATACACAGGAGGACATTGAGAAGCACTTATGTTCTAGCTAAGCATTCCAAAAAGGGACCCCATATCATTTCAAATTTGTTCAAGGTCTCAGACCTACTGTGACGAATGCTTTCCAGCTGCAGAGAGGAGACCATCTCAGTGAGCCACCTTTTAAAATTTGGAGACGACGTGTCTTTCCATTCCTTCAGGATAATTCTTTTGGCCACAGCCATACCAAACATCAGGGCCTCCTGCTCATTGTAAGGTAATTCTGCAGTGTTAGCTGAACAGCTGAGTAAAGCTAGAAGGCAGTCTGGGGCAATCTCTCTTTTGTACGCCTTGGTATACCAGTCAAAAATGTCTACCCAGTACTTAAATAGCTTGGGACAAAACCAAAACATATGTGAAAGATTACCCTCTGCGGACATGCAACGATCACAGATAGGCGATACAGAGGGATAGATTCTATGCAGTTTGGTTTTAGAGTAATGTAGTCTGTGAATGACCTTAAACTGTATAAGTTGGACTCTGGCATTAATAGAACATTTATGTATCCTGCTAAGTCCCTCCTCCCACATCTCATCAGAGATTTCCATACTAAGCTCTGTGGACCATACATCTTTAATGTGGTCGGAGGAAGCCATAGATTGGACAGAGAAATATGAAACAAAATCAGATATCAGGTGTTTTGAAACTGGTGATCGGCTCATGAGATTATAAAACTGGTAGTCAGCAGGACATGTCTCAAAGTCTGGGATATTACTGCGGACATAATTTCTAACCTGCAGGTAACGAAAGAAGTGTGAGCTTGTAAGATTAAACTTAGACTTAAGTTCGTTAAATGAGGCAAAGTGACGATCAACATATAGATCTTTAATAGTGGCCAGTCCCTTTCCCTTCCATAATGAAAAAACAATATCAGATTGACCAGGGGGAAAATTATGGTTATCACATATTGGAGCATATGCCGAGGTTGAAGGTACTTTGAAAACCTTTTTGATTTGACTCAATATTCTCAGTGAGTTCCGAAGGATAAAATTGTTGAGAGCCATTTTACTAATCGTATCACACTTAGAAAATAACATTGCAGGAAGAGAGCTTTTTAGGTTCACATGCGCCTCCATGTCTAGCCACCTGGGGGCGTCCATGGCTACTGTAGCATCACCTATGAAGTAATCTTGCCAGAAGGTCATGGCCCTTGCATTAGCAGCCCAGTAGTAGTGCTGGAATACCGGCAGGGCCAGCCCCCCCATATGCTTTGGCTTCTGCAAGTGTGCTTTTGAAATACGATGTGCTTTATAGCCCCAGACAAATGGCAGAAGTATAGTGTCTATCTGTTTAAAGAAAGAGGCAGTCAAAAAAATAGGCACGCTCTGAAAAAGATAAAGGAACCTGGGGAGAACCACCATTTTTATGACATTCACACGCCCCACCAAAGACACTGGCAAAATTCTCCACCTCTCCATATTTTTCTTCAATTTTGAGACCATTTCACCAAAGTTCAGTTTAAATAGGAGTTTGGGATCCTTTGGTATAACTACTCCCAGATAGGTGAAGTGGTCATATTCTATTTTAAAGGGTAAGCTGTCAGTAAAGGAAGAGTCTAGGCTCCCTGAGATGGGCATGAACACACTTTTCTCCCAGTTAATGGAGTAACCAGAGAAAGTACCAAATCAGACTTTGCTACCGACAAATCCTCTCCCCTTGCTGGCCTACAACCGGAGGGACCCTACTAGTATCTCCCGCTGCCCTACTAGTGTACCATAGATATAATTCCTAAGATACAGGTGGTATTCATTATCTCCTGCGTAATATTATAATGGACTTACGCTCTTGACTTACTCACGCACATTCTTCGCCTTACAAGCGCGACTCTAAGTAAAGTAATGTAATCTACTATTATTGCTGCTAATAAATATTATTCTAACCAAGATTTGTGTGGAACCGTGTCATTGTGGAGGTGTTCATCTCATATACCTGTGTACTGTATGGCCAGTAGTAATGTACATAAGACAGTAGTGGTTTAATGATACCATACTTATTTAATACAGTCAGGGAATTGTACCCCTCAGTTACACTAGCTCTTAACTCTAAACAAAAAACTATTATTGCATTTACATCTCTCTTAGCGAGACGCATTATATTGTTAGACTGGAAATCCGCCAACAGTCCTTCTATAGCACAATGGCTCAATAGTGTCATGTTCTTTCTCAAACTTGAGAAAATAAAATACACTATCAGGGGTTCAAGTACAACATTTTACAACATATGGCAGGCAGCCCTTTATAAGCCATGTTAACGAACTACAGCGTCTTTGATTGATTGAATGATTGAATGAACATTTTAATTAACAGATTGAAGAATGGGTACAGTACAGTACAGCTCAATACACACACTTGTTAAGGGGATGCAGACCAGAGAAAGACTTTCGTCTTGTTTACATCAGGGTCCCCCATTTTCAATTCATCATAACATATATGACATACAGATAGACAGTACTGCTACATCTATACATTTATTATGACATACCAGATTTGCAAATACAGTACTGTTTGTGATACAAAAGAGTCCAGAAAAGAGAGTGTGTCTGCCTCCCGGCTGATCCCAATGTTCACCTGCTCTCTCAAACAGAGTCTGGGTTGCTGGGTTTCTCCTTCCCAGGTGAACTGTACTTTTAATCTGTTATGTCCGTCAGGTCTCCCCTTCCTGTGTGAGCTGACCTGGTGTCCAAGGGGTCTCTCCTTCCTGTGTGAGCTGACCTGCTGGATCTATCGGATCTCCTGTACCTGTCGAGCAGACACTGACTAGATGCTAGATCCCACCCCAGCCACTCCCAGTAGTTAAACACGTAGATGCAGCTTGTGTGTGTGAATGTGTGTGTGCATGTGTGTATATGGGGGGGGGGGGGGGGTTACTGGGAGGGCTCAGTTTGTTTATTGTAATTTCATTTATCATTTACTTAATTCGTGTATCTGTATTACGTACCCAAGATGTGAGTTACATTTATTAAAAGTCATGCCTGTTCATAATTCTTTTTATTTTATTTCTTTTCTTTTTGCATTTTTGTAATAAGCCTTGGGCCTCTATACAGAACACTTTGTGCTTGTTGGTGTTGCTTTATATTTTTGTAATTTCTATTATTATTATATATTTTTTCTCATTTGTATTTCAATGTCAATCTTTTAATTTCAATGTATTTTTGTCGTTTGTGTAAAAAGGGAAAAAACCAATACAAATATCTTTAAAAAAAGAAAGAAGGGAAAACGCCAACCATTTTAACCCTTTCACTGCCACACGACAGAAGGTTAGCCCTTTACTATCACACAACCGACGGCGATGCTCCATGGAGCTAATGATGCTAATGATGGAGCATCGCCGTCGGTTGTGTGATAGTAAAGGGCTAACCTTCTGTATTGTCACAGTGAAAGGGTTAACCCGGCTGTCGTGTGGCAGCGAAAGGGTTAAGAATGGTGTGTTCAGCCTTTGCCCCCAGGACCAGAACCACAGAGGTCAGAGGTCAACTGGACGAGCTGCTCCATGGACGTAGTAGAATATAAACCTTGGGGGTGGAGGAACTCCTTAGCGATGCCCCCATTCATGGCCGATGGAGCAGTGTATAGCTTTGGGAGAGAGTTAGTGTTCACTGGCGCCACTGTCCTGGGGCACAGGACTAAGATACTGTATGAGAGTCTTTTTTTTTTTAAACTTAAATTATTATTAACATTTATAGACAAACAACACTTACACAAAAATGGAACCCATAATACAACATTGTTAAACAGACATAAATAATAAAGTACAAAAAATATAATACAATTGTAATACCCAAAAAAATAATAAATAAAATCAAATCAAATCAAATGCTAACTAAGTCAAAAGTGTGTGACATGGGTTCAGAGACCCTCCTTGAACCTCTTTCCTCCTTTACCCTTCGCCCTCTTGTGATGCATTTGGTTCTTCCTCTGTGATGTCGTTTTCGTTCCCCTTGTAATCATCCCACTTTCCCCATCTTTCTCCACATTTCTCTTCCTGTAACCTCAGCATGTGTGTTATCCTCTCCATATCCTGTATCTCCTCCACTATTCCTACCCATTGTGCTATTGTCGGTGGGTCTTCTTTGTACCACAGTCTTGTTATTGCTTTTCTGGCCGCTATCAACATTATCTTTATTAAATATTTGTCCCCCCCTTGTATTCCCTCGTGTGTCAGGTCTCCTAAGTAAAGCATCAGTCCTGTTTGTGGTAACCCGTATCCTAATATTCTGATCATTGCCTCCCCTATCTCCTCCCAATACCCCTTCAGCTTCTGACATCCCCAGAATATGTGTGTGTGATTTGCCCGCTCCTTCCCACACATCCTCCAGCATGCTCTTTGTGTTGGTGCATATTTTCCCTTCAGCTCTGGGGTTATAAAGAATCTGATTATGTTTTTCCATCCAAACTATTTCCATATCCTCGATCCTGTTGTTGAATGTTGCACCTCGCATATGTTCCCCCATTCCTTCCCTGTTATTCCTATCTCTAGTTCTCTCTTCCATTTCTCCCTTATATAATCGGTCGTGTGTCTGTATGAGAGTCTTTTAAATAGATTGCATTCATCCCATGTCCTTCCCCTGCTGGCACCTGGTCACTCTACCCGTCATCTAGACTCAGACTAATTGTTCCTGGGGTGCCCCAGAGGAAAATTGGGGCATCTGCTTTTAAATTCTATGCACCACAGCTGTGGAACACAATCCCAAACGATATTAGAGAGGCTGGCTCAGTGGACATTTTTAAACGACAGTTGAAAACATACCTTTTTAATATTGCTTTTAATTAGCAACTCTTTTTATTATTTTTCTTTAATCATCGATTTTATCCACTTTCTTTACTTGTGATTCTAGACTGTGTGGTTTACTTTGTTCTTTTTTAAATCTGTTATTATTCATTGTTTTATCTTCTTTCTTTTATCATGTAATGTGAAGCACTTTGGGCTGCATCTTGTATGAAAAGTGCTATATAAATAAAGTTATTATTATTATTATTATTATTATTATTATTATTATTATTATTATTATTATTATTATTATTATTATTATCCGTCATCTAGACTCAGAGGAGAAGGTCTAACATCATCTAGACTCAGAGGAGAAGGTCTAACATCATGTAGAGTCAGAGGAGAAGGTCTAACATCATCTAGACTCAGAGGAGAAGGTCTAACATCATCTAGACTCAGAGGAGAAGGTCTAACATCATCTAGACTCAGAGGAGAAGGTCTAACATCATCTAGACTCAGAGGAGAAGGTCTAACATCATCTAGACTCAGAGGAGAAGGTCTAACATCATCTAGACTCAGAGGAGAAGGTCTAACATCATCTAGACTCAGAGGAGAAGGTCTAACATCATCTAGACTCAGAGGAGAAGGTCTAACATCATGTAGAGTCAGAGGAGAAGGTCTAACATCATCTAGACTCAGAGGAGAAGGTCTAACATCATGTAGAGTCAGAGGAGAAGGTCTAACATCATGTAGACTCAGAGGAGAAGGTCTAACATCAGCTAGACTCAGAGGAGAAGGTCTAACATCATGTAGACTCAGAGGAGAAGGTCTAACATCATGTAGACTCAGAGGAGAAGGTCTAACATCATCTAGACTCAGAGGAGAAGGTCTAACATCATGTAGAGTCAGAGGAGAAGGTCTAACATCATGTAGACTCAGAGGAGAAGGTCTAACATCATCTAGACTCAGAGGAGAAGGTCTAACATCATGTAGACTCAGATGAGAAGGTCTAACATCATCTAGACTCAGAGGAGAAGGTCTAACATCATGTAGAGTCAGAGGAGAAGGTCTAACATCATGTAGACTCAGAGGAGAAGGTCTAACATCATCTAGAGTCAGAGGAGAAGGTCTAACATCATCTAGACTCAGAGGAGAAGGTCTAACATCATCTAGACTCAGAAGAGAAGGTCTAACATCATGTAGACTCAGAGGAGAAGGTCTAACATCATGTAGAGTCAGAGGAGAAGGTCTAACATCATCTAGACTCAGAGGAGAAGGTCTAACATCATCTAGACTCAGAGGAGAAGGTCTAACATCATCTAGACTCAGAGGAGAAGGTCTAACATCATCTAGACTCAGAGGAGAAGGTCTAACATCATGTAGACTCAGAGGAGAAGGTCTAACATCATCTAGACTGAGAGGAGAAGGTCTAACATCATCTAGACTCAGAGGAGAAGGTCTAACATCATCTAGACTCAGAGGAGAAGGTCTAACATCATCTAGACTCAGAGGAGAAGGTCTAACATCATGTAGAGTCAGAGGAGAAGGTCTAACATCATCTAGACTCAGAGGAGAAGGTCTAACATCATGTAGAGTCAGAGGAGAAGGTCTAACATCATGTAGACTCAGAGGAGAAGGTCTAACATCAGCTAGACTCAGAGGAGAAGGTCTAACATCATGTAGACTCAGAGGAGAAGGTCTAACATCATGTAGACTCAGAGGAGAAGGTCTAACATCATCTAGACTCAGAGGAGAAGGTCTAACATCATGTAGAGTCAGAGGAGAAGGTCTAACATCATGTAGACTCAGAGGAGAAGGTCTAACATCATCTAGACTCAGAGGAGAAGGTCTAACATCATGTAGACTCAGATGAGAAGGTTGTGGGATATTTGGTGGATATCCTGATGAAGAATGTCTCAGTCAACCGAGGCTTGGATAATAACAAGGTTTATTAACCAAACAGATAGAATACATAGAGAGAATGGCTGAGGCTCTCGCCCCAGGTGATCAGCTGAAATCCCCCAGGTAAGAAGCCCCTATTGTGGTCGGGAGGAGCCCTTTATAGTTCAACAAAGGGGGTGTGTGGTCCCATTTGATAGGTCAGATGGGGGGGAGGGGGTACAGGTTTGGGGACACAGGGGAGGGGGGTGTCTTATTCCACAGAGAGGGGGGGGGGGCACAGGTAAAGGGAACACAGGGGAGGGGGATATATTTACATGAGGACATATTATACCACAATACTCACTTTTCTTTCTTATAATGTGGGTGAGATTAATGTATAATATACCAGGATTGTTTGGAACAGGTAAAAGTGGGGATAATAGTTTAAAAATAGAATTATTTACATACATGATTAATAGAATTATTTACATACATGATTCATGACATGATCGACTGGACTGCGGTCTGTGTTATTTTGATATCAGAGATGTGGGAATAGATATCACCCTTTTCTTTTATTAATCGCTCAAAATACCTATATCAATGAGTGGTCCTCATCTCTGATATCAAACAACAATTAACATAATCATTAGAAGCTATCGCTGTGCAAATATCTTGGCATACCTTCAGTCGTTCATGTCGTGACTCTGGGGAGCTAATGTGATCGTTGTGCATACAGGCATCGTAATAAACCAATTAAATACATGCACTGTCTGTGTGGTCAGAGTGCACAGGGTGAAAAAACAAAATTGTGTTCATAATTATTAGGAATCGGATTTACACATAAGGCTAATGTGTACAAAAACATTTTAACAACCGTTAACCTGGTGGTTAATAAAACTAACATGATTGATTATGGGAAACTGTTCACAAATATATATATATATTTTTGCACATTTTGTGATGATTCTTGATGAAATTACTTAGGATCCAGTTGTATTTAATCTGAGTTTGAGTGTCACTTTCATCTGTGATTGCCTCAGCTTTGTTGGTTTTTACTTAGAATCAGGCAATTTTCTCCATTTCTTCTCTATAAATGAGGAGATAAAACGTCTTATGCATCGCTTCTGTATGTAATTCTAGTGCATATACTATCAATGGTTCACCATACAGGTGCAAAACAACGTTGCATGTCCTCTTCTATGAGAGAATAAAACAACTGATTATTTCTTGTCTGACAATACAATTTTGTAACCTAAGTAATTCTAATGTGATGTAATGTGATCATGTGGTCACTTCTTCCTTCAGCAATACATTTTAGCTCATTATTACTAACCATTGTTAATGTTTTCTCATTGATTTCTTTTCATCACATCCCTAGTTCATCGTTTTGCAGATACATACAATTGTGTGAAAAGTTTCCTGCTTGTGAAGGTATTAATCTGAATGATGTTGCGTCGTTGTTGACAAGGTGTTCTCTGTCGGTCGTGTGGCAGGGCCAAACAGTAACACATAAAAATTAAATAAATATATACAATAGACATTACCTTAGTGGCTAATGTGTCAAAATAAAATTGAAAACCGTTAACCTAGTGGTTAATATAAAAGGTGATTATGATAATCGTTATGCATTGTTCTGTGGTGCATACTATCAATGGTCAAAACAAACTTGGTGTCTTGGAACAATCCAACTGGTTCTGCCCTGTTTAACAATACCATTTTGCAATGTGACTCTGTGATCATTTCTCATTGTCATTATAAAATTGGTTAATGCAATCTTACTGATTGTATTTCATCATATTCCTAGTCAATAATTTTCCAGATACATATGAACTCTGTGAAACAGTTCTTGTTTGTGAATCTGACAGTTGCTGTGAAGTGTTGATCATCTGTTCTCAGTCTGTCGTGTGGCAGGGCCAATACATACATAACAATGTGGACAATGTGTGTTCAGAAGTATCTTGTTCTACAGGTCTCTGATGATGTCTCTTCTTGACGATGCAGTCGGGAACATTCACTGGTCGTCGTTCATTCAGAGGGGGCCTACAGGAGGTCGCCGTCCGCTCCCTGTGTACCTTGTCAAGGGTCACCGGTAGCAGTCAACTATAGTGGTCTTTTCCTGCAGCCTATGTTGTTCTCCATCACCACCACACATCCGCCACTGTGCTCACGCTTGGCTCCCATCAGGCCCAGAGACATGGTGGTCAGGGCGTTCTTGAACGTGGTGGTTGGTCCCCCCCGTTCCTCGTCATCGCGGTACTAGAGGGGCGAGCGTTTTTGAATGTGTTGTGCTGGTTTCGCTGTCCTCTCCTCGTCATTGCGGTACCACTTGATGGAGGGCGAGGGCCCGCCGGTGTAGTGGCTAGTCAGTAGGACGCTCTTTCTCACACGGATGACAATCTTGTCATGGGAATCCACCTTGATGGTCGGGGACTTCAGTTCCCGTTTGCAGGTGATGGGTTTGTTTCTTCAGGTGGCGCTTGCGAACGAAACTCTTCCGGCACATGTTGCATTTGTACGGCTTCTCTCCCGAGTGGACCCCCCTCTGGTGCTCCTTCAAGTTAGCCGCGGTTGCAAAGCACTTCGCACACTGTGTGCATCGATGGGGCTTGTCCCCTACTACCCCCACGGCGTGGGTCTTCTGGTGCTGCTTCAGGTTGGAGGATGTGGTGAAGCCTTTACTGCACTGGCCACAGGTGTACGGCTTCTCGCGTGTGTGGAGCTCCTGGTGCTTCTTCAGATGCCTCCTGCGTACAAAGCTCTTCCTACACTGGGTGCACTTGTACGGCTTGTCATCCGAGTGCATCTTCATGTGTTCTCTGAGAGAGATGGCCGCCGCGAAGCTCTTGCTACACTCGGAGCACTGATGGGGCTTCTCCGGCATCTGGTGAGACTTGAGGTTGAAGGCTTGAGGTTGAAGGCGTCGATGACGCCCTTGCCGACCATCTCGACCCCGGTGGGGGCGTACGCCTTTTCTTTCGTGTGGATTTTCATGTGCTGCTTGAGGCTGGTCTCCACGGCGAAGCTCTCGCCACAGTGGACACAGATGTACGGGTTGATGTCCTTGTGGATCTCAAAGTGCTGGTGGAGGTCGGCGATGCTGCCAAAGATCTCGCCGCACTCGCTGCACTCCAGGCCGTGGGTCTCGTGGATCACCATCCCGCTGTCCGACTCCACGATCAGCTCCCCGCCGTGGTCCGACAGAGCCACGTTAGACTCCGTCTTGATCTCGGTCTGTCGTGGTCATGCAGTGCCGGGGTGGAGGCCGTCAAAAGGTTGATCTCCTCTTCGTCAGTGTCTCCTTGGTCAGTCTCCTTCGTGGTCCTCTGCTCCACTTTCTTGGGGATGTCTGTGGGCTGGGTTGGATGGTTCTCCCACGGTTGTTGTCGTCGCCTCTGGTTGTGTCCGCAGCTTCGTGGTTCAGGTCACGCGTCGTCTCACTCGTCCTGTCCTCTCATCAATTCGTGATCTGAGGGTGATAAACACTGCCTTAGAAAACTCCTCACATAAATGATTCAACGCCTTTCTGCTAAAGTGGAAAATCATTTTGGGATTAATTCAATTCATTGTAAATAAAATCACTTAATTGACAATAGGAAATGCAAGCCAATTGCATTAGCAGTGATTCTTTACGTCAAGAAGGTTACATTCACTACAATTTTATCAGATTTTGTATCTAACTAGATCTTACAGCATTAGGCTTTAAATAAAATTTGTAAATGAATGGCCAAAGTTTTGAATCAGATAAAATAGCTCCTTGTCTTCATATTCTGATGGTCTTAAATTGAAGTTGATCTTACCTCAGGCCGCGTACGATGGTGTGCTTCTTCAAGATACTTACCTCGCCATGACTTCTCGGTTGTTCTTCACATCTCAGTGTGGCTCATCATAGCATAGCATGGGGAAAAAACATAAAATCTAGGTAGCCAGTTAATTTTGCATGAAAAACAATCATTTCTTATCATCTAACCCTAACTAACCTTACTGTCATGCATTTGTCCTAATAAACTAATCTACACTGTAGCACTCAACACTTTGATGACCATTGTTACTCAGCTGATAGAGGTGTGCCTTGCCTGATGTCCTGTCGTACAGAACCTGTGAGTCGCTTTGGATAAAAGTGTCAGCTAAATGATCAATGTTGTTGATATCTTGTACATTTAGATAATTGTGCTGCAATTTTGGTGGTTGATAATTTTGCAGTCATGGAAAGTATTAGTTGTTAAAAGAATAGTCTAAGGAAAGTCATGCATGTTATTGGTTATAAACAGAGAATAGAAGGAGGGGATTGTAAGTAGTTGTTTTCATCATTAATCTTTCATCTCGGGCACTTCTCTAATTCATGTGCCTTTTGAAAAGAGATGATGAAAACGACTGGTTAGTTATTGTTAGTATGGGAGTTAGGTAGATTTTCATAACTGCAAATTCATCATCTGTAACTAATTCATGTTAATTAAGTGGTTCTCTGTTGCCATCCACCGCCAGGTGAGTTCATCAAGTCTGTGGTCACGAGTGCAGGCATTTGCATTGCTTTGTCTCCCAAGTGCCCACTCTGAAGAAATTTACATGTGGGTGTTTTGGATGTAGATTTGTTCCAAATGGTCAATCGATTGTCTCTCAGCTCTGCACTGTCTCTCGGTTGACATGCAAATTGTTGGATTTTCTGTCTTTTGTGATACAATTTGGGTGTAGTCATTCACTGTTTTGCATCTCGCCTCAGAGCCAGATCTGTAAATACAAACACATGTTAATTTTCCACTCTTTTCTAAGACCTGGGTGAATCCTCTTTGACTGTCTGTGTGCTCAACAAACATTAGCTAGATCTCATCCATCCCGTTCTTGGATGTAATGATAGTGTTATCATTTATCAATCATATCGCATATGTACACAAGCATCATATGAATGTGGACCCACACATTTTGAATCATGTTTAAAATGTCTTACAATGGAAAGGGCTAGTTATCTTTCATTGGTTCTTTAGATAAACACATTAACTCAAGTGAATATAACCTAAACATCTTACTTTTAAACATGATCTATGTTGTTTGTGCCCAAGTTTTTCAACATTGAAAGCTTATAAAGTCTAATCTAACGCTGTTTATGTGGACTACAAGGTACGCCCACAGATGTATTATAATTCTGAAACAGACATTGTAATTAGCTTTATGTGACTTATAATGTGTAAATTAAAGCAACATAAACACTCAAGTGATCTGAGATAGTTGTAATTTACTGTAACTGAGATGATAGTTGTGTACCACAAACAGTACTGAATTTGCAAATCTGGTATGTCATAAATGTACAGATGTAGCAGTACTGACTATCTGTATGTCATGTATGTCATAATATGTCCTGATAAATAGAAAATGGGGGACCCTGATGTAAACAAGACTAAAGTCTCTCTCTGGTCTGCATCCCCTTAACAATTGTGTGTATTGAGCTGTACTGTATTGTACCCATTCTGCAATCTGTTAATAAAGTTTTCAATCAATCAATCAAAGCATCTATATTTATGATTTTCATACTCACCGGGGAAAGCTGCAATGTTCGGTTCGTTTCTCCGGTGGTCTGGGATGGTGCAACCTGCATCTCGCCACTGCAACTCAACATTTTCCAATGGCAGCGCGCACATATATATACAAATAAAACATATACTACACGTGGATTTCACGCACCCTTGGCCTTGGGTACATTACACTTTACGTTCGCTTATGGATAGTTTAATATAAAATAATAACTTCACGGCGCGCATAGCGTCACGTCATTGCTCCATGCGACGTTCGTGTGTTCTCATTCGCCTTGGAAATAACGCTTTGCAATTCATACAGTATTTTTTTTCACGAGCTCTCAATAGCCTGGAATTCCTATACCAGCGTTTTGTTACCGAATGAACGCGCCTGTGCATATGTGAAACGTAAACAAACTGAAACGATAAAACTATACTTCCCCAAATGGTTGTTCCCGTGGGCCGGTGTTCTGCGGAATCCGGAAATTACTATCCTAGTTTGTTCCCGTGAACTGCACTTCAATGTTATTCTTTGTATAACGGTAACTCGTCTCTCAATGCTCGTCGCGCTATCCGCAGCCGGTTCTTGACTCAATAAAGCAACGCGACGGGTCCTATAATACTTGTGCACATACAAACGAGACTTAAAACAGACACACAAACATTAATACATATAAGTTAACGTGTGTGTATATCTGACTGTATTGGATCGCTGTACGTTTAGTCGACCAACATCTGTTGCGACAAGGCATTCATACCCTTGATATATAACTACACATCGTTATTAAAATCATAACGACCGAACCTGACTTCGAAATTTACCAGCGATATATTCGATTTTATATACCTTTTAATCATACTCTCGGCCTCTTAACCCGCGACTAACGTCCTGTTTAATGTACTTTCCGCGACTGATGTCCCGTTTAATGTACATTTACGTACTCCCGGGACATCGCGTAATCATGTACTAACTAGGACATCGCGTGATCATCTTCCCGCTATCTGTATTGATCAATTGGTTAATTTAATCCAAAATACATCGTTTTCAGGAAATGGAAGAGATTGTGAGCTTAGTTTGAGGTTGAAACAATGAATATTATGACGCTACTCTGGTAATTTCTAATTATGATTCCATCAGCTTCTCGGTCCTAACTTCCCGCCTCTTTGCAAAGGAATCACAGAACGTTTTTTTAACAGAGTAGCGTTTTCAAGGATATCACATCTAATAAGCCCACGTTTCTTGCCTTGTTGCCTATATTTTAGTCTGAATTAGACTTGGGGTAGCAATCCATCAACCTGTATTGTGTGCCTTAACTTTTGGTCGGCTCCGACTCGACCTGGAATAGCACTTCAACCTTTGTGCCTAAACTTTTGGGAATAGCACTATAACCCATCCTCTCAGAACCGCCTGATAAAGGACCCAGGTGCACGCGCGCCCTGGTAACGATTCTCAATACAGATCAGATATATTAATGCACATTATTCCTACTCAGCCATGATCTCAATATTTGACAACATTCTGTAATATTCACCTGGCACAGAGAAAAGCGGGAAGATTTTAATTCCTTCCATACATTTTTGGTCGACCATCCTATTATACTCACTTTTCTCTGTATAGTTGAATGATACAGCACGCCGGGAGGACGCAAGAGTCCGTCACAAGTTCGTAGACGCCAATTGTGGGATATTTGGTGGATATCCTGATGAAGAATGTCTCAGTCAACCGAGGCTTGGATAATAACAAGGTTTATTAACCAAACAGATAGAATACATAGAGAGAATGGCTGAGGCTCTCGCCCCAGGTGATCAGCTGAAATCCCCCAGGTAAGAAGCCCCTATTGTGGTCAGGAGGAGCCCTTTATAGTTCAACAAAGGGGGTGTGTGGTCCCATTTGATAGGTCAGATGGGGGGGAGGGGGTACAGGTTTGGGGACACAGGGGAGGGGGGTGTCTTATTCCACAGAGAGGGGGGGGGGGCACAGGTAAAGGGAACACAGGGGAGGGGGATATATTTACATGAGGACATATTATACCACAAGGTCTAACATCATCTAGACTCAGAGGAGAAGGTCTAACATCATGTAGAGTCAGAGGAGAAGGTCTAACATCATGTAGACTCAGAGGAGAAGGTCTAACATCATCTAGAGTCAGAGGAGAAGGTCTAACATCATCTAGACTCAGAGGAGAAGGTCTAACATCATCTAGACTCAGAAGAGAAGGTCTAACATCATGTAGACTCAGAGGAGAAGGTCTAACATCATGTAGAGTCAGAGGAGAAGGTCTAACATCATCTAGACTCAGAGGAGAAGGTCTAACATCATCTAGACTCAGAGGAGAAGGTCTAACATCATGTAGACTCAGAGGAGAAGGTCTAACATCATGTAGACTCAGAGGAGAAGGTCTAACATCATCTAGACTCAGAGGAGAAGGTCTAACATCATGTAGAGTCAGAGGAGAAGGTCTAACATCATGTAGAGTCAGAGGAGAAGGTCTAACATCATCTAGACTCAGAGGAGAAGGTCTAACATCATGTAGAGTCAGAGGAGAAGGTCTAACATCATGTAGAGTAAGAGGAGAAGGTCTAACATCATGTAGAGTCAGAGGAGAAGGTCTAACATCATGTAGACTCAGAGGAGAAGGTCTAACATCATCTAGACTCAGAGGAGAAGGTCTAACATCATGTAGACTCAGAGGAGAAGGTCTAACATCATCTAGACTCAGAGGAGAAGGTCTAACATCATGTAGAGTCAGAGGAGAAGGTCTACCATCATCTAGACTCAGAGGAGAAGGTCTAACATCATGTAGAGTCAGAGGAGAAGGTCTAACATCATCTAGACTCAGAGGAGAAGGTCTAACATCATGTAGACTCAGAGGAGAAGGTCTAACATCGTGTAGACTCAGAGGAGAAGGTCTAACATCATCTAGACTCAGAGGAGAAGGTCTAACATCATGTAGACTCAGAGGAGAAGGTCTAACATCATGTAGAGTCAGAGGAGAAGGTCTAACATAATCTAGACTCAGAGGAGAAGGTCTAACATCATGTAGACTCAGAGGAGAAGGTCTAACATCATGTAGAGTCAGAGGAGAAGGTCTAACATCATCTAGACTCAGAGGAGAAGGTCTAACATCATCTAGACTCAGAGGAGAAGGTCTAACATCATCTAGACTCAGAGGAGAAGGTCTAACATCATGTAGACTCAGAGGAGAAGGTCTAACATCATCTAGACTCAGAGGAGAAGGTCTAACATCATCTAGACTCAGAGGAGAAGGTCTAACATCATGTAGACTCAGAGGAGAAGGTCTAACATCATCTAGACTCAGAGGAGAAGGTCTAACATCATCTAGACTCAGAGGAGAAGGTCTAACATCATCTAGAGTCAGAGGAGAAGGTCTAACATCATATAGACTCAGAGGAGAAGGTCTAACATAATGTAGAGTCAGAGGAGAAGGTCAAACATCATCTAGAGTCAGAGGAGAAGGTCTAACATCATCTAGACTCAGAGGAGAAGGTCTAACATCATCTAGACTCAGAGGAGAAGGTCTAACATCATCTAGAGTCAGAGGAGAAGGTCTAACATCATGTAGAGTCAGAGGAGAAGGTCTAACATCATCTAGACTCAGAGGAGAAGGTCTAACATCATGTAGACTCAGAGGAGAAGGTCTAACATCATGTAGAGTCAGAGGAGAAGGTCTAACATCATGTAGACTCAGAGGAGAAGGTCTAACATCATCTAGACTCAGAGGAGAAGGTCTAACATCATCTAGACTCAGAGGAGAAGGTCTAACATCATGTAGAGTCAGAGGAGAAGGTCTAACATCATCTAGACTCAGAGGAGAAGGTCTAACATCATCTAGACTCAGAGGAGAAGGTCTAACATCATGTAGAGTCAGAGGAGAAGGTCTAACATCATGTAGAGTCAGAGGAGAAGGTCTAACATCATGTAGACTCAGAGGAGAAGGTCTAACATCATGTAGACTCAGAGGAGAAGGTCTAACATCATGTAGACTCAGAGGAGAAGGTCTAACATCATGTAGACTCAGAGGAGAAGGTCTAACATCATCTAGACTCAGAGGAGAAGGTCTAACATCATGTAGAGTCAGAGGAGAAGGTCTAACATCATCTAGACTCAGAGGAGAAGGTCTAACATCATCTAGACTCAGAGGAGAAGGTCTAACATCATGTAGACTCAGAGGAGAAGGTCTAACATCATGTAGAGTCAGAGGAGAAGGTCTAACATCATGTGGAGTCAGAGGAGAAGGTCTAACATCATGTAGACTCAGAGGAGAAGGTCTAACATCATGTAGACTCAGAGGAGAAGGTCTAACATCATGTAGACTCAGAGGAGAAGGTCTAACATCATGTAGACTCAGAGGAGAAGGTCTAACATCATGTAGACTCAGAGGAGAAGGTCTAACATCATCTAGACTCAGAGGAGAAGGTCTAACATCATCTAGACTCAGAGGAGAAGGTCTAACATCATGTAGAGTCAGAGGAGAAGATCTAACATCATCTAGACTCAGAGGAGAAGGTCTAACATCATCTAGACTCAGAGGAGAAGGTCTAACATCATGTAGAGTCAGAGGAGAAGGTCTAACATCATGTAGAGTCAGAGGAGAAGGTCTAACATCATGTAGACTCAGAGGAGAAGGTCTAACATCATGTAGACTCAGAGGAGAAGGTCTAACATCATGTAGAGTCAGAGGAGAAGGTCTAACATCATGTAGACTCAGAGGAGAAGGTCTAACATCATCTAGACTCAGAGGAGAAGGTCTAACATCATGTAGAGTCAGAGGAGAAGGTCTAACATCATGTAGAGTCAGAGGAGAAGGTCTAACATCATGTAGACTCAGAGGAGAAGGTCTAACATCATCTAGACTCAGAGGAGAAGGTCTAACATCATCTAGACTCAGAGGAGAAGGTCTAACATCATGTAGACTCAGAGGAGAAGGTCTAACATCATGTAGACTCAGAGGAGAAGGTCTAACATCATGTAGAGTCAGAGGAGAAGGTCTAACATCATCTAGACTCAGAGGAGAAGGTCTAACATCATGTAGAGTCAGAGGAGAAGGTCTAACATCATCTAGACTCAGAGGAGAAGGTCTAACATCATGTAGAGTCAGAGGAGAAGGTCTAACATCATCTAGACTCAGAGGAGAAGGTCTAACATCATCTAGACTCAGAGGAGAAGGTCTAACATCATGTAGAGTCAGAGGAGAAGGTCTAACATCATGTAGAGTCAGAGGAGAAGGTCTAACATCATGTAGACTCAGAGGAGAAGGTCTAACATCATCTAGACTCAGAGGAGAAGGTCTAACATCATGTAGACTCAGAGGAGAAGGTCTAACATCATGTAGAGTCAGAGGAGAAGGTCTAACATCATGTAGAGTCAGAGGAGAAGGTCTAACATCATGTAGAGTCAGAGGAGAAGGTCTAACATCATGTAGACTCAGAGGAGAAGGTCTAACATCATCTAGACTCAGAGGAGAAGGTCTAACATCATCTAGACTCAGATGAGAAGGTCTAACATCATGTAGACTCAGAGGAGAAGGTCTAACATCATGTAGACTCAGAGGAGAAGGTCTAACATCATCTAGACTCAGAGGAGAAGGTCTAACATCATCTAGACTCAGAGGAGAAGGTCTAACATCATGTAGAGTCAGAGGAGAAGGTCTAACATCATCTAGACTCAGAGGAGAAGGTCTAACATCATGTAGACTCAGAGGAGAAGGTCTAACATCATGTAGACTCAGAGGAGAAGGTCTAACATCATGTAGACTCAGAGGAGAAGGTCTAACATCATCTAGACTCAGAGGAGAAGGTCTAACATCATGTAGACTCAGAGGAGAAGGTCTAACATCATCTAGACTCAGAGGAGAAGGTCTAACATCATCTAGACGCAGAGGAGAAGGTCTAACATCATCTAGACTCAGAGGAGAAGGTCTAACATCATCTAGACTCAGAGGAGAAGGTCTAACATCATGTAGACTCAGAGGAGAAGGTCTAACATCATCTAGACTCAGAGGAGAAGGTCTAACATCATGTAGACTCAGAGGAGAAGGTCTAACATCATCTAGACTCAGAGGAGAAGGTCTAACATCATCTAGACTCAGAGGAGAAGGTCTAACATCATGTAGACTCAGAGGAGAAGGTCTAACATCATCTAGACTCAGAGGAGAAGGTCTAACATCATGTAGACTCAGAGGAGAAGGTCTAACATCATGTAGAGTCAGAGGAGAAGGTCTAACATCATGTAGACTCAGAGGAGAAGGTCTAACATCATGTAGAGTCAGAGGAGAAGGTCTAACATCATCTAGACTCAGAGGAGAAGGTCTAACATCATGTAGAGTCAGAGGAGAAGGTCTAACATCATGTAGAGTCAGAGGAGAAGGTCTAACATCATCTAGACTCAGAGGAGAAGGTCTAACATCATCTAGACTCAGAGGAGAAGGTCTAACATCATGTAGAGTCAGAGGAGAAGGTCTAACATCATCTAGACTCAGAGGAGAAGGTCTAACATCATCTAGAGTCAGAGGAGAAGGTCTAACATCATGTAGACTCAGAGGAGAAGGTCTAACATCATGTAGACTCAGAGGAGAAGGTCTAACATCATGTAGACTCAGAGGAGAAGGTCTAACATCATCTAGACTCAGAGGAGAAGGTCTAACATCATCTAGACTCAGAGGAGAAGGTCTAACATCATCTAGACTCAGAGGAGAAGGTCTAACATCATGTAGAGTCAGAGGAGAAGGTCTAACATCATCTAGACTCAGAGGAGAAGGTCTAACATCATCTAGACTCAGAGGAGAAGGTCTAACATCATGTAGAGTCAGAGGAGAAGGTCTAACATCATGTAGACTCAGAGGAGAAGGTCTAACATCATGTAGACTTAGAGGAGAAGGTCTAACATCATCTAGACTCAGAGGAGAAGGTCTAACATCATGTAGAGTCAGAGGAGAAGGTCTAACATCATCTAGACTCAGAGGAGAAGGTCTAACATCATCTAGACTCAGAGGAGAAGGTCTAACATCATGTAGACTCAGAGGAGAAGGTCTAACATCATCTAGACTCAGAGGAGAAGGTCTAACATCATCTAGACTCAGAGGAGAAGGTCTAACATCATGTAGAGTCAGAGGAGAAGGTCTAACATCATCTAGACTCAGAGGAGAAGGTCTAACATCATCTAGACTCAGAGGAGAAGGTCTAACATCATGTAGAGTCAGAGGAGAAGGTCTAACATCATGTAGAGTCAGAGGAGAAGGTCTAACATCATGTAGACTCAGAGGAGAAGGTCTAACATCATCTAGACTCAGAGGAGAAGGTCTAACATCATGTAGACTCAGATGAGAAGGTGTAACATCATGTAGACTCAGAGGAGAATGTCTAACATCATCTAGACTCAGAGGAGAAGGTCTAACATCACGTAGACTCAGAGGAGAAGGTCTAACATCATGTAGAGTCAGAGGAGAAGGTCTAACATCATGTAGAGTCAGAGGAGAAGGTCTAACATCATGTAGACTCAGAGGAGAAGGTCTAACATCATCTAGACTCAGAGGAGAAGGTCTAACATCATGTAGACTCAGAGGAGAAGGTCTAACATCATGTAGAGTCAGAGGAGAAGGTCTAACATCATGTAGAGTCAGAGGAGAAGGTCTAACATCATGTAGAGTCAGAGGAGAAGGTCTAACATCATGTAGACTCAGAGGAGAAGGTCTAACATCATCTAGACTCAGAGGAGAAGGTCTAACATCATGTAGAGTCAGAGGAGAAGGTCTAACATCATCTAGACTCAGAGGAGAAGGTCTAACATCATCTAGAGTCAGAGGAGAAGGTCTAACATCATGTAGACTCAGAGGAGAAGGTCTAACATCATGTAGACTCAGAGGAGAAGGTCTAACATCATGTAGACTCAGAGGAGAAGGTCTAACATCATCTAGACTCAGAGGAGAAGGTCTAACATCATCTAGACTCAGAGGAGAAGGTCTAACATCATCTAGACTCAGAGGAGAAGGTCTAACATCATGTAGAGTCAGAGGAGAAGGTCTAACATCATCTAGACTCAGAGGAGAAGGTCTAACATCATCTAGACTCAGAGGAGAAGGTCTAACATCATGTAGAGTCAGAGGAGAAGGTCTAACATCATGTAGACTCAGAGGAGAAGGTCTAACATCATGTAGACTCAGAGGAGAAGGTCTAACATCATCTAGACTCAGAGGAGAAGGTCTAACATCATGTAGAGTCAGAGGAGAAGGTCTAACATCATCTAGACTCAGAGGAGAAGGTCTAACATCATCTAGACTCAGAGGAGAAGGTCTAACATCATGTAGACTCAGAGGAGAAGGTCTAACATCATCTAGACTCAGAGGAGAAGGTCTAACATCATCTAGACTCAGAGGAGAAGGTCTAACATCATGTAGAGTCAGAGGAGAAGGTCTAACATCATCTAGACTCAGAGGAGAAGGTCTAACATCATCTAGACTCAGAGGAGAAGGTCTAACATCATGTAGAGTCAGAGGAGAAGGTCTAACATCATGTAGAGTCAGAGGAGAAGGTCTAACATCATGTAGACTCAGAGGAGAAGGTCTAACATCATCTAGACTCAGAGGAGAAGGTCTAACATCATGTAGACTCAGATGAGAAGGTGTAACATCATGTAGACTCAGAGGAGAATGTCTAACATCATCTAGACTCAGAGGAGAAGGTCTAACATCACGTAGACTCAGAGGAGAAGGTCTAACATCATGTAGAGTCAGAGGAGAAGGTCTAACATCATGTAGAGTCAGAGGAGAAGGTCTAACATCATGTAGACTCAGAGGAGAAGGTCTAACATCATCTAGACTCAGAGGAGAAGGTCTAACATCATGTAGACTCAGATGAGAAGGTGTAACATCATGTAGACTCAGAGGAGAAGGTCTAACATCATGTAGACTCAGAGGAGAAGGTCTAACATCATCTAGACTCAGATGAGAAGGTCTAACATCATCTAGAGTCAGAGGAGAAGGTCTACCATCATGTAGACTCAGAGGAGAAGGTCTAACATCATGTAGACTCAGAGGAGAAGGTCTAACATCATGTAGAGTCAGAGGAGAAGGTCTAACATCATGTAGAGTCAGAGGAGAAGGTCTAACATCATGTAGACTCAGAGGAGAAGGTCTAACATCATCTAGACTCAGAGGATAAGGTCTAACATCATGTAGAGTCAGAGGAGAAGGTCTAACATCATGTAGACTCAGAGGAGAAGGTCTAACATCATCTAGACTCAGAGGAGAAGGTCTAACATCATGTAGAGTCAGAGGAGAAGGTCTAACATAATGTAGACTCAGAGGAGAAGGTCTAACATCATGTAGAGTCAGAGGAGAAGGTCTAACATCATCTAGACTCAGAGGAGAAGGTCTAACATCATGTAGAGTCAGAGGAGAAGGTCTAACATCATGTAGTGTCAGAGGAGAAGGTCTAACATCATCTAGACTCAGAGGAGAAGGTCTAACATCATCTAGACTCAGAGGAGAAGGTCTAACATCATGTAGAGTCAGAGGAGAAGGTCTAACATCATCTAGACTCAGAGGAGAAGGTCTAACATCATCTAGAGTCAGAGGAGAAGGTCTAACATCATGTAAACTCAGAGGAGAAGGTCTAACATCATGTAGACTCAGAGGAGAAGGTCTAACATCATGTAGACTCAGAGGAGAAGGTCTAACATCATCTAGACTCAGAGGAGAAGGTCTAACATCATCTAGACTCAGAGGAGAAGGTCTAACATCATCTAGACTCAGAGGAGAAGGTCTAACATCATGTAGAGTCAGAGGAGAAGGTCTAACATCATCTAGACTCAGAGGAGAAGGTCTAACATCATCTAGACTCAGAGGAGAAGGTCTAACATCATGTAGAGTCAGAGGAGAAGGTCTAACATCATGTAGACTCAGAGGAGAAGGTCTAACATCATGTAGACTCAGAGGAGAAGGTCTAACATCATGTAGAGTCAGAGGAGAAGGTCTAACATCATCTAGACTCAGAGGAGAAGGTCTAACATCATCTAGACTCAGAGGAGAAGGTCTAACATCATGTAGACTCAGAGGAGAAGGTCTAACATCATGTAGACTCAGAGGAGAAGGTCTAACATCATGTAGACTCAGAGGAGAAGGTCTAACATCATCTAGACTCAGAGGAGAAGGTCTAACATCATCTAGACTCAGAGGAGAAGGTCTAACATCATGTAGAGTCAGAGGAGAAGGTCTAACATCATCTAGACTCAGAGGAGAAGGTCTAACATCATCTAGACTCAGAGGAGAAGGTCTAACATCATGTAGAGTCAGAGGAGAAGGTCTAACATCATGTAGAGTCAGAGGAGAAGGTCTAACATCATGTAGACTCAGAGGAGAAGGTCTAACATCATCTAGACTCAGAGGAGAAGGTCTAACATCATGTAGACTCAGAGGAGAAGGTCTAACATCATGTAGACTCAGAGGAGAATGTCTAACATCATCTAGACTCAGAGGAGAAGGTCTAACATCACGTAGACTCAGAGGAGAAGGTCTAACATCATGTAGACTCAGAGGAGAAGGTCTAACATCATGTAGACTCAGAGGAGAAGGTCTAACATCATGTAGAGTCAGAGGAGAAGGTCTAACATCATGTAGAGTCAGAGGAGAAGGTCTAACATCATGTAGACTCAGAGGAGAAGGTCTAACATCATCTAGACTCAGATGAGAAGGTCTAACATCATGTAGAGTCAGAGGAGAAGGTCTAACATCATGTAGAGTCAGAGGAGAAGGTCTAACATCATGTAGACTCAGAGGAGAAGGTCTAACATCATCTAGACTCAGAGGAGAAGGTCTAACATCATGTAGAGTCAGAGGAGAAGGTCTAACATCATGTAGACTCAGAGGAGAAGGTCTAACATCATCTAGACTCAGAGGAGAAGGTCTAACATCATCTAGACTCAGAGGAGAAGGTCTAACATCATGTAGAGTCAGAGGAGAAGGTCTAACATCATCTAGACTCAGAGGAGAAGGTCTAACATCATCTAGACTCAGAGGAGAAGGTCTAACATCATGTAGACTCAGAGGAGAAGGTCTAACATCATGTAGACTCAGAGGAGAAGGTCTAACATCATGTAGAGTCAGAGGAGAAGGTCTAACATCATGTAGAGTCAGAGGAGAAGGTCTAACATCATCTAGACTCAGAGGAGAAGGTCTAACATCATGTAGACTCAGAGGAGAAGGTCTAACATCATGTAGACTCAGAGGAGAAGGTCTAACATCATCTAGACTCAGAGGAGAAGGTCTAACATCATCTAGACTCAGAGGAGAAGGTCTAACATCATCTAGACTCAGAGGAGAAGGTCTAACATCATGTAGAGTCAGAGGAGAAGGTCTAACATCATCTAGACTCAGAGGAGAAGGTCTAACATCATCTAGACTCAGAGGAGAAGGTCTAACATCATGTAGAGTCAGAGGAGAAGGTCTAACATCATGTAGACTCAGAGGAGAAGGTCTAACATCATGTAGACTCAGAGGAGAAGGTCTAACATCATCTAGACTCAGAGGAGAAGGTCTAACATCATGTAGAGTCAGAGGAGAAGGTCTAACATCATCTAGACTCAGAGGAGAAGGTCTAACATCATCTAGACTCAGAGGAGAAGGTCTAACATCATGTAGACTCAGAGGAGAAGGTCTAACATCATCTAGACTCAGAGGAGAAGGTCTAACATCATCTAGACTCAGAGGAGAAGGTCTAACATCATGTAGAGTCAGAGGAGAAGGTCTAACATCATCTAGACTCAGAGGAGAAGGTCTAACATCATCTAGACTCAGAGGAGAAGGTCTAACATCATGTAGAGTCAGAGGAGAAGGTCTAACATCATGTAGAGTCAGAGGAGAAGGTCTAACATCATGTAGACTCAGAGGAGAAGGTCTAACATCATCTAGACTCAGAGGAGAAGGTCTAACATCATGTAGACTCAGATGAGAAGGTGTAACATCATGTAGACTCAGAGGAGAATGTCTAACATCATCTAGACTCAGAGGAGAAGGTCTAACATCACGTAGACTCAGAGGAGAAGGTCTAACATCATGTAGAGTCAGAGGAGAAGGTCTAACATCATGTAGAGTCAGAGGAGAAGGTCTAACATCATGTAGACTCAGAGGAGAAGGTCTAACATCATCTAGACTCAGAGGAGAAGGTCTAACATCATGTAGACTCAGATGAGAAGGTGTAACATCATGTAGACTCAGAGGAGAAGGTCTAACATCATGTAGACTCAGAGGAGAAGGTCTAACATCATCTAGACTCAGATGAGAAGGTCTAACATCATCTAGACTCAGAGGAGAAGGTCTACCATCATGTAGACTCAGAGGAGAAGGTCTAACATCATGTAGACTCAGAGGAGAAGGTCTAACATCATGTAGAGTCAGAGGAGAAGGTCTAACATCATGTAGAGTCAGAGGAGAAGGTCTAACATCATGTAGACTCAGAGGAGAAGGTCTAACATCATCTAGACTCAGAGGAGAAGGTCTAACATCATGTAGAGTCAGAGGAGAAGGTCTAACATCATGTAGACTCAGAGGAGAAGGTCTAACATCATCTAGACTCAGAGGAGAAGGTCTAACATCATGTAGAGTCAGAGGAGAAGGTCTAACATCATGTAGACTCAGAGGAGAAGGTCTAACATCATGTAGAGTCAGAGGAGAAGGTCTAACATCATCTAGACTCAGAGGAGAAGGTCTAACATCATGTAGAGTCAGAGGAGAAGGTCTAACATCATGTAGAGTCAGAGGAGAAGGTCTAACATCATCTAGACTCAGAGGAGAAGGTCTAACATCATCTAGACTCAGAGGAGAAGGTCTAACATCATGTAGAGTCAGAGGAGAAGGTCTAACATCATCTAGACTCAGAGGAGAAGGTCTAACATCATCTAGAGTCAGAGGAGAAGGTCTAACATCATGTAAACTCAGAGGAGAAGGTCTAACATCATGTAGACTCAGAGGAGAAGGTCTAACATCATGTAGACTCAGAGGAGAAGGTCTAACATCATCTAGACTCAGAGGAGAAGGTCTAACATCATCTAGACTCAGAGGAGAAGGTCTAACATCATCTAGACTCAGAGGAGAAGGTCTAACATCATGTAGAGTCAGAGGAGAAGGTCTAACATCATCTAGACTCAGAGGAGAAGGTCTAACATCATCTAGACTCAGAGGAGAAGGTCTAACATCATGTAGAGTCAGAGGAGAAGGTCTAACATCATGTAGACTCAGAGGAGAAGGTCTAACATCATGTAGACTCAGAGGAGAAGGTCTAACATCATGTAGAGTCAGAGGAGAAGGTCTAACATCATCTAGACTCAGAGGAGAAGGTCTAACATCATCTAGACTCAGAGGAGAAGGTCTAACATCATGTAGACTCAGAGGAGAAGGTCTAACATCATGTAGACTCAGAGGAGAAGGTCTAACATCATGTAGACTCAGAGGAGAAGGTCTAACATCATCTAGACTCAGAGGAGAAGGTCTAACATCATCTAGACTCAGAGGAGAAGGTCTAACATCATGTAGAGTCAGAGGAGAAGGTCTAACATCATCTAGACTCAGAGGAGAAGGTCTAACATCATCTAGACTCAGAGGAGAAGGTCTAACATCATGTAGAGTCAGAGGAGAAGGTCTAACATCATGTAGAGTCAGAGGAGAAGGTCTAACATCATGTAGACTCAGAGGAGAAGGTCTAACATCATCTAGACTCAGAGGAGAAGGTCTAACATCATGTAGACTCAGAGGAGAAGGTCTAACATCATGTAGACTCAGAGGAGAAGGTCTAACATCATGTAGACTCAGAGGAGAATGTCTAACATCATGTAGAGTCAGAGGAGAAGGTCTAACATCATGTAGACTCAGAGGAGAAGGTCTAACATCATGTAGAGTCAGAGGAGAAGGTCTAACATCATGTAGACTCAGAGGAGAAGGTCTAACATCATGTAGAGTCAGAGGAGAAGGTCTAACATCATCTAGACTCAGAGGAGAAGGTCTAACATCATGTAGACTCAGAGGAGAAGGTCTAACATCATGTAGACTCAGAGGAGAAGGTCTAACATCATGTAGACTCAGAGGAGAAGGTCTAACATCATCTAGACTCAGAGGAGAAGGTCTAACATCATCTAGACTCAGAGGAGAAGGTCTAACATCATGTAGAGTCAGAGGAGAAGGTCTAACATCATCTAGACTCAGAGGAGAAGGTCTAACATCATCTAGACTCAGAGGAGAAGGTCTAACATCATGTAGAGTCAGAGGAGAAGGTCTAACATCATGTAGAGTCAGAGGAGAAGGTCTAACATCATGTAGACTCAGAGGAGAAGGTCTAACATCATCTAGACTCAGAGGAGAAGGTCTAACATCATGTAGACTCAGAGGAGAAGGTCTAACATCATGTAGACTCAGAGGAGAATGTCTAACATCATCTAGACTCAGAGGAGAAGGTCTAACATCACGTAGACTCAGAGGAGAAGGTCTAACATCATGTAGACTCAGAGGAGAAGGTCTAACATCATGTAGACTCAGAGGAGAAGGTCTAACATCATGTAGAGTCAGAGGAGAAGGTCTAACATCATGTAGAGTCAGAGGAGAAGGTCTAACATCATGTAGACTCAGAGGAGAAGGTCTAACATCATCTAGACTCAGATGAGAAGGTCTAACATCATGTAGAGTCAGAGGAGAAGGTCTAACATCATGTAGAGTCAGAGGAGAAGGTCTAACATCATGTAGACTCAGAGGAGAAGGTCTAACATCATCTAGACTCAGAGGAGAAGGTCTAACATCATGTAGAGTCAGAGGAGAAGGTCTAACATCATGTAGACTCAGAGGAGAAGGTCTAACATCATCTAGACTCAGAGGAGAAGGTCTAACATCATCTAGACTCAGAGGAGAAGGTCTAACATCATGTAGAGTCAGAGGAGAAGGTCTAACATCATCTAGACTCAGAGGAGAAGGTCTAACATCATCTAGACTCAGAGGAGAAGGTCTAACATCATGTAGACTCAGAGGAGAAGGTCTAACTCATGTAGACTCAGAGGAGAAGGTCTAACATCATGTAGAGTCAGAGGAGAAGGTCTAACATCATGTAGAGTCAGAGGAGAAGGTCTAACATCATCTAGACTCAGAGGAGAAGGTCTAACATCATGTAGACTCAGAGGAGAAGGTCTAACATCATGTAGACTCAGAGGAGAAGGTCTAACATCATCTAGACTCAGAGGAGAAGGTCTAACATCATCTAGACTCAGAGGAGAAGGTCTAACATCATCTAGACTCAGAGGAGAAGGTCTAACATCATGTAGAGTCAGAGGAGAAGGTCTAACATCATCTAGACTCAGAGGAGAAGGTCTAACATCATCTAGACTCAGAGGAGAAGGTCTAACATCATGTAGAGTCAGAGGAGAAGGTCTAACATCATGTAGACTCAGAGGAGAAGGTCTAACATCATGTAGACTCAGAGGAGAAGGTCTAACATCATCTAGACTCAGAGGAGAAGGTCTAACATCATGTAGAGTCAGAGGAGAAGGTCTAACATCATCTAGACTCAGAGGAGAAGGTCTAACATCATCTAGACTCAGAGGAGAAGGTCTAACATCATGTAGACTCAGAGGAGAAGGTCTAACATCATCTAGACTCAGAGGAGAAGGTCTAACATCATCTAGACTCAGAGGAGAAGGTCTAACATCATGTAGAGTCAGAGGAGAAGGTCTAACATCATCTAGACTCAGAGGAGAAGGTCTAACATCATCTAGACTCAGAGGAGAAGGTCTAACATCATGTAGAGTCAGAGGAGAAGGTCTAACATCATGTAGAGTCAGAGGAGAAGGTCTAACATCATGTAGACTCAAGGAGAAGGTCTAACATCATCTAGACTCAGAGGAGAAGGTCTAACATCATGTAGACTCAGATGAGAAGGTGTAACATCATGTAGACTCAGAGGAGAATGTCTAACATCATCTAGACTCAGAGGAGAAGGTCTAACATCACGTAGACTCAGAGGAGAAGGTCTAACATCATGTAGAGTCAGAGGAGAAGGTCTAACATCATGTAGAGTCAGAGGAGAAGGTCTAACACTAGACTCAGAGGAGAAGGTCTAACATCATCTAGACTCAGAGGAGAAGGTCTAACATCATGTAGACTCAGAGGAGAAGGTGTAACATCATGTAGACTCAGAGGAGAAGGTCTAACATCATGTAGACTCAGAGGAGAAGGTCTAACATCATCTAGACTCAGATGAGAAGGTCTAACATCATCTAGACTCAGAGGAGAAGGTCTACATCATGTAGACTCAGAGGAGAAGGTCTAACATCATGTAGACTCAGAGGAGAAGGTCTAACATCATGTAGAGTCAGAGGAGAAGGTCTAACATCATGTAGAGTCAGAGGAGAAGGTCTAACATCATGTAGACTCAGAGGAGAAGGTCTAACATCATCTAGACTCAGAGGAGAAGGTCTAACATCATGTAGAGTCAGAGGAGAAGGTCTAACATCATGTAGACTCAGAGGGAGAGGTCTAACATCATCTAGACTCAGAGGAGAAGGTCTAACATCATGTAGAGTCAGAGGAGAAGGTCTAACATCATGTAGACTCAGAGGAGAAGGTCTAACATCATGTAGACTCAGAGGAGAAGGTCTAACATCATCTAGACTCAGAGGAGAAGGTCTAACATCATGTAGAGTCAGAGGAGAAGGTCTAACATCATGTAGAGTCAGAGGAGAAGGTCTAACATCATCTAGACTCAGAGGAGAAGGTCTAACATCATCTAGACTCAGAGGAGAAGGTCTAACATCATGTAGAGTCAGAGGAGAAGGTCTAACATCATCTAGACTCAGAGAGAAGGTCTAACATCATCTAGAGTCAGAGGAGAAGGTCTAACATCATGTAAACTCAGAGGAGAAGGTCTAACATCATGTAGACTCAGAGAGAAGGTCTAACATCATGTAGAGTCAGAGGAGAAGGTCTAACATCATCTAGACTCAGAGGAGAAGGTCTAACATCATCTAGACTCAGAGGAGAAGGTCTAACATCATCTAGACTCAGAGGAGAAGGTCTAACATCATGTAGAGTCAGAGGAGAAGGTCTAACATCATCTAGACTCAGAGGAGAAGGTCTAACATCATCTAGAATCAGAGGAGAAGGTCTAACATCATGTAGAGTCAGAGGAGAAGGTCTAACATCATGTAGACTCTCAGAGGAGAAGGTCTAACATCATGTAGACTCAGAGGAGAAGTCTAACATCATCTAGCTCAGAGGAGAAGGTCTAACATCATCTAGACTCAGAGGAGAAGGTCTAACATCATGTAGACTCAGAGGAGAAGGTCTAACATCATGTAGCTCAGAGGAGAAGGTCTAACATCATGTAGACTCAGAGGAGAAGGTCTAACATCATCTAGACTCAGAGGAGAAGGTCTAACATCATCTAGACTCAGAGGAGAAGGTCTAACATCATGTAGAGTCAGAGGAGAAGGTCTAACATCATCTAGACTCAGAGGAGAAGGTCTAACATCATCTAGACTCAGAGGAGAAGGTCTAACATCATGTAGAGTCAGAGGAGAAGGTCTAACATCATGTAGAGTCAGAGGAGAAGGTCTAACATCATGTAGACTCAGAGGAGAAGGTCTAACATCATCTAGACTCAGAGGAGAA